>NC_084485.1:2828313-3135903 GCF_030035675.1 Rhineura floridana
AGCAAATGCACTTGCGTGTGTCTAGGTTTCTTTTCAGCTGTGGCTGAGAACAGAGGGGTTAAGCCAGTCATGTTTGTTGGGAGGATGGGAGTTGTGGTCCAAATATCTGGAGGCACCAGGGTTGCAGAAGGTTGGTTAAGCCCTGAGTCTTTGTAGATGTCTGTCTTTGAACTGAGAGTGGCTTTTGAGCCAGACATGACTGTTTGGGCCATTGGGAACTTTTCCGTATCATTCATTTTTCCTCTTAATAGATTAGCACCATTTTAGCTGTCATCCTGAGACCAGAGCAGGAGGATGTGATGTCCCACTAGCTTTGAAATCTGGCATATTTTCTCCTGTGATATATACTAGAGTGTGAGCAGGTCATTGCCCAAAGCATTCTTCCCGGCAAGTAGGATGTGAGACAGCTTCATCTACTCTTTCCATTTGTTACAAGCTTTAACACACTCTTGGTTTTGAATGCCATGGTACTTGAAAGGGGTGCTTGGGACAGGTGCTCTTAGCACGGCTGCCTTTCCTCGGGTTCTTAGCAGGAAAATCTGGCTAGGCTAAGAAAAGGAGGATGCCAGTGTCACGAGGCTTTAATTTGTGCTCTGGAAGCCAGTCAGAAACACCTGACCCCTTTGTCAGTGGCGGCAGCAAATGCTTTCTGACCAGCTTGTATTTCATCTTCCTCTTGGTGCTGCCAGAAGCAGCTTTCCTTCCAGGCATGATTTCTGAGGGTGTGTCAAACAGCCCTTACCCTCCAGCCCTTTACCATCTGTGCCCAGGTTCCTACTACAAAAACATGCCTGTAGTTCTGTGAGTGGGGGAGGGGAGCTGCTCTTGGGCAAATCTGAGTTTTTGTCCAAAAAATACTAGCCAATAATCACTGACACTCTCTAAATGTTTTCTGAAAGGCCTTTAGCAGCTGGCCTTCGCTCTCTGAGGATGAAGGGGTTTCTGGGTATTCCCTCTTGGTCTCTGCCTGCCTTCTCTGCAGAAGAAGAAGGCAAAGGAAGCCAGTGTCCCTGCCCTGAGACCACCCCAGGCTGGGTGTCCAGCAATTCTGCCTCCATAGGGCTTGTTCTGGGAAGGGACTACTGAAGGGAAGAGGGAAGCCCTCCTCTTTCTTCCTTGGTGCCTCCTATTGCCATATAGAACTTGTGCAAGGGATACTTTTTTGGAGGGGGGAATGCATAGGTTTTTTTGACATGAAAGCTAAATTCAGTGCATGGTGGGAAGGTGCATGCAAATGGAAAGCTTTGAAGTGGGTCGTTTCTGATTAAAGGCCAGCAGGCTGAGGTTAGTGGGCTGTTGGCTCCTCAGAGAGAACTGTGGCGGTGGTGGAGGGGGTTCACAACGGGGGAGAGCCTCCTTTGCCCATTTCTTTCATTCTTTTTTTTTTTAACAATAATGCTGGGAAAAACAGAAGGGAGTAGAAAAAGAGGAAGGCCAAACAAGAGATGGATTGATTCCACAAAGGAAGCAGCAAAGCTGAACTTACAAGATCTGAACAGGGTGGTGCATGACAGATGCTCTTGGAGGTCGCTGATTCATGGGGTCGCCATAAGTCGCAGTAGACTTGAAGGCACACATACAAAAAGGATCCAGCAAGCTTGAGGACATTCCCCCATCCCCCCTTCCCTTTTTTAGGGAAGCTAATTAAGCATATTGTAGCAAAGCGGCATCCAGCACAACTGTCTGAGACTTGGTTTTTTGACCCCATTTCCATGAGAGGTGTGGCCTTGTTACGCTCTTTGGGTCCGCAGTGCCGCTCGTTGGGATGAATATCGATCACCCTCTGGTGAGCATGACAAACTCAGCACTGCATGAAGAAGTATTTCCTGTTGTCTGTCCTGAATCATCTGCATTCAGCTTCATTGGGTGACCCCTTTGGGTTCTAGTATGATGTGAGAGAAAGAAAAAGTTTCTTTCCCCACATCCTGGATAATTTTAAACACCCCTTTTATGCCCCCCCTTTACTAGTCCTAATGGCATGTCAGTCCCTGTTATTCTCCCTTTTCTGATTATTCAGCTTTCTTTCCAAATGCTTTAACCCAGTGGCAAAGAAGATCCTCCAGCACCAGCACCACCTTTCTGCCAGAAACACCACCTACGTAGGCCCTGTGGAACTGGTGGGGACTTGTGCAAGACTCTCAGCTGCCCCCCTGAGCAACACCCCGCCCATATCAGCAGGGCTTGCCAGGGAAGTCTCCTGGACTCAGGCGTTTAAGAGGAGGGCCTGGTGCATCTGGCCAGGCAGACTCTTCACTCTTACTCTCTTTATCTTTCTCAGCACAGAATTGAAACATGGGGAAATGGAAGCACCTGAGGGATCCCTATTCCCTTTAACAACCGTGGAGGCAGCAAGCGTGCTGCCTGACTGAGGCATGTGAGGTTGGCTTTTGTTTAAGTTTGTTTTCTTACTTCAAAAAAATAAAAAGAGGCAAGCCTGCTTAGACTTCCTACTTCCAAGGAAGCCAAAACAGTGTCTGATGTTTCCAGTTTCAGTTTATTGCATGATAGCCGACCAGCCTTTTTGCGTATACCTTGAAATAAAGAGAACTAAGAACAGATTAAAAATGGCAATGAAAGAAAATAGAATTAATCAATTATATAAACATGGTAAAATACTCTAAAAGTTGGTTATTTAATTTAATAGATTAATTAAAATGGTTCTAGGAACAGATATTAACACCTGGGAAAATAAAAACCTTCTGCATCTCTAAGGCTATCTATTCCTGGTAATTTGTTTCTTCCAAGTATTTTAAGAGGAGCTTTCACCTCGCATTCTAATTCATCATATGGTTCATGAATGAATGAATCTGTCATCCTGGCATCTCTTTTATAGAGTTCTTCAGTGTATTGCTTCCATCTTCCTTTTATTTCATCTCGGTCAGTCAATGTGTTCCCCTGTTGATTATTCAACATCCCTACTCTTCATTTAAATTTCCCTTTCATTTCTCTAATCTTTTGGAATAGGGCTCTTGTTCTACCCTTTTTGGTGTCCTCTTCTATTTCTATACAGTAACTATTGTAATAGTTCTCTTTGTCCCTACGTACCAATCGCTGTATTGTTGTGGCTCCCGAACTGTGGAATGGTCTCCTTGATGAGGTGCGCCTGGCGCCGACGCTGCTATCTTTTCGGCGCCAGGTGAAAACCTTTTTATATTCCCAGGCATTTTAATGCGTTCTATTCATATTTATTGATGTATTTTGCTGTTGCTTTATTATTTTTGTTTACGTTTGTTTGGTTTGATTCTATTGTATTATTGTATTTATATTTTTTTTTGATTGCTTCATTGTTATGTACACCGCCCAGAGAGCCCTTGGGCTTAGGGCAGTATATAAATTAAATTAAATAAATAAATAAAAATAAATTTAGGGTTATGACCGTGTTTCTGTCTCCTTTTGCTTTTGCTTTCGCTTTCCTTCTCTCTTTAACCATTTGAAGAGTCTCTTCTGACATCCATTGAGGTCTTTCTTTTTAACAAGAGGTATTGTCTTTTTGCATTCTTCCCTGATAATGTCCCTGACTTCATTCCATAGTTCTTCTGGTTCTCTGTCAACTAAGTTTAAAGCCTCAAACCTGTTCCTTATTTGATCTTTATATTCTTCAGGGATGTTATTTAAATTGTATTTTGGCATTATGATTGCTTTGTTGGTCTTCTTTAGCTTTACTCTGATTTTCGATGTTACCAGTTCATGATCTGTACCACAGCCTGCTCCTGGTCTTGTTTTTGCAGAAAGTATGGAACTTCTCCATCTTCTGCTACCAATTACAGGCATACCCCGCTTAACGTCGCTTCACTTAATGTCGCCTGGCTATAACGTACATGCTTAACGTTTCACAATAACCTACACTTTTTTGGCATGACGCTGCTGCCATCTAGTGGTGATTGCGTGCAGTACAAGTGAAGACAATTGCTTCACTTAGTTTATTTTCGCTTAAAGTATACTCTCCGGTCCCATTGCGAACGTTAAAGCGGGGTATGCCTGTATATAATCAATTTGATTCCTATATTCACCATTTGGTGATATCCACGTGTATAGTCGTCTTTTTGGTTGCTCAAAAAATGTGTTCGCAAGAAACAAATCATTGGCTTCACAGAATTCAATAAGTCTCTCTCCTAAGCCCCATTTCCCCACAATTCCTAGTTCTTCTCTGTTCCCTGCTTTTGCATTCCAGTCTTCCATGATTATCAGCACATCTTGTTTTGGTGTGTGATCAATTTCTTCCTGTACTTCTATGTAAAATCTCTCCAATTCCTCTTCTTGTGCATTTGCCGTTGGAGCATAGACTTGGATGATGGTTATGTTAATAGGTTTCCCATTTAATCTCATTGATATCAGTCGCTCAGACCTTGCGTTATAGCATGTTAAGGTGTGCATCCTAGAGGAGATATTGGCATCTACTGCTCCTTTTTTCTCCCTTCCCCAGATTCATTCAGAGCCAGTGTGGTGTAGTGGTTAGAGTGTTGGACTAGGAACTAGTGTCTTCTGACCTGGAGGTCTCGTCTTCCGGCACTGCATAAAACAAAGGAGGGGGCTTGTTGAGAAATTATCTTACACCAACAATAAATGGTTGCTTTCAGGACTAAGTCTTTACTAAGCAACAAGCTCCCTCTCTACTTACAACGGTGTTGGGGTTGATCTGGGGACACCTAGGGCTCTTATCAGTTTATGTTGTTCCAACTCCAGGGCTGCGATAGCTCAGTGTGCCCATGCAGGGGCCCCATACAACACTCAGGGCAAGAGCTTTGCCCTATAAGGCTCCAGGAGGGGCGCCACCAGCCTGCTCCCGGTCCAGCTGCGTAGTGGAAAATAGCATTGGCCCATTACATTAGCTGTTAAGGCAGCAGCTTTCAAGTGGGAGGACCAAGATCCTGAGTTTTTAAATGTCACACTCAGATGTTTATAGGAGTTGACTTGCCTGATGTTTGTTAGGTTTAGCTCTCTTCTCACCTTTCAAAAGGTACTGTTGAGCCACATCTATTTTACAGGATGTGTCTGTTCTATTACAGAGGAGAAGAAGGCCTTGAAGCGGACATTTCAGCAGATACAAGAAGAGGAAGATGATGATTACCCAGGGAGCTACTCCCCACAGGACGCCAATGCTGGCCCCCTTTTGGTATGTTCTGGGAAGCAGAGGACTGAGAGAGAAAAGGCCCCATCTTTAGAAAAGGGAGAGCCACAAGATGGTGCTATTAACCAGTGAAAGAGAACAAACGTGACCGCTGCTACACTTACTGGCTCAAAACCACTGGCCCTCGCAAGTGGAGGAAGACACGAAGCATGATAAAAAGGGACATAAAACAAATATTATTCCATAAAATTGCTGCAGTCAAAGCAAAATATAATAAATCACCAAAACCGAGACAGTGTATTGCAGCCTGGCATGGTGCCATCTAATTTATATAGCTAATAGATTATTCCAGGAAATTAATTAAACTCAGATTTCCTGCTGTGTTGAGGAACTAAGCTGTCTGTTCTTTGGGGCAGAAGGACAGGACATTCACATCTTCTGTGATTGCAGCTTCTTTTATGGGTGGCTTGTTGACAGCGTTCAGGACGCAAATGTTGATAATTCGTATCTCTAAAAAGTGATATCCTCTGGTAGTAAGGGAGTCTACTGAGAGAAGGTATGGTACTGCGCAGAGAAGAGCCAAGGAGCTGAGGATACCAGTTGCTGGAAACCACAGGAGAGGTGCTCTTGCGCTCAGATCCTGCTTGCAGGCTTCCCATAGGTATCAGTTTCCCACTGTGAGAACAGGATGCTGGACTAGATGGGCCACTGGCCTGATCCAGCAGGCTGTTCTTATGGGAACCATCAATATCCAGAAGGTCTAACAGTAGCTCTGGGAGTCTGGAAGTAAGCCCATGCTGCAGAGAGAGTCAAGGGAGTGGGCAGCAGGGTTCTACCCTGAAATTTCCCAGGGGTCACAAAGGCTGGAGTTTCAGGAAACAGGCAGAGTTCGAGATGTGGAGTCCTGGAAAAACTTGGGGTGGGGGGTGGCCAACCCCCCCTTTCCCCCAATTTTTGGGGGAGAAAAACAGAAAAGTTCAGGGGCGAAATGGTTCTGGCGCTTTCTTGACGGCTCTGCTCTTGGTACGGCAAGACCATCATCTTGCAGCCACCTAGCTATGCCAAATGTTTTTCCTTCTCCATGAAGACTTGATGGCTGCCTGGGGAATTGTGGAGGCTTGTGCAGGATAGATGCCTGTGTTGTCATTGGAGAAGCCGGTGGAGGAGATCTCATGTGCAAAGGTCCTTGGGTCTTCCCCTTCCTTGTTAAATTTAGCCTATTTCTTCATTCTTAGTACTGGAGCTTTTGAGCTTTCGATTGATTTTTTTGGTGTGTTAATGTTTGTAACTCATTGGATATAGGTATACGCTTTGCGGCAAGGCCTTTGAGCAGACCAGCGGTTTCTTTGATCTTAGATTCCTGTTCAAACTCCAGAACAGTGTCCCTTTTTTGTCTTCCAAATTCATTGTTCCAGACGTGTTAACCAAGCCTGTGTCACAGGGCAAACCCCGTCAGCTCAGCTTAAAATTAATAGGAGTCGCCATAGTTTTGCATGTCTCCCATTTGTTTCGAGGGAGAACTGGTGCAGGGGTAGTTCCCAGCGGGTTTCCTTTCTGCTAAGGCAGCCTTGCCCCATCAGCCCAACCATTCATCTAGCCCAATCTCCTGTTCTCCACAACTCTGACACGGATGTTTCCATGAAAGCCACAAGCAAAGCTTGGGCAGTAAAGCTCCCTGTGACTGCCTTAAAACGGGCATGCTGCCTCTGAACATGACCTTGTGGCCAGCGTTGCATCTTGCAGCAGTGACTACATGGTATGAAGCAGTGCTTTCTTTAGTTGCCCTGTCCTCTTGGTTTACTTAGCAGTGTGCATGGTGTTTTATGCACTGGCATAAGTAAAACACAGGTCCCTCTGAGAGGGAAGGATCCTAATTTTCAAAGATACAGAATGGTGGTGTACCAACACATACTGTCAGCACAAGGATTGTTGCTAGTGGAACGGGACTGCCCCCCTCCCCAAATCGTTTCTGGAGAGTTGGGGGAACCCCTAGAACAGATTTAGGTTCTAGGGGAGGGGAGAAGAGGGGGGAAATCCCACTGCACTAGTGGTAATACTGGCGCTGACAGGACCCTGACTTAGGGCCACATATACCACCCAGTGTTTCCATGCCTTGGGCAGAGATTTGCATAGTGAGAGACCAAGGGATCTTTTGGAGAGTGACTTGTCTTGCATGCTGGAAGCCAGGTGATGGCTGCAACCCTTGGGGAATGGTCTTGGCAATTTTTGTATGTCTCAACTGTGCAGACCGAGGACTTGATCAAAGCCCTGCAAGATCTGGAAAACGCAGCATCGGGAGATGCCACGGTGCGGCAGAAAATTGCTTCTCTTCCCCAGGAGGTTCAGGATGTGTCGCTGTTAGAGAAGATTACAGGTGAGAATCCAAAGTGCTAACACTTGAATGCAGGGGGTATGACCCGAGTCTTTTCCTACACCTGGAAAGTGGGAAACAAAGACTAGTGAGTTCTGACAGTGGAGGCTTTCCTCCACCCTCAGATCCCAAGAGATGAACATGAACCTGTCTTTCCCTTTTTCTTTTTCCCCCAGTGTGGCTTAGATTCTGCTGGGCCACAAGCCAACCTCCTCCTGTCTTCAGGAGCACTGTTGTTTGTGTGGTGAGAGCAGTTATCGCATTCCCCCTGAAATGGACCGTTGCATTTTCTCTGGCAGCTGCCCAGCAAGGGGAGCCACGCGGCCGTTGTGTCGAGACTGTGTGAACGGCTCCCACCGCTGCTTCCCTTTGGGCCCAGGGAACATTTGCTCATTTCTGTTCTTTGGCCCTAATGTCTTCTACCTTCCACACAACTGTTCACAGTGCCTCACAGTGGAAGAAAGGGTCTAGCAAAGGATCTAGACGGAGCACATGATGCATAGGAGCCCCGCCCCAAATGCAGCTGTGGTAGTACAGGATGCTGTCTAAAAGGAGGTCCCCAGGAGCATCGTGTCAGGCATTCTAGCAGTAGAGGTTACTGTCTGTGCTCATCAGAGGAGAGAGCCGACACACTTGCAATTGAGCCCTACCACTGCTGCAGAGGGCCTATAAAGCTAGCCCGCTCTGGCCTCAGCAACTTTGTAACCTCGAGCACAGACTGAGCAGCTCTTGGGCTACCCATCCCTTCAGAGGTGCCAGCCTGCTTCCTTGGGTGCCAGCCCTAACCCTGACTGCTTGGCTTTCCAGAAAAGAAAAGGGAAACATGGAGCAGCTGCGTTAGTGTCGGGTGTGTCAGTTGTTGTATTTCATTGCCTGCATTTAAAGGAGCGTGTTATTTGTTGCCTATTGTGAAATCCGCTCTCACTTGGCATTCACCACCAGTGAGAGGTTGGCTAGTCGGGAGCTGCTTTTTGTCACCCACACAAAAGCCTTTGAACGCAGCCCGTGTCGATTTTCTGCCACTTTTGTGCCTAGACAAAGAGGCAGCCGAGCGCCTTTCGAAGACTGTGGACGAGGCGTGTTTGCTGCTAGCTGAGTACAATGGGCGACTGGCGGCAGAACTAGAAGACCGGCGCCAGCTGGCACGCATGCTGGTTGAGTACACCCAGAACCAGAAGGATGTGCTGACGGAGAAGGAGAAAAAGCTAGAAGTGAGTCTTCCTTGGATGGGTGCCCAAAGTTATCCTTCCTCAGGAGTATCGGTTTCTTGAGACGGTTCTGGCTTCTTTTAAACATAAAACTGGGATTGCTTCAACGCAAAGATCAAGAATGGTCCATGTGGTTTACATAGTCATAGCTGAACCAGCTGCGTGTGTGTCTCTTCCACCACCACACGGGCCTCGAGTCGGGGACCGCAGCTCCCCAGTGTGTGTGTGCCAGGCATGTGAGACTCATGTAGCTGCTTGGGATGTGACCTTAGGAGCATTCAAGAATGGGCCTGAGTATACAAATGGTTGAATTGTGGGCAGAGCCATGTGCAGGAGCACCGCCCCCAACGTCCTCGTGTGTGCCATCCCTGCCTGGCCAGGCCTTGTCCTTCCTATGTTGTGTGGGGGAAATCTGCGTGGGGCTTCTGCATTTGCTTGAACATGAGTAGAACTTCCCCACCCCCAATTGGAGACCCTGGTAAATCGGGGCCCTGGTTGCATTCAGGATTTACTCACATTCAAGTGAATGTGAGTGTTAGCCCCGTGCGGACCTTCCCTACGCAATACAGTAGGGCCCCACTCATACGGCGGGTTACGGTCCAGACCCCCGCCTAAAAGCGAAACCTGCTGAAAAGCGGAACTCCGTCAATAAAATGGTGCCCGACGCCCGAAAAACGCTGTAAAAGCAGAACAAGCGCCGTATGAGTGGGGCCTTTCTCTAATTGAAAGCCGCCTTCTTAGCGGAATACTGAAAAGCAGGCCCTACTGTTTGAGGAAAATTGAGGACAGGATGGGGATTGAGCTTGCGTGCATTAACACCATCCACATTTTGAGTATTGGCGTATTCAGGACACTCTTCGCATTATTGTCGTTTATTACATTTCTTCGCTTTTACAAGTGTCTCAAAGCATCTTGCATAATAAAAATAGAAATAACAGAAAACATTAAAACCAAATATAAAAACAACAAGCAAAACCTAAAAGTGTTTATTGAGAAATATATAAAAGGAACAAATCCTGCCCACCCCACTTGGAAGGATGAACGCAAAAAGAAGCCACAGATAAAACTAGTTACCCTCTTGATTAAGAACCCAAGGCCTGGATAGATAAAAATGTTTTTTTCCTAACAGGCCATGATGGTGCCAGGTGTGATTCCCTGGGGAGAGCACTTCACCAATGAGGGGCCACCACTGAAAAGTCTTCTTTCTTGTGCCCCCACCCCCCCCACTTCCCTCAGATGAGGTACTGACTAAATGGTAGCCATTTAGTTATGTGGAGATTGGTGTTATATGCTCAGACCATCTTACTCTGATCATCCATCTGGCTGCTGAATTCTGCATCTGATGCAGATTCTGAACTAATTTCAGCAGCAGTCCCATGCATAGTGCATTGCAGTAATCGATCAGAGAGGTTGCCAGAGTGCAGCCAACAGAAATTAAGTTGTCCCTGTCCAGATGCAATTGCAGCTGTTTCATCGGTTGAAGCTGATGGAAGGCACTCTGCACCATTGGGTCCAGCTGTGCCTGCTGCCACAGCAGTGGGTCCAGGAATACCCCCAAGCTGGATACCTGCTCCTTCAGAGGGCATGCAATCCCATCCAGACAAGGCCAAATTCCCACCCAGAACAGCACCTCAGTCTTCTCTAGATGGAGCTTCAGGTTATTGGCTGTCGTCCAGTTCATTACCAAGGCCAGACGTTGGTCTAGCACATTCACTGCCACATCTGCAGATGTAAAGTAGAAATTGGTATGCTGTTGATCCACGATATGTGAAGTAGCATGTCATCTAATTGCCAAAAATCCCCATGGAAAAGGGCTGCGGGGCACGGAGTGGGCATATTTATGTGCAATGCTTGAACGTAGCAACTCAAATGCATGCTTCCGATTGGCATACATCAAAAAGCATTGTGTTTTAATATTTAATGTTAAAAACACAATACTTCTTTTAGAAAAAGGAACTTGTAAAACTTGGAACTTTCTCGAAGGAAACATGGATTGCTCTTATGTTCAGTCCAAGTCAGTTTGCCAGTATTTCCCGTTCCTCAGAGTGTCCAACTTGCACCTTGCTAGTAACTTGATGCTTTTCTCTTTTTGATGTATTTGCTCTGTGATCAGCTGTGCCATGCTCTACTTTTCTGACATCCTTGCTTGCTGCCTGCTCTTGGGGTGCCTACTTGGGAGTTCAGTTGAAGCCCTTTCAAACCTGATCCTAACCATACATGTATGCAAATGATAAAAATGCTTTTGTAAAAACAACTTGAACTGGGAATACAAGAAAAGGCTATAAATAAGACTTTGGAACTCAGCAGTGTCCAAAGCTGGTGGAGGAGAGTGCATGAGCATGGCAGAGAGCCATTTATCTGAAATGTACCACTTCCAGCAAGGCAGCTTGTTCTGCTCTACACCCCGGGATTATTACGGGAATGTAATTAATGATTCTGCTTGTATGTCATTCTGCCATCTGTTGTGTTGCCCCCGGGTAGCACATAAAGGGCTGCCAGCCCTGACTATTATGAGCAGCTGTTCTTGGGTGGAACGTGAGTGACTGTAGAGGGCAGAGCAGTCCAGAAGGAGATGCAGGGGCTGAACAGGTTGCTCCAGTGGCAGACTCTCCTCCTGCCACGGGCATGCGTTGACTCCTTGAAAGCTGCATGTTGCTCTTGCCTTTCAGGGCACCCCTTGCTCTTGGCTCTCACCTTGTTCCCATACATGATGTTGCATGCACAGTAATATTACACAGGTCTAGCTGAGGGTCCTGGATGGTTGGCTGATGAAATCTGTTGCAGTCAGAAAGGGTATTGGTGCCTGGTTGTAAAATGTGCTCTTTTGTCCAACACAAGCAAAACGCTCTGAAGTTTGGGGAGGTGTGTCAGTGCAGTTGATGCCCTTGTGCTAGAGATGGAGCCTCTCCTCTCAGCCAGTGCTCACATTTGCCCCCTGCTAGCTGCTTTGTAAGGGTAGAAGTTCTCCTTGAGCTCCCGTGCCCTTTGGGTCTTTGGGAACCACTTGAGCCCAGCACAACCCTGCTGTGCAGGTCTTAAGGAGCAGATGCATTCCTTGCAGATAGGGCTGTGGTGGTGCAGATTACTAGTAATTCCACTTGCCACTGCTGCTACATTACTGTGTCATGATGCGTCTATGCATATTAACATACTAACTTTAAGATGCAGGAATCCTCCATCTGGACCCCTATAAATATATATCTTGCTGCTTTCTTAGGCCCTGGCTAGGAGGACTGCAAATGCTGAATAGGCAGCTTGGTATGTTTCAAGCCCTCTGGCATAAAGCTCCTCTGTAATGTCCTGTTTGTTTTGTGATGCTCTCTTGTGACTCAAGGCCTCTTATCATAGAAACAAGAAGATCCCAGTTCGTTGCACAGTCTACCTTAGGAAAATTGACTCCTTCCCCTTAGTGCATTGTAAGGTCAAAACCTGTTTCCGGAATGAATTGGGGAAAGAAACATGGCTTCTGTCTGGCAATATAAATCTGGATTTATTTTGCTTAGTCAGGAAAAGTCTGGAGCTCTGATCAAATAAGGCAAATAGCTCTACATCTTCAGGGTGCTCCAGATTCTCAAAGTAATTTTTCACCCAAGTAATTAAAACAGTTAATCCCTGTCTCTGGGACAAAAGCTAGCTGTCTAAAGATTGGGGTTCTAATTTAGAGGCTACTATCACAATCGCTCAGAGGCTGAGGCAAATTCTGGGACTCAGTATTACTTACATGGGGTGTCAATGATTTCTCATTGCAGACTGTTGACCAAGAGATCCTAAAATAGCACAGCCCTGGAGCTCTGAGCTCCCTTGCTGGGATATGTCATACCAAAGTGTTGCTCATGCCAGGACACATTGTCAGATGAGATAGGATGGTGCTGGAACTAGCCCTTATCACTGCAAGACCCAAAAGCTAACTGTAGCAGAAAAAAACTTGAGTTTTAATCTCCAGAAGGGAATAAAGACACACGTTCCATCTTAAGAGGCAGTGGTTTTGAGCTGAAAGATTCAAAATAGATTGCAAATATGTCACCGGTCCTTGAAATACTGTGCATACTGAGGACACAATTCAGACTTGAAATTTAGAACACCATCTCAACCCTTGTAAGAGTTTTCAAGAAGACCAGGAAAAGATGTGACACGTGCATGCTCGCACTATGCAGTATCTCACTTTAAGGGGATGGGGGGAATTTTGACGGCCACTTGTTCCTGGATTGCATCTCCCGTTCTCCTCGGCCATTGGCTGTGCTTGCTGGACGATCACAGGTCCCCCATCCTTGCTTTTAGCAAGGAGATCACAGTGACAATTGGTAGAGACTTCTATCATATAATTTCTTCTCTGAACTTTTATTTATCTGTTTATTAGATTTATATCCTACCCAGGGCAGCAAACAAAAGCACTAAAAACACTTCAGAACATAATAAAAACAGACTTTAAAATATATTAAAAACAAAACATCCTTAAAAACATATTAAAATATCTTAAACATTTTTTAAAAAGCTTTAAAAACATTAAAAAGCAATCCCAACATAGATGCAGACTGGGATAAGGTCTCAACTTAAAACGCTTGTTGAAAGAGGAAGGTCTTCAATAGGTGCTGAAAAGATAACAGAGATGGGTGCCTGTCCAATATTCAAGGGGAGGGAATTCCACAGGGTAGGTGCCGCCACATTAAAGGTCCGTTTCCTGTGTTGTGCAGAATGGACCTTCTGATAACTTTGAGCTCTTGCCTGTGTCCCATGTCCACTTTTTTTTGGGGGGGGGATGAAATTGAAAGTGCATCTGTATCTGAAGCTTCTAAAAGATGGTGTTTTACTAGTCAGACGTGAAATGATCAGCACAATCTGTACTGTGTGTTGCTTGAAGATGGCTGGTTCCCCTCCATCAGCCGCATAAGTCTTCCACAGGGCAAATCTGATTGGCCATCAAATGGAGCGGGCAGTTCTTTGTTGCAGCTGAAGCCTTTGCAATCTAGGAGAAAGTGAGGAGCAGCCAAGTGGCCAGTAAAATATAGAAAGGAGATGGAGCCCCTTCCCAGAAAGCATCAGCCCACTTGCTTTGCCGCCTTGTCTCCCAGTTCTGCCATACAAGCTTGTGCCAGGTTGGAAGCTTGACTGTCATTTCATTTAATTTCATTCATTTAATTTCATTTCATTGGTGGCAGCTTTTTAGCAACCCTGTCTTGAATGGCGAATCTGAATTAATGTCTCATTTTATTTTTTTGAAGGAATTTCCTTCCCTTTTCAGCTGAGCAGAGTTGGGGAGTGAGCGTAACTTGCCTTTCTGTCTGATCCCTGCATGTACCGATTAGGCCTATTAACTTTTTGGGTTCAGCTGAGTCTTTGCTGCTTTGGTTGAGCTATTTCCTTTTAAGGGTATTGTGCATCCCTTGTGGATGGAGACCAGCTTTTTAAGCACAGAGCGTTAGTCTGCTTGCGGGTGGGGGTGGGGAAGAGGTGACTGTCTGGCTAGTGGATTGAACACTGAAACGCTGCCAATGGTTTACATTTATATCGTTTGTCATTCGAACTCCGGTCAGGAAGCCTGGTGAGAGAGATCATTGCTGGTAATCCTGAAAATCTCTGTGTTGCCGTTGTTTATGCTTGCGTGTCACCAGCCTTTCGGTTCAGTCTAGACGAAAAGAGGTCCCCACAATAAGGCTATCCCGTTGCAATGCCTCTCTGCCCAGTTGTGTCACAGCACAGACAATGAGCACTCATAGTGCAGCCCTGGTGGCGACTCTCTTTTGCCACAATGAATCGACCACCTTCGCAGGTTTTTCTCAAGGCAAACACTCTGTTCCATCTCATTAGGAGCCTTTTTGGGATTAATCCCGAAAGATATTGGCAAGTAGGGATTTGAAAGGGGGGTGGGTTTAGGTCAGTTGAGCCCCCTCTGCCCCAGGAGTGGGTGACAATGGGTGTTGAGTAAGTGGGGAGTGGGCCTATGGGACCTTGAAGTCTTCCTTGCCATTTATGGGGATTTTTGCCTTCCTGCATGATGCCTCGGACAAGTAACGGACAGTGTGCCTGCCTGACCTTAAACACTGAGCAGTGCTTGTGTGTTGTTTTCAAGGGAGGCACTTCAGCATGGGAGTCCTTCTGGTGCAATCAAGATAAGAGGGTTTGGCTTCCCCTTCGAAAGGCAGCATTCCAGGGTGGAGAACCCTTGTCCTCCCTGTTGAGCCTCCATTGGGTGAGGAGATGTCCTGGAGCAGTGGGGTTGCTGCTTCTAGGATGTGCCTTCCCTGCATTTAGATCTGGCGTTTCTGTGCTGCCTCTTCTGGCTGGCTTTTCCTCCAGGCTTGGCTGGTTGAAATCCCCGCCTTAGTGGGTGAGGGAGAGTAAGGCCTGGCGGTTGCGCTTCCCTCCTCTTTCTCCTTCCTGGCTCTCCCAGGGCAGCATCCATCACTGTCTTTCAGACTCTTGTACTACAGTGTCCAGGCAGCAGCTTCTTGGCAGCAAAACCCAGCAGTATCAGCCTCTTGTCTCTCAGCATTTTTAGGCACAATAAAGTCTCTTATCCCAAGGCAGCCCAGGAGACCTTGTCCTTTAGCTGTTCATTTGTTTTTCCGTCGTTCTGCTTCTAAGAGGACAGAAAGGACTTTGCCCCTTTAGTGTACTCTGCAAATATAACATTGCTGGGGGTGGGGGGCACTGAGGTTCTGGTTTCTGTATTGTAGTACAGTGAGCTGGAAGGACCTCAGGAGCCATCTAGTCCACCCTCTCTCCTGCTGTGAGTGGTGGTAGCCATCTGTCCACCAGGTGGAGCAACCTGCACAATCCAGACTGCAGTACAGTATACCACAAGCAGAGGAGGGCTGGTTATGTTACAGAAGGGGAATTGAGATGGCTCAGAGAGAGGTAGGCTGAGGCTTTCAGGGGAAAGGGGGAGCAGAGTCACTGGCCTTTTGGGGAGGGACCAGAGCTCAGTGGAAGAGTGGTAGACCCTCCTCTGCCTGAAAGCCACTACTGGTTAGAGCAGGTAACACTGAGCTAATTGGATAAGTGGTCTGGCTGGAATGAGGCAACTCCACACGTTCCTAAGTTTATTTATTATTTGATTGATATCCCGCCCTTCCTTCCGGCAGGAGCCCAGGGCGGGAAACAAAACAAAAAACTTTAAAACTTTAGGGTGATAAAATACACCCCTGTCTCACACCCTTTCTGATGGGGAACCAATCAGTTTCTCCATATTCTGTCCTTACAGTAGCCTCTTGTGCAGAGTATAGGTTGTGCATCGGGACAATCAGATGCTATGGCACCCGCATTTCTTTTAAAGCATTCTATAGTTTTTCATGATCTACACAGTCAAAGGCTTTGCTGTAGTCTAAAAAGCACAGGGTGATTTTCTTCTGAAATTCCTTGGTCCGTTCCATTATCCAACGTATGTTTGCAATATGATCTCTGGTACCTCTTCCCTTTCTAAATCCAGCTTGGACGTCTGGTATTTCTCGCTCCATATATGGCAAGAGCCTTTGTTGTGGAATCTTGAGCATTACTTTACTTGCATGGGATATTAAGGCAATACTTCAATAATTACTGCATTCCCTGGGATCCCCTTTCTTTGGAATTGGGATGTATATGGAACGCTTCCAGTCTGTGGGCCATTGTTTAGTTTTCCATATTTTTTGATGGATTTTTGTCAAAATTTGGACTGATTCAGTCTCAGTAGCTTGTAGCAACTCTATTGGTATGCCATCTGTTCCTGGTGATTTGTTTCTTCCAAGTATTTTAAGAGCAGCTTTCACCTCACATTCTGAAATTTCTGGTTCTTCATCATATGGTTCCTCCGTGAATGAATCTGTCATCCTGGCGTCTCTTTTATAGAGTTCTTCAGTGTATTGCTTCCATCTTCCTTTTATTTCATCTCGGTCAGTCAGTGTGTTCCCCTGTTGATTATTCAACATCCCTACTCTTGGTTTAAATTTCCCTTTCATTTCTCTAATCTTTTGGAATAGGACTCTTGTTCTACCCTTTTTGGTGTCCTCTTCTATTTCTATACAGTAACTATTGTAATAGTTCTCTTTGTCCCTATGTACTAGTTGTTGTATTGTTGCATTTAGGGTTCTGATTGTGTTTCTATCTCCTTTTGCTTTTGCTTTCCTTCTCTCTTTAACCATTTTAAGAGTTTCTTCAGTCATCCATTGGGGTCTTTCTTTTTAACTAGAGGTATTGTCTTCTTGCATTCTTCTCTGATAACGTCACTGACTTCATTCCATAGTTCTTCTGGTTCTCTGTCAACTAAGTTTAAAGCCTCAAACCGGTTCCTTATTTGATCTTTATACGCTTCTGGGATTCCTCTAGGACACACACCTTAACGTGATGAGGGGATGTTGAAAGAGGACGGTTGACACCACACCTTCTCAGGATGGTGATTCAGTGAAACTCTGAGTATGACTCTCTTGAGTCGTCACTTCAAGGGGAGACTTAAATAGAGGACAGCTCTTGAAGGTGCTCTGCCCTACCCTGGCATCCTGTCCATGTTTGGTGGCAGTTCCTTATATCCTAGAAGCTGTAAGGATTTGTCAGTGGAAGGCTGCCATCCCGTGTACAGAGAGCAGGGTATAAGCCCCATCAAACACCCTGGAAGCTTCTGCATAAAGAGGCATGTAGACTTTGTGCAAAGCTTGCAGAGTGGACTTTTTGCAGAATGCCTTAATGTTGTTTGTTAGGGTCAGGGAGAGAGCAATTGCTTATAAGGTATGCAAGGAGATAGAAAGGGGGGGAGTGATGTCGGGTTTATGGGAAGATTTTACTCAGATTTCCCAGGAATTTTTCCAATGCCCTGTCTCCCCAAAAACCTTTCTGATAGCCAATATAAGCACATCTTCTGTGGTTTAAATTACATTCAAACAAATGCAAAGTTTTACTTTAGAAGTTTATTTTTATTGGAGGGTTTGTAAATATTTTAAGACTTGTTGACTCCCATTAAAATGCTAATGTTAGCCCACGCAGAGCTTTGCGTGTGGCAGTATGGACTGCACGCTACTTTCCTAGAGGACTTGTGGTCTGAATCGTTTTAAGGCAGATTCCCATGTTTCATAGCGGCTGGCAAATGAGCTGTCCTCTCCTTTCACTTTCTCTCTAAGCCTAGGAATGGTTAGCGGATGTTTAGCTCACTCCTTCCCCTCCCCTCAGTCATGTGAGAGCTGGACACCTCATGCAATCCTGGGAGGTCTTCTCCAGCTACTTCTGACCTGTGCCATGCATTGCTGTAGGGCTGGATCACCCCTGCATAGACCTCCCAGCCGCCTTGCAGGGAATGTGGTGGGCAGGATATAATCATCATCATCATCATCATCATCATTTCACTGTACGGTTTTAGGCAAATGCTGAAGACACACCTCTTTACCCTGCATTTGACATCTCAGACAAGTATTTGTCTCAGTTCTCTATTTTGGGATCTTAGGTTGTTTTTAATTATTGTTCACACTGTGTGTTAAGGCTGTTGCCCTGGGACCTCTGGGTGGAGGGTGGGAAATAAATGCTAATAAAAATAAAAATGGACCCTGGAAACTGTGTGGGCTGAGCAAGATTTCCCAGGCTGCAGATGAGTGGAGCTCCTTGGCCCTCCTCCTCCCCACACTGGTCTGCCCGGGCCCTTGCAAACAGCAGCAGTTCCACCCATCCCTCCAGCTTTGGTCAGCCTAACACCATTTTCCTCAGACATCCTGGTTCATGAAAGCAGAATAAGTTATATAAATACGATGTGGATCAAATTGCCTGCCTGTCACTGAAAGGGTGGAGAAGTGGTGCCCTTTCCATGTTTCAGCCGCTTTTGGTCTCCTCTCTCTGCCCTATTTCTTCCATGCCGTTGCCTGGTGCTTGCTGTGGCTGCTTCCGGCGCAACGTAGGGATGAAGGAAGCACCTCCGTCTGTCTTATTTCAGCCTGTGGCCCTAATGGCAGTGGTGTTCACCTTACATTGCTACAGAAGCTGGGAAGGGGCCTGCAGGCTGCAAATCAGCTCTTGTATGCAGCTAAGAAGGGGAGGGTGGTTGGGAAGCGGGAGCAGCTTCTAATTCTTTTTTTCTGTCTTTCCCCCCATCAGGAATACAAGCAGAAACTTGCTCGGGTAACTCAGGTCCGCAAAGAGCTTAAATCGCACATCCAGAGCCTTCCTGATTTGTCGCTGTTGCCCAATGTTACCGGAGGGTTGGCGCCTCTGCCGTCTGCTGGGGACCTTTTCTCAACTGACTAGGACACAAAGGTGTCTGCATTCCCCTTTTCCCCTCTAGTTCCATTTAATCCCAGCAGAACACATAGGAAGGACTGGACGGAGACTCTCCTTGAACTCCTCGCTGCCTGTTGCTGGGATGGCGAGGGCGCTGCGCTCCTGCAGAGGAGGCGAGCGCCCTCCTATTTGGCGAAAGTTCATGTTTTATCATTTGCTTCCCCTCATAGCACTTCCAGTTTCCATCACCGCCTGTGCTAATCATGTCTGTCTACTTTTGAGAGTTTTCGGCAAAAAAAGAAAGTTGATTTTTTTGCTTTTGCTCCGCTCCCTCTGCTTGTATAAAAAAGAACTGGATTGTTTTTGAATTGGTTTGGTGTGTGTCGAGCTTGATTTTTCTGGGCCTGACGATTCTAGTGTGTGCGTGTGGCATTGCTGTGTGAAGAAAGCCGTGCGGTTGGTTGAAGCTTCTGCTTTACAGATGGAATCTCCGTGAGTGTTTCCTGCTGATTTGTGGCATGTGTACATGGAGACATACAGGCCACAGGTGACCAAAAACAAGTTTGCGTGACTGAGATGCAACTGCTGATGCTCACTGGCCCCCAGCAATGCTGTCATCTGCTGTTCAGCACAAGTCAGTTGTGCTCGGGCTCCCTTACGCTGTATTCAGACCCTCACCTCCATCCTCTAAGTGCATTAGGTTTAAATTGACCAGTGTGGAATGCTCCAGAATTTCTCCATTAAGAACAGCATCTTAAAGAATGCGTTGAAACCTTGGCAGTAAAAATCCGCCTCAGCCATAAGTGAATGAGCTGAACTTAGGAATAGGTTTGCAAGTGGCCACATTCTTCAAGGAGTGTCAGTTGGCAGAAGTCCATGTGAAGGAACAGGAGGCCCTGTAGATGTTCGCAGTGGATTGTGTCCATTGGTGGGCTACATCAGGGATGGGGAACTTCGGTGGCCCTCCAAATGTTACTGGAGTTCATCTCTGGCCATTGGCCTTTCTGTCTGGGCCTGGTTGGAAGTCCAACAGCACCAGGAGCATGGCACAGGTTCCCCGTCCCTGGCTTGCCCTCCTCCCTTCACCAGCTTGCTCTGTAAACAATGCAGCAATATTTGTACTTCTAGACTGCAAAGACTTATTTCGCATTAATAACAGGCTGATTTCCCAATGTTTTGGGATCTTTCATTCTTTTGTGTTTTTTTAAACAAGAAAAACAAACCTCCCCGTTCCAATTAGCACCTGTGAGGGCCATCCCTCCATCCCACACTCTGACCTTGGAAGAGGGATTTGGTCCTGGGCCACCTTGCTGCCTCCTCTGGTGCACCGGTGCACACTCTCACAGCCCTTTGCTCTCAGATTGCCCTGGAAGTGATCTACATTTTGGCTTTTGTCTGTGTGCCAAATCCAACCACAACGATCCATTTCTGTTCAAAGCACATAGAGTGCAGTTGGGCGTTTTGAGGTTTTCCATTATCAAGGTGAAAGACTCCTCCTTGATCTTCAAAGCTGAGGTAGAAGAGTCCTCAATGCAATGCCTTTTCCCCTCAAAAGATTGGGGGGGGCATGATGGGGAAAGCCCAGTGAGTGGGTGTGTTTGAGACACAGCAGCACATCTTTGGCAATCTGTGTGTTCCACTTTTTTGTTTTATTTTAATGTAATTGAAATCCAATTAATCTTAATTTGCTTTAAAGGGTCAAGGAGGGGTGGGAGTCTGCCAGGGCACTTAGTGCTCTGGATGATCTTTCATTGCGATCAAATCCATATTCTGCCCTAAAACATTTTCTTAAATCTGTACATGAATTGATCTAGAAATAAATTTAGAAGTATAGGCTGCCATTTTCGCAGCAGTATATTCTGAAATGTCTCATAAATATATTTTTGAATAAAGAGGGTGTCATTCAACAGGCGAGTGGCTCTTTTATTTGTGGAGAGGAAAGCTTTGTTTTGTGTTCTGCTGGCAGACCAACCTCTACGGTGTCTAAAGCGGAAACAATTCGGAAACAATGATTTCAAAGTCTTGAGCTTGATTTTAAGAAACAAAGTCTTTTGCCACCCTAAAACTAACAAATTTATCAGCTTTTGTGGGCTAGAGTTTGCTTCATCAGATACAAACATGATTCTTTGTTGTCTTGCTGGAACAGACTGATAAGGCTGCTCCTGTGGAACGTCTTCCGCTTGGAATTCAAACTATAGATACTGTTCAGGTGTATTTAAGCAGGGAGGCAGTGCCTTTTTAATGGTTACTCAGGAAGCATTTTCTGATTGAGCTGGATGTTTGGGATCCACAGCGCCTGTGTTGACTGCTTCAGTACTTGGTAGACAGCTGACTGTCACGCTGGCAGATCTGTTTCATTCATAGAGAGCACAGGTAAGTCCCAAAGTTTAACTATCTACCATTGGCAGCCCTTTTCCTGTAAGCTTTGCATATTGGCTATCAGTTCCTGGAAAGTTGCTCTGAATGTTGTACTGAATATTTGGAAGAACATTGGCAAGAGCCATTCAATCTTAGCATGCGCAGAGAGTGCTTGCTGACCGCTGGTTTACAGAGAAGCTGTAGCTTGGAGGACCTTCTCTTTTTCTTTCCTGTTTTTATAGCAGACTAAGTCCTGGCACCTCCCTTTAAAAGGTTCTTAGAGTAGGAGCAGGTGCATTTCTGCCCACGTTCAGTAGGTAGACAGTAGTACATAACTTGCGTAGTTGGCCTTACTCTGTGTACTTAAGAATGCCTTGTAAATCAGCCCACAACCCACCCAAAACAGGTGTGGGGAATCCTCAGCTCTCCAGATGTTGCTGAACTACTATCAGCTCCAGCAAGCACGACCAGCAATATCTGGAGGGACAAAAGTTCCCAATCCCTGATCTAAAGCAACAATCTGGGCCCAGCCAGTTCTCCCCTTGCAGGTACTAGTACATGGAGGCTGGAGGCTGTGGCTTTTCTTGGCTTGTCCCCAGCATAGGCTACTTGGGATGCCTGGCCACTGATCATGGAGAATGGCTATTTGCTGCCCTGGCCACTATTTACTGAATTTATATCCCGCCCTTCCTCCTGAAGGAGTCCAGGGTGGCAGCAATTATACCGTGCATGAAGAAATATTTTACTTTCTTCTGCAACCTTGTCTCTGCGGGGTGACCCTGAGCACTTGAATGAGAAGCAGGAATCCCCAGGCCACCTCAGTCCAGAAGATGCACCCTGTCGTCTGTGATGTGACAGGGGCTGGTGGGCAGCTTTTCTTAAGAGGATATGGCCATGCGAGGGCCTGACTGAATCACTTGTGCAGATGGTCCTCCCCTGCAGCTGCGGCACTTACAGGGTGATGGTAAAATTGTGCATTGTCTCTTCATCTTGGGGCCACGCTAGACATTTGTTCACGTGTCTGCCCTGTTCACATACAAAGTGTGTGGTGGGGAGGGGCAGGGAGAAGGTATAATGTTTACATCACATAGGGTATGTGCATAAGGCTCTTCCAATTCCAAAATGACCACTTTCCTGCTGAGCTGGGATTTGACCCTAACCCTTTCCACTCCCGAAGATTATAATAAATCTTAACATGACACGTTTCAATTTTAAATATGTGTGTTAACATTTTTCCAAAGAGCATGGTTTGAAGCATGTACACATTAAATTTTGTGTTAAAGTCTCGCTGCAAATTGTATAGATAGATGGCCTTGTTTTGCCTCCACCCGTGGTTTGCACTAGAAAGCAAAAGTTGCCACTTCCAGCCGAAATATCCTTGTGCCCCCCACCCTGGGGCCCAATTCCATGGTCAAGTAACAGGACTCCACATCTTTGACTGGGCATCTTCTCATACTCTCTGGTGTCTGCAATGGGCTGTAACCTTGATGCTTCTGGGTGCCTCTTGAAGGGTCGCAGCTGCTCAGCTCTGTCCTTTACAGCCTTAATCCTCCTCAACAGCTTAAGTATTTTGTCTCCTTTTTCCCTTCCATGCATGGGGAGGGAGCTGAAAATGACTCTATTCCCCTAATTTGTTTGTCAGCAAAGCTGCCTGAAGCTCTCTTCTTTCTCCCCACAGAGCCAGCCACCCTGTGGGTGAGTTGCTGGTTCCAGTTTGCTGATCCGGCTACTCACTGAGAGCAGAACAGCTGACAAGCAGAGCTTGGAAAAGTTACTTTTTGGAACTACAACTCCCATCAGCCCAATCCATTGGCCCTGCTGGCTGGGGCTGATGGGAGCTGTAACTTTTCCAAGCTCTGCTGTCAATCTGGGCTCTGCGGTTTCATTGAGCTTGGGCTCTTTTGGTGATATGCCAAACCTCATCCCTGCTTGTCTCGAGCTGTATGGAGATACCTCCGTTGAGTCCAGACAGGAGAAGTGCACTGCAGTTCTGTCGGGAACGGAAGCCCAGTGTTGGATCAGTGCTTAATTGTTCCCAGCACGCATGCACACACAGGGCAGAGGCCCATATCAGTCTGGACACTCTTAAAAAAAAAGTGCTCTGTGGGGATACACTTGAGCACAGCGAGGATTGCATGGAAGAAGGAAATTTTCCATGTTCCTCCATTCTTACTGCCATTCCTTGAAATAGTCAGTATTTCATTTAGGTGAGGCTGGGCCTATTTGTTTTAAATCAGGTATTTTTCTGCCTAAAAGAAAAATCCTTACCTACTTCAACCATGCCAAGTTAAACCCTTTAAAATTCTACTGACTTTTAGTAGGAGGCATTTAAGCACACACTTAACTTTGGCTGAATCACGGCCCCTGCCCCCCCCTCCGCTATTTCTTTTAGGTTTCTAGCAGGAATTCATTAACTAATTTGCTGGAGGAGTTGAAGGCCCTTGTCACTGGGATAAACAATTCTGATGGCTGTTCCTTCCTCGGGGGCCCAGCTGGGGGCACAGCTGGGGCCTCCACTCCACTCCACCCTCTTCCCTCTCTATTTCTCCTCTTGGCAAGGGCCTACAGTGGGAATTAACTGTAACATAATAGATTTGTGACCATTTTCTTCTCAGCCTCTCTTGAAAGCCCCATTTATGGCGTGTTTGACTTGTGAGCCTTAAAAGAAGTTTGACTTGGTCTACGGGGGCGCTCCAGCATCCTTCAGGGTGGCTAACTTGTTCCTCACCCCAGTTGTTGCTGGACTACAACTCGCATCATCATCATCATCCCTGCTCCATTAGCCATGACGGCTGAGGCGGGTGATGGGGATTGAGGGTCCAACAACAGCAGGAGGGCTACAGATGCTCCCCCCCCCCGTTTTTAATTTAGCTTTGATCCTGGTGAATCTGGACTCCGTGGATCCATTACAGAAGTCCTCCAAGAAGAGGCCCTCTGCACTTAGCCTCATTGAAACTTCTCCAGGAGGGGAATCTTTCCTCTGGAACTCTAGTAGTCTCTTGGAGTTTGTAGGGAGGGCCCATAGCTTGGTGGGGCAGCAGTGGGCTTGCACGCAGAAGGTCCCAGGTCCAATCTCTGGCATCTGATTTAAAAAGATGAAGATGATAGAGAAGATCTTTCCCTGCTTGAGACCCTGAAGAAGGAAAGGAGTAGGGCAGAGAGGCCAATAGTCTGATTTGGTATCAGGCAACTTCCCTTGGTCCCCACTGTATTGTCTAGTGGAATTGTTTAATCTGAATCCAGCCATTGTCCCTTTAATGCCCTATCTGAAGCCTAAATGAGGGCCTGAAAGCTGCTTAAAAATACGCCATGGTAATAAGTAGACGCTTCAGAGCTGTATCCTGTAAAGAGCCGGTTCTGTTTCAGAATGGATGATGCCGCCAGATAGCGCCTGGAGGCTCTGGGTCCCAGAGCCTGTCACAAACAGTGGGGGCTTGCTGGGCAGTGCCAGGCAGGAATGCCAACTATGGAGGTGTGGGAGTGGGCGGACTCCTGCAGCAGCTGGCTGTCAAGAGGATGGCACAGGATTGATCCTGATCAGCTGCACAGGAGGCCAGCCCTTGGGAAGCGGGGACAGCCCTCTGAGCAGGTGAGGGGTTGACAGTCCATTGTTGAAGGGGGAGAGACGCCATGTACCAGTGCTGGCAGATTCCACATGCCAACATTAAGAAGCCAGAGGCAGGAGGAGCGTGTCACCCAGCAGCCGCTACGATCCAGAGGAGAGAGTCTCTCGGTAGCTGCATCGTATGAGTTGTAAAGCACCACTGTAGTACAGAGTTCCTTTGATTATTCTGCTAAATAACTAATAAACCAAGTTGATTGGCACAGCTGGTGTTAATTTTCATTGCTTGCCTGGATCTGTTTAAAAGAACATCCTCCCCCCCCCCCCAAGCAGACCAAGGGGGTGACGTTATATCCACCTTGAAGCTTTCCTTTGCTTGCATCTTGTTGAACATTTTGGGTATGGCGTGGTGTTTTCTTTGCCAGAATAACCCCCCCTCGCTTTATAAGACCGTTTCACACTTTATACAGCAGCAAATCCAGATTTGCTACCAGTGTGTGCACCCAATAAAGAGCCACATCTCATGTGAATGCTCCTGGGTCATACAGAACCGTCCTTGCCTGATCCATTGACTTTCAGCTAGAAGACGAGATCTGCAACAAAATGTTTCCATGTGGAGCACTCCTCTTCAGGGCTACAACTAGCCAGTCATGCCCTTTTCGACGATAACTCCATTCCATTCTCCTATTACCACCCCTTCCAGACAGACAGTATTCTGTGGCCATCGGGCATTTTCAGTCCCCATTGGGCTGTTTTTAGCTTTTAAAAAAACCACCACATTTGTACTTCTGCTGGTCAAACTTGATTATCCTGAGGTGTTAGCTCTCGCTTGCGTGTGGATGGTGCCATTGCAAATCTATGCTTGGAGAATGAGCTTTTTCCAACCTCATGCCCTCCAAGGATTTTAGACTACAATTCCCATCATGATAGAGCCAATGTGGTGTAGTGGTTAGGGTGTTGGACTAAGACCTGGGAGACCAGGATTCGAATCCCCACACAGCCACGAAGCTCACTGGGTGACCTTGGGCCAGTCACTGGCTCTCAGCCTCAGAGGGAGGCAATGGTAAACCCCCTCTGAATACCGCTTACCATGAAAACTTGATTTATAGAGTCGCCATAAGTCAGTATTGGCTTGAAGACAGTCCATTTCCATTTTCCCATCGTGATGGGAGTTGTATTCTAAAACTCCTGGAGGGCACCACTTTGGGGAAGGCTGCTCTAAGGAAAGGTCTTCAGTAATGTAGACTGGGCTAAATCCACCATGTAACAATACAAGTGATACCGTGCAGGTGACGTTCCTCTCACTTCTGTATTGATGCCACGCCTTGTGACCAGGGGAAGGTCTGCATCCATTGGGTTGGGGCATGTTCTCATAGCTGTTGATGGGGAATAGATGAGGCATCCTTGCTAAACCTAAGCAGCAGTGGACCTGCTCAGTCTCTTGGAAGAGAGAACACAGAGAGTCCCAAATAACAGCAGGATAGGGGGGGAAATGCAGTCTGTGATGCTCAGGTCTGACACTGTTGGCTTCACAGTGATGCTTCAGCACAGCTGTGTGTTTGTGAGGTTTTTTTTGGGGGGGTAAATCAAAAGCATTTGGTAAAAGCAGGGGGCAGCATGAATATTCCAGCCTCACAGCCAGGGGGAGACTTGATGATCATTTGGCAGCTGTGAAGAATTTTGAACACTAACAAAAGCAACATTTTAATACCCGTGAATGTATCTACTGGTGTTTGCATAGAGTACAAGGGACCATGACTTGCTTTTTCTTTTTTGTTTTAAGGCTGATGTGCCTGTGCCTTTCTTAAAGCCCCACCCTCAGCACCAGGGGCCAGGAAGTCAGCTGTGGGGAAACTCTCTGCACATGCTCAGCGGTGTTCTCTTCTGCTCACATATTGCAGAGGATGAGCCTTCTTTGCAAATGGAGTCTTCAAGGCAGGCCTGCATGGTGCTTCTGCCTGATACTGCAGCTTGGTTCTGCCTCCCTAGGAGTAGCAAGAGGAGGAGCAGGTGAGACTCATGGAAGGAGGGGGCTGCACCGTGTTGGCCATTCCTGCAGCATCTTCACCATCAGCAATTTTGCCGCTTTTAACATTGTGTAGCTTTTGAAGTGCAGCTTCTCTCAGCCCAAGAACTATTTGACGTGACATGACAGGATGTCCTGGTGGAATTTTGGTTTCTTACACGACTGTCAAATGAAAGAAAGCCCAAACTTGAACAGGCTGGCCATCTCAGAGCACGGGGGAGGGGGGGCAGTGTGCCTGGGCTGGTGGCTTTAATGGGGCTCACTAAATTTGCATGTCTGCCATAACAAAGGCTTATGCTTTGTATTTTGGCAACGGAACAAATCTAGATTTCAGGACCAACATCTTAGTGGAAAACAGCTCAGTCCATAGTCCCTCTCCCCACCCCAAACTCGAGGCTTTCAAAACTGATGTGTTTCCATGGCGATGCATGTGTTTCTCCCTATCCTCTTTTCCTTAGCTGGCACCTAAAGGCAGTTTGGTCACTAGGTAATTCACTGGGACAGTGGAACTTCTCAGTTTAAGAGGCAGCGCCAAGCTCTGCAGTTTGGACCCTGCTAAAAGTATGATGTGCATTGACATTAGGTGGTTCTGCTGCTATGGTTTCAGGTATGGGAGCAGCACAGGGTGTTCTGCCGTCACATCATATGTGCTTAAAAGAGATCGTGCCCACCAGTGCCCTAGAACTCTGGTCTATGGCTGGGTTTCAGGAACCAACCCAGATTTGCTGGACCAAAGGTTCCATGGGGCTAGACATGGGTGGGATGCTGGAAATTCAAGCTCTGCAAGCCCCCTCCCTCCAATTTGTGCCTGGTTCAGCAATCAGGATCTGGTCCTGGTTCAGACTGACCTGCACTGACATATCCGAACCTTGTACTCCCATTCGCTTGCATTTGGAAACCAAATGGCAATTTAAAAAGATTAGATGCATGATATTTGGAGACATGATAGTCCCTCAAGAAGATATTATCCCTGCCAAATTTCAGACAGATCGCTTTGGGGTGGTGGTGGTTGTGCTAGCCACATTTAAATTTTGCTGTTTCTTTTAATAATAATAATAAGACTACAGCACTGATGCATGTAATATGCCACCACGTGTGCTGCTTGGACACTGACTGTGTACTGTACTTAGAAGACTTTCTGACATACACAAAATGCTAGAAAAGTCAGAAACAGAAAAGAGAACTCAGCTGTAAATGCGATGCAAACCTAACCCAAAAACACTAGTGGAGACGGGTGGAGAGGAAAGTAACTAAGAGACAGATTAAGGTTAAGAGACTAAGATTAAGAGACAACCTTTTCTATTGTTTGGTATAAGGCTGGGACAGTTGGATTCCTCCACTGAGCATGGAGTTGGACTCAATGGCCTTATAGGTCCCTTCCAACTCCAGCTTCCTATGATTCTGTGACAGGGATTGATGGGGGATTCAAAACAAAGAGATATAACGCTGGGTATGGTACCATGAAGGAAACAAAATACAGACTGAACAAATGGCACCGAACTGTTTCGAAGAGGTAGAACTTGCAAAAGAGTGAAAGCAGTGTGAGGTTGCTGCATTTTAAGACTTCACCCTCCTCCAGCCCCACAGGCACTGTGAAGGGAGAGTGTTGGGAGAGATTCTAGCCCTGGATTGGAAGCAAGAGCAGTTCCCCTCCCACCCTGCTGTTCACCTTTATATGGTGCTGTAATTAATAACAGTCTGTCTGGCTTTAGAGAGACTTTTTTTTTTAGTTCCAGATGGGCACAAATCACTCCAAATCAATTTGGGTCATCCCAACCCACTCTGTAGTGATTTGTAGTTCCTTTGACCCAATCTGGATTTAGCACAAATTGCCCTGATTTGGTTTAGGATTGGGACAAATTAATTGCATGGCCCTGTTGGAAACCTTTCAGGGAAGGCAACCCTAACTTGGATTGATACCTTTGATAAAGCAGCCTGCTTGCTTGCAAATACTTCTTAGTTGTCCCTTTTAAGCAGCATGCGTTGTATGTGGATGTGACTGACCTTCAGAAATGAGTGTGCCCATGTTTACCAAGCTCAGGCTTTGAGCCGGAGAAGGAGGCAGCAGTTCTGTCAGTAACAAATGGGCATTGGAGGCCAAGCAAGCACGCAGTGCAACTGCAGCTTCCAGGTCTGGC
Organism: Rhineura floridana; assembly: GCF_030035675.1. Classification (NCBI taxonomy): domain Eukaryota; kingdom Metazoa; phylum Chordata; class Lepidosauria; order Squamata; family Rhineuridae; genus Rhineura; species Rhineura floridana. Next base: position 2,857,212 of record NC_084485.1, read on the forward strand.
TGCAGGAGAAGAAGAAACAGCTGATCCAGCAGGCACGGCGGCATTTAATTTCCCTTTGATGAGGTGGACCTCTTCCTATTTTGTTTTCTGTTGAAAGGCTTCTATGCTCAGCATTTAAGCATCTCTCTCTCTCTGCAGCTCTTAGGATAGCAGCACATTCTACCCATCCATCACACCGGGGGGGGGGGACCTCAGGCCCAAAGACCAAATGCGAGCAACCTTTGATAGCTTTATTCCCCTCCATGGATTTTTGAGCAAGCACCCTTCAAAGCCTTTCCCGTCAGTCGCCATCACTACATCACTTGGGAGTGAACTGTGTGCTGAGGGAAGACGTCCTTCCAAGGCCCAACACACTCCTGTGGGAAGGAGCTGTCTGTCTGCCTTCCCCTGCCATGGTTGAAACCAGTCTCAGGCTGACATGACTGTCAGGTGTCCAGATGGAAGGAGCTGTCCGTTTCGCTTCTCTCAGTTCCTCATTTTTCCAATCTTAAATTCAGTTCTCCACATTTCTGCAGCAATTTGTGATATACATATATTTAAAAACCTCGTGAAAATTCTCCAGCATCTCAGTGCAAATTTCTCTTAATAAACACATTTTTGTCGACAGTTTTGACTAATGTGCACATTTTTGCCAGTAATTTCTTGTCATATAATGCATTTTTGTTATTTTTCACCCATATGTTCATTTTTTAAGCACACTTTCCCCTCACGTATGCATTTTCGTAAAAATTGGCTGGTTGATGAACTGCACTGCAAAATTTGAATGTGCGAATGTTCAGGGACGGCTGGTTTCGGTTCTCATGTTGTTTTGCAAAGTGTGAATTTTATATATTCAGCTTGAAGTGTAAACCTAAATGAATTTCTTGACCGTCCCTAGTCAGATGAAAGCTTTCCTCAAATACTAGCTAGTTATAGACAAGGGCAATAGGAATAAATAACAGCCAGAGTTTTGTTGCTGCTGCTGCATCCTCCCAGCAACTAACTGGCTGTCTGACTTTGCCAGGAAGGAGTCATTTTAAAGGCTGTATCAAGCACATTGACACAGAGAGTCTGGACTGGCCTTTGCCAACCTAGTGCCCTGTGGATGTTTTGGAATACGGCTGTGCTAGGTGGTGCTGATGGGAGCTGTAGTCCAAAACATCCAAAGGGCACCACGTTGGCAAAGGCCAGTCTGGACAATGAAAATCTACACATTGAAAGGGATAATTTACCTTTGCTTTTGCTGGTGCCTGATGCCTACTGTTTAACGGTTTATCTCTTGACTACTAATTGCGTTTTTATTTCTATTGTATATTTTGCATTTCAACTGTATTTTTACATTATTATTGAACACCATCTGGAGATGTTGGTCTGGCAGATGCTATATAAATATTTTAATAAAAATAGATTTTTTTGAAACGGCTGAGCCAAGGAAATAAGCTCATTGAATGCAGAGTTCCTGAACAAAGGAAGCCAGCAGCAAAACCCTTGCAAGGCTTTTCTTTTGCTCTCCGTGCTTGCAAGGAGCTCCAGAATTAATGCAGGCAACCTCTTGGGCTCCCATGACAAGCGGAGAGCTGATATCTCCAAGAAGCATCTTCATCCTGATTGTGACACCCACAACGGAGGCCTGTGTTGAGCATCCATTTGTGCTGGGTCACCTGCTGAACTCATCTGTTTTATTTTTACTCCTTTGGACAACAGTACAAAATGGCCCACCCAAGGCCCCCCAAAAGGAAGGAACACGGACTGCTAGATGGAGGGGCAGAGATGCTAGGCATAGTTTTTTGAATATTTCAGAACCGGTTTTACAACCAAGAAACTGCTAATTTGTGTCCATGCCTAGTTGAGTCGGGACCTGGCTGGGCTCCCATTTGCTGCTTTCTTTTCTCATTTCTAGGAAATATGAACCTTTTGCTCTAAAGCTAATAAGTTGCCCGTAGAAACAGGGAGAGGCCTGGGCTGGCAATGTGAAGCAGACTCTCCTGCCCCTGAATGCCCAGCAAAGCCAAATCCTGCATGTTCTTTTTTCCTCTTTTGAACAAAAATGTCCTGCTCACTATTGGGACTCCAGATTCATCTTATCCCAAACTGGAGTGGCTCCAGTTCAGAATTTATTGTGAGGTCTGTGGAGGATGGATACAAATGAAGCCCAAATGAGCCATCTATTTCTCTTGCACATTATGGGAAAGAAGAAACGCCTCTTCCGTTGAGGCATGGTGGAGCCTGGTGGTCGCTCCTGGGTGCCATCCTGTGTTGAGAGAAGCCTCTTAAAAGCTCCTTAATCCCATCCCACCCACGAGGGACGTACCTGGAAGGCGGAGAACTCTGGAAGCGATGCCCACCTGCAAAAGGAGATGGGAGTGGCAGCGATGACATCTGCCAACATGTGCTTTTTCTGACTCAGTTGTTGAAACAACCACAAGCTCTGTTTCCCTAGGTTAAAGAAAGGTCAGGCTCTTCTAGGTGGGAAAACAACAAACAAAAAAGACTTGCCTGGAAGTTGCAGCCCCTTGCTTAGATTAAAAGCAGCCAAAAGCTTAAACAGCCCCGCCCCTTGCTCAGGAAGGAAGCCCACCTTCCTGCCTTCAAAGGAAGGAACCCTGAGATAATCCTAAAGAGTTAAGCCCCAGCTGACAAAGCGTCAAGGCGAGTTAAGCAGCAGAGCGAGTTTGGCAGCAGGGCGAGGAGGCCAGGGCCCCCCACTCTACCCATCTGTTCCCTGACCTCAACTAAACCGCAGTCTCCAACCCATTGACGTAATAAACCTTAAACAAAACTATGCAGGTAAGAGGCCACCAGGTGTGTGGGGGCTTTCCAGTGTTTTGCACCGCCTGCAGCTTGTACGACTATCTGCCTGTTGGACAGAAGTCGTGGGTGTGCTCTCGGTGCAATGAGCTCCTGGCTCTCCGGGAATGACTTCATTTCCTTGAGGCCAAGGTGGCGGACCTGGAAAAGCGGAGAGAGGCAGAGAGGGGTGTAGAGGAGGCCTTCAGGGACGTTATAGCTGTGTCCCACTCCAAGGATGATAGCGCTCCTGCTATCATGGAGAACGATGGTCTTGGGGAAGAAGAGCATCCAGCCGAGAAGAGGGAAATGATCCCTTAGAAGGGACCCATTCCTTGGGGGATGAGCAGCTATCCTCTTGTGCTGAGGATATACGGGGGGTGGAGGGATCCTTGTAGTGGGCGATTCGATCATCTGGAACATAGACAGTGGGGTGTGTGATGGGCGTGCAGACCGCAAGGTGATCTGCCTGCCTGGTGCAAAGGTTGTGAATTTTGCCCGTCGTTTAGATAGTTTGGTAGACAGTGCTGGGGAGGAGTCAGTGGTCGTGGTGCACGTTGGCACCAACGACATGGGGAAATGCAGCCGTGAGGTCCTGGAAGCAAAATTTAGGTTGCTAGGTAGGATGCTGAAAGCCAGGACCTCCAAGGTGGCTTTCTCTGAAATGCTACCGGTTCCACGCGCAGGACCAGCCAGACAGGCCCAGCTTTGCAGTCTCAATGCGTGGATGAGACGATGGTGTCGGGTGGAAGGGTTCGGATTTGTTAGGCACTGGGGAACATTTTGGGACAAGCCGGGCCTGTACAAAAGGGACGGGCTCCACTTGAACCAGAATGGAACCAGACTGCTGGCACTTAAAATTAAAAAGGTGGCAGAGCAGCTTTTAAACGGACTGAGGGGGGAAACCCGACAGGAGCTGAGGAAGGTCCAGTTCAGAATAAACCTCCCCCCTGGGATAAAAACCAAAGAAATGATGAAATTTTAAAAGGGGTAGGCCTAGAAGTAGGCATTGTGAGAGCAGGGGCACAGGATATAAATTCAGAAGAGCAAAACTACCACAGGCCTAACCACAAGTGCCAAAGACACTTGAAGAGAGACACTGCTTACAAGTGCCTGTACGCTAATGCTAGGAGCCTCCAAACCAAGATGGGAGAACTGGAGTGCTTGGTCTTAGAGGAGAGCATTGATATAGTGAGCGTAACAGAGAGCTGGTGGAATGGAAAAAACCAGTGGGATACGGTTATCCCTGGATATAAACTATATCGGAAGGACAGGGAAGGATGTATTGGTGGCAGAGTCGCTCTATACGTGAAAGAAGGCATTGAATCCAGCAAGCTGGAAACCCCAAAAGAGGCAGACTCCTCCACAGAATCATTGTGGGTGGTGATACCATGCTCCAGGAGGGACTTAATACTGGGAACAATCTATCGTCCCCCTGATCAAAATGGAACCGACCAGAAGGATGGCAACCCTGGACTTAATCCTCAGTGGGGACCGGGACCTGGTGCGAGATGTACCGTTTGGGAGCAGTGACCACAGTGGTATTAAATTAAACATACATGTAACTGGCCAATTGCCAAGAAAATCCAACACGGTCACATTTGACTTCAAAAGAGGAAACTTCACAAAAATGAGGGGATTGGTAAAAAGAAAGCTGAAAAACAAAGTCCAGGGGGTCACATCACTCGAAAATGCTTGGAAGTTGTTTAAAAACACTATATTAGAAGCTCAACTGGAGGGCATACCGCAGATCAGAAAAGGTACCGCCAGGGCCAAGAAGATGCCAGCATGGTTAACGAGCAAAGTCAAGGAAGCTCTTAGAGGCAAAAAGTCTTCCTTCAGAAAATGGAAGTCTTGTCCGAATGAAGAAAATAAAAAAGAACACAAACTCTGGCAAAAGAAATGCAAGAAGACAATAAGGGATGCTAAAAAAGAATTTGAGGAGCACATTGCTAAGAACATAAAAACCAACAACAAAAAATTCTATAAATACATTCAAAGCAGGAGACCATCTAGGGAGACGATTGGACCCTTGGATGATAAGGGAGTCAAAGGTGTACTAAAGAACGATAAGGAGATTGCAGAGAAGCTAAATGAATTCTTTGCATCTGTCTTCACAGTGGAAGATATAGGGCAGATCCCTGAACCTGAACTAACATTTGCAGGAAGGGATTCTGAGGAACTGAGACAAATAGTGGTAACGAGAGAGGAAGTTCTAGGCTTAATGGACAATATAAAAACTGACAAGTCACCGGGCCCGGATGGCATCCACCCGAGAGTTCTCAAAGAACTCAAATGTGAAATTGCTGATCTGCTAACTAAAATATGTAACTTGTCCCTCGGGTCCTCCTCCGTGCCTGAGGACTGGAAAGTGGCAAATGTAACGCCAATCTTCAAAAAGGGATCCAGAGGGGATCCCGGAAATTACAGGCCAGTTAGCTTAACTTCTGTCCCTGGAAAACTGGTAGAAAGTATTATTAAAGGTAGATTAACTAAGCACATAGAAGAACAAGCCTTGCTGAAGCAGAGCCAGCATGGCTTCTGCAAGGGAAAGTCCTGTCTCAGTAACCTATTAGAATTCTTTGAGAGTGTCAACAAGCATATAGATAGAGGTGATCCAGTGGACATAGTGTACTTAGACTTTCAAAAAGCGTTTGACAAGGTACCTCACCAAAGACTTCTGAGGAAGCTTAGCAGTCATGGAATAAGAGGAGAGGTCCTCTTGTGGATAAGGAATTGGTTAAGAAGCAGAAAGCAGAGAGTAGGAATAAACGGACAGTTCTCCCAATGGAGGGCTGTAGAAAGTGGAGTCCCTCAAGGATCGGTATTGGGACCTGTACTTTTCAACTTGTTCATTAATGACCTAGAATTAGGAGTGAGCAGTGAAGTGGCCAAGTTTGCTGATGACACTAAATTGTTCAGGGTTGTTAAAACAAAAAGGGATTGCGAAGAGCTCCAAAAAGACCTCTCCAAACTGAGTGAATGGGCAGAAAAATGGCAAATGCAATTCAATATAAACAAGTGTAAAATTATGCATATTGGAGCAAAAAGTCTGAATTTCACATATACGCTCATGGGGTCTGAACTGGCAGTGACCGACCAGGAGAGAGACCTCGGGGTTGTAGTGGACAGCACGATGAAAATGTCGACTCAGTGTGCGGCAGCTGTGAAAAAGGCACATTCCATGCTAGTGATAATTAGGAAAGGTATTGAAAATAAAACAGCCGATATCATAATGCCGTTGTATAAATCTATGGTGCGGCCGCATTTGGAATACTGTGTACAGTTCTGGTCGCCTCATCTCAAAAAGGATATTATAGAGTTGGAAAAGGTTCAGAAGGGGGCAACCAGAATGATCAAGGGGATGGAGCGACTCCCTTACGAGGAAAGGTTGCAGCATTTGGGGCTTTTTAGTTTAGAGAAAAGGCGTGTCAGAGGAGACAGGATAGAAGTGTATAAAATTATGCATAGCATTGAGAAAGTGGATAGAGAAAAGTTCTTCTCCCTCTCTCATAATATTAGAATCATAGAATCACAGAGTTGGAAGGGGCCTTGTAGGCCATCGAGTCCAACCCCCTGCTCACAGCAGGAAATCCACAGCTAGAGCATCTCCCGCAGATAGCTGTCCAGCCTCTGCTTGAAGACATCCAGCGAAGGGGATCCCACCACCTCCCTAGGCAGTCGGTTCCATTGCCGAACCGCCCTTACTATCAAGAAGTTCCTTCTAATGTCCAATCTGAATCTACGCTCCTGCAACTTAAAACCATTAGACCTAGTCCTACCCTCTGGGGCAGCAGAGAACAAATCTGTACCCTCCTGTATGTGACAGCCCTTCAGGTACTTAAAGAGTGCAGTCATGTCACCCCTCAGCCTTCTCTTCACCAGACTGAACATGCCAAGTTCCTTCAACCTTTCCTCATAAGACTTGTTCTCCATACCGGCTATCATCCTCGTCGCCCTCTTCTGGACCCGCTCCAACTTGTCTATATCTTTCTTAAAATGAGGCGCCCAGAACTGAACGCAGTATTCCAGATGAGGCCTGACCAATGCAGAATATAGTGGGACTATTACTTCCCTCGACCTGGAAACTATAGCTCTGTTTATGCATCCCAAAACCGCGTTTGCCTTTTTTGCCGCAGCATCACACTGCTGGGTCATGTTCAACTTGCGATCCACTACAATTCCAAGGTCCTTCTCACATGTGCTACTGCTAAGCCGGGTATTTCCCATCCTGTACCCATGCATTTTGTTTTTGTGGCCTAAATGCAGAATCCTGCATTTGTCTTTATTGGATGTCATTTTATTAATTTCAGCCCAATTTTCTAGTCTATCCAGGTCCTTTTGGATTTTATTCCTGTCTTCTATTGTGTTAGCTATCCCTCCCAGTTTCGTATCATCCGCAAACTTCATAAGGCTTCCCTCCACCCCATCGTCTAAGTCATTTTATTTTATTTATTTTATTTATTTATTTCGATTTCTATACCGCCCACAGCCAAAAGGCTCTCAGGGCGGTGCACAACATAGAGTAAAATACAATAGAATTACGAAGGTCAGTAAAAAGCATACATATTAAAGAGTAAAACAAATTAATAAATTAAGTTAAAATGCATGGGAGAATAAAAAGGTTTTAACCTGGCGCCGAAAAGATAAAAGTGTAGGCGCCAGACGTACCTCATCGGGGAGACTGTTCCATAATTCGGGGGCCACCACTGAAAAGGCCCTGGATCTTGTTATTTATTTATTTATTTTATTTGGTTGCATTTATATACCGCCCTTAGCAAATAGCTCTCAGGGCGGTAAACAGCATAGGGTAAAATACATACATGGCAATAATAAAATCACAAAAACATATATAACATAAAAACAAATACAGTTAAACAGAAAATAAAAATAAAGACTTAGTATACAAGATTAAAAAGCTAAAAAGATTAGAGTGATTAAAATGCCTGGGAGCATAAAAAGGTCTTTACCTGGCGCCGAAAAGATAATAGTGTAGGTGCCAGGCGTACCTCTTCGGGTAGGCTATTCCACAACTCGGGGGCCACCACAGAAAAGGCCCTAGATCTAGTAACCACCCTCCAGGCTTCACAATGAGTTGGTACCCGGAGGAGGGCCTTCGATGACGAACCCTCCGAGCCTCTCTGTGGGTCAGGACTCGGAGGAGGGCCTTTGATGTTGAACGTAGTGAGCGGGTAGGTTCATATCGGGAGAGGCGTTCTGCTAGGTATTGTGGTCCCGCGCCATGTAAGGCTTTATAAGTCAAAACTAGCACTTTGAATTTAGCCCGGAAACAAATAGGTAGCCAGTGCAAACGAGCCAGGACAGGTGTTATATGTGTGGACCGCCTGGTCCTCGTCAACAGTCTAGCAGCTGCGTTTTGCACTAGCTGTAGTTTCCAAACTGTCTTCAAAGGCAGCCCCACGTAGAGCGCATTGCAGTAATCCAATCTAAAGGTTACCAGAGCACGCACGACTGAAGTGAGGTCATCGCTTTCCAGATAGGGGCGTAGCTGGGCAACCAAACGAAGGTGGTAGAACGCATTCCGTGCCACCGAGGCCACCTGAGCCTCGAGAGATAGGAATGGATCGAAAAGAACCCCCAAGCTACGAACCTGTTCCTTCAGGGGGAGTGTAACCCCATCCAGAACAGGTTGAACATCCACCATCTGGGCGGAGAAGGCACTCACCAACAGCGTCTCAGTCTTGTCAAGATTGAGCCTCAGTTTATTAGCTCTCATCCAGTCCATTATTGCGGCCTGGCAATGGTTCAGCACATTAACAGCCTCACCTGATGAGGATGAAAAGGAGAAATAGAGTTGCGTGTCATCAGCATACTGGTGACAACGCACTCCAAAATTCCTGATGACCGCACCCAGCGGCTTCATGTAGATGTTAAAAAGCATAGGGGACAGAACCGATCCCTGCAGGACTCCACAATGGAGAGTCCAGGGTATCGAACAATGCTCCCCAAGCCCTACCCTCTGGAGCCGGTCCACCAGGTATAAGCAGAGCCACTGCCAAGCAGTACCTCCAACTCCCAACTCTGTGAGTCTCCCCAGAAGGATACCATGGTCGATGGTATCAAAAGCAGCTGAGAGATCAAGGAGAATCAACAGAGTTACACTCCCCCTTTTTCTCTCCCGACATAGGTCATCATACAGGGCGACCAAGGCTGTTTCGGTGCCAAAACCGGGCCTAAAACCGGATTGAAACGGATCTAGATAATCGGTTTCATGCAAGAGCACCTGGAGCTGGCTGGCCACCACACGTTCTAAGACCTTGCCCAGGAATGGAACATTCGCTACCGGTCTATAGTTGTTCAAATTATCTGGATCCAAGGAAGGTTTCTTCAGGAGTGGTCTCACTACCGCCTCTTTCAAACAACTAGGGACCACTCCCTCTCTCAAGGAGGCATTTATCACTTCCCTGGCCCAGCCGGCTGTTCCAGTCCTGCCAGCTTTCACTAGCCAAGAGGGGCAAGGATCCAGTACAGAAGTGGTTGCACGCACCAGTCCAAGCACCTTGTCAATGTCCTCGAGCTGTACCAACTGAAACTCATCAATAAATGAGGACAAGACCATACTCCGGATACCTCATTAGGTTCAGCTGCCATAATATTGGAGTCTAAGTCCCGGCGGATGCATGAGATTTTGTCTTGGAAGTGCCCAGCGAACTCGTTACAGCGGGTTTCCGAAGATTCTATAATATCCTGAGGACTAAAGTGTAAAAGCCCTCGGACAATTTTAAAAAGCTCCGCTGGACGGTTGAGGGATGATTTAATGGTGGCAGCGAAATGTCGCTTTTTCGCTGCCCTCACCGCTTCTGTATAGAGTTTGGTGGAGGCACTCACCAAGGCGTAATTGCATCCATCAGGAGTACGCCTCCATCTGCACTCGAGCCTTCTCCTCTCTTGCTTCATCGCTCTCAGTTCCGGGGTATACCACGGGGCTGCATGAGCTCTGCATGGGAGAGGGCGCGCAGGAGCGATCGTGTCCACAGCCCGGGTCATTTCCGCATTCCACAGTGCGACCAAGGCTTCGACAGGACCGCCTGTCTTATCAGCCGGAAAATCCCCCAGAGCCCTTTGAAAACCCTGAGGATCCATTAGTCTCCGAGGTCGGACCAACTTAATAGGTCCCCCACCCTTGCGGAGGGAAAGGGTGTCTGTAAACCTAAACTTCAGCAAGCGGTGATCTGTCCATGACAATGGGGTCGATGAAAAACTCCCCACCTCCAGATCACCATCTCCGTGTCCAGTGGCAAAGATCAAATCAAGAGTATGTCCTGACACATGTGTTGGGCCAGTAGCAAATTGAGACAGCACCATGGTTGCCATGGAGGCCATGAAGTCCTGAGCCACCCCAGATAAAGCAGCCTCGGCATGGATGTTAAAGTCCCCCAGTACCAATAGTCTGGGGGACTTCAACAAAACCTCCGAGACTACCTCTGTCAGCTCAGTTAGGGAAGCTGTTGGGCAGCAGGGTGGTCGGTACACCAACAAGATTCCCAGTCTGTCTCCTTGACCCAGCACAAGGTGGAGGCACTCCAAGCCAGTCGTTACCTGGACAGGGTGCTTGATGAGCGAGAGAGAACTCCTATAGGCCACAGCCACTCCACCTCCCCGACCCTCAGATCTACCACAGTGTTGAACCATATACCCAGGTGGGCAAAGCTGGGAGAGAGTAACTCCTCCCTGATCACCCACCCAGGTCTCAGTTATACATGCCAGGTCGGCACCCTCATCGACAATTAAATCGTGGACGAGGGAGATTTTATTATATGCCGACCTGGTGTTTAGGAGCAACACTTGGAGATCCGAGAGCTGGCTGATAGGACAACCAACAGTCCTGCGGATGTGAGGAGGACCGGAACAAGGTACAGACACAACTTGTCTGGGACGAGTTCCCCTTATCTGGCATGTTCTCCTCACAACACCATACCTCCCATTACCCGTCACTACATTAATTGGGGCCCCCGAAAGTCCCCCCGCTGGGAGCGAAGTCCTCTCTCCCAGGCACATAGTAAAATACACATAAATTCACACTGACGTACTCATACACTCACTCAGTCTCATTCACACAAAACAATCCACAAATTAACTACACAAAGATTCAAACTAATACATTCGAATAAAGACTCAAACTCCTTCACACTAACACACTAAACACAGTCCACAATTAAACAATAACAACAGGCGTTTAAACATTCAACACTCAATCAGATGGGACTGCAGCGGCCGACTTGGCCAAGATAGTGGGTCTCCCAAGCAGGCAATGGCTCTCCCAAGCCCCCTCAGCCAGCCAGCTTATATATCCCCTCCAAAGAAGGGACAGATGGAACAGTATCAGGCACAGCTGGCTGAGTACCTGGGGCCTGGTCCTGCAAGGTGCCCACATGCAGAGCAGGAGCCCAAGAAGGAGAGAGCAGAGATGTTGGCCAAGCAGCAGCAGCTTTTGATAAAAATGTTGAAGAGTATCGGCCCCAGGACAGAACCCTGTGGCACTCCACTCGAGACCTCCTTCCAGTCCGAAGCAGAGCCACCGACAACCACTCTTTGAGTACGGTTTTCCAACCAGTTGTGAATCCACCTGACAGTATTTCCATGTAGTCCGCATTTGACTAGTTTGCTAATCAAAAGGTCGTGGGGGACTTTGTCAAACGCTTTGCTGAAATCTAGATAGATGACATCTACAGCATTTCTACCATCTACTAAGCTAGTGACCCGATCAAAAAAAGAGATGAGATTAGTTTGACAGGATTTTTTCTTGACAAACCCATGTTGGCTCCTTCTAATCACAGCATTGTCATCTAAATAGTTGCCAATGGACTCTTTTATTATCCGTTCTAATATCTTTCCCGGTATTGAAGTCAGACTGACCGGCCTGTAATTCCCCGGATCTTCTTTTTTACCCTTTTTAAAGAGCGGGATGACGTTTGCTCGTCTCCAATCCTCCGGCACCTCTCCCGTTCTCCAGGATTTCTCAAAGATGATGGCAAGAGGTTCCGAGAGTACATCCGCTAGTTCCTTCAATACTCTGGGATGCAGTTCATCAGGCCCTGGAGATTTGAACTCATTTAGGTTAACTAGGTTAACTAGGAACTCGTGGACATTCCAAGAAGCTGAATGTTGGAAGATTCAGGACAGACAAAAGGAAGTACTTCTTTACTCAGCGCATAGTTAAACTATGGAATTTGCTCCCACAAGATGCAGTAATGGCCACCAGATTGGACGGCTTTAAAAGAAGATTAGACAAATTCATGGAGGACAGGGCTATCAATGGCTACTAGCCGTGATGGCTGTGCTGTGCCACCCTAGTCAGAGGCAGCATGCTTCTGAAAACCAGTTGCCGGAAGCCTCAGGAGGGGCGAGTGTTCTTGCACTCGGGTCCTGCTTGCGGGCTTCCCCCAGGCACCTGGTTGGCCACTGTGAGAACAGGATGCTGGACTAGATGGGCCACTGGCCTGATCCAGCAGGCTCTTCTTAGGTTCTTATGAATAGCATCTGGGGTTGCTGCACTGAGAAAACTGGTACCATTGTGTGTGGGGGTCCATGCATGTATGTACCAGTCCCTTTGGACTTGGGAGCAGCTCTGTTCTTGAGTGGTCTAGGGGCTGGTTGGATGTAAGGGAGCTATATGGCACATATACAGTCAGCTATATGGAAAGCTGCCTTATTCCACATTTGACTATTTTTCAGGCTGCCCTGATTATTAGAGGCTCTCCAAGCAGTGGGGGCTGGTGACTCCGATGTCAGTGGGGCAGTGAATCCGCTCTGGGTTTTAGTCTGAACTGCCAAGGGGCTGTACAAGGTGCTTCAGCAACTTGGACAACTCCTTGAAAGTTTGGACTGAAGCTGGGAGCAGATTCACTGCCCCACTGACATCGCAGCCGACAGTCTCCACTGTCTCCAGGGTTTCAGGCACGTAAGGAGACGCCGCCGGCTGCATCAGGCAAATCTGGTTCTGCCTTCTCATAGTGGCCAAGCAGATGCCAGAAAGGTCTTCTCTGACATTGCATCCTACCTGATCTTCTTAACCGGTGATGCTTCCCAGGACCCCTCTGAATGCCAAGCAGATGCTCTGCCAATGAGCTATGACTAGAGCAAGGATGGGGAATCTGTGGGCCCCTAGAAGTGTTTGACTACAACTCCCATCATCCCCTGACTCTTGGCCATGCTGGCTGGGGCTGATGGGAGTTGGGGTCCACGCTTCCCATTCTTGCTTAGAATAAGATCATAAGAGCTGGTTAGCTCCAGCTAATTTAACCCAGCATCCAGTCTCCATCAGGGGTCACCAAGATGCCTTCATGCCCTGATTGTGAGCTTCCCAAAAGCAATATTCCTCTGCTGCTGTTGCTTCCCAGAAACTACCTTTTTGTAAAAAAAAAAAAAGTCTTCAAAACTTTTAAAAAAGTTTTTTAAGTTGTTTTGTTTTAATGTATTTTAAAGTCTGCTTTTATGATGTTTTTAAGTGTTTTTAGTGCTTTTGTTTGCCACCCTGGGCTCCTGCTGGGAGGAAGTGAACAGCCATTGGCATGCCTCTTCCTCCATGAATTAGACTAATCCCTTGCCAGAGCTCTCAAAGCCAGTGTCCTCCGGCCACCATCGCATCTGGTGTCAGTGAATTCCATCAAGTGAATTATGTTGTGTAATGAAGTGGATATCGATTTTTGTTCCAGCATGAAAACATTCCGTTGCCGTCCAAGTAAAACTGCCGGGAAACACTCTAGCGACCCTTGCTAGCCTGCTCAGGGCCAGGTCTTGCCTCCTGTTGGCCAGTTAACCAATACAAATCACTCCGATCCGACTCCACCGAGCCAAATCAAGGCTTTGTTTATTTATTACACTTTTATAACCAATAGCCAAATTTCCCTGCACGGTTTGCAAGAAAGAGTTGGTTGAGTGAACAATGATAGCTTTCTGCCACTTCTTTCTGCTCTACTCCCCCCCCCCAAAAAAAACCCCTGTTTGGCTGATGGTGAACTCTATCTCTTTGTCACGAAGCATAAACCAAGTGAATTGGGAATACAGATGTGTCCTCCTGGCAAACACATGAAAGGCTCCCACCCCCGATTTTGGAGAGACAAACCAGATGTTTTTGCGACTGAGCTGCTTGTTTTCTCTAGGTCAGGGAATGGTTGTGGTCAGAGTATAGTGCTGGGAGGGAGGGAAGAGAAGCGAGGCCGGATGCTGTGCGAGAATCCTCTGCTCGCTCGCTCTTTGTTTTTTGGGGAGTTTTTATCCTAAAAAGCCCAAAGCACTGAACAATTACTTAACCAAAGAAACAACTGAGTTTATAAAAACAGGATCATTAAAATCTCACAGTGAAACCAACATCATGTCTCCCTTAAAACAGAAACGAAGGCAAGGAAATGGACGTACTGCAGTTTTAAGAGCAAATTCAGAAAACATCTGAAGTTGCTGCTGCAATGTTGCAAGGCAGGCTGGTCTCTCCTTCTCCTCAGGTCAGAGGCACCTCTGCTGAGTTATGTTAAAGAGAAGCAATGAGCCAGTGGCACAAGGACCGAGCACCTTGCAATCGGGCAATTTATCACGGTTTGACAGAAGCAGCACCACATCCGCCACTCCAGCACATGCACAGAGCATCTCACCTTCCGCAATTAGGTTACAGGACCTGGCTGTGGTAGGGTGAGTTGCTGTAATAGCAACTGGTCCCATTTTAAGTGTCATCTTACAAGCAGGAGCAATCAGCTCCTTCATCCATCCTAAAATATGCACCTAGCCTGTACTTATTAGCCAATCCACACTTCCAACTTAAGGATGGAAAACGGAACATCAAAAGAGGTTTAAAGATGTTCTTAAAGCTAATCTTAAAAAATGTAACATGAGCATCGAGAACTGGGAAGCTTTGGCCCATGAGCATCCCAATTGGAGGTTGGCCATTATCAAAGGTGCTGTGGACTTTGAGGAAGCACGAGTACAGGGCGAAAGGGACAAATGAGCTAAGCGGAAGGCACGTCAAGCAAATCCTCATTGTGACCATCTTCCATCTGGAAACCTATGTCCTCACTGTGGGAGGCTGCGGGGTTCCAGAATTGGCCTCCACAGTCACTTACGGACCCACTGTTAAAGACCTTACCATGGAAGACAATCTTACTTGGCCACGAGTGATCGCCAATTAATGAATGAAGCAGCCCTAAAGAATGCTTGGGGTGGCCATATTTACAGAGGTGTGGTGGATACGTTCTGAGAGGTGCATCCTAGGATCCCTTGGAATGATGCGCGGTGAGCGTCTTGGAGCAGACCTCTTGGCCTGGGTGGTTGTGCAGTCACTCGGGCACCGCAAGTCTTACCCCAACTGAACTTGGGCCCAAGATAAAGGGATTACACAGTTGCTTTACTGTAGATCCAACAACCCAACGTTTTCAGTGCTGGCTCCAGCCATTTTCTTGCCTGAAGAGATGCCCAAATTACATCCCTTGCCACTAGAGCCAACACTTTTAAGAATTTTTGCTTTCCCAGGCCCTGCTGTCATCTACCCTCTGAAACAGGGCACTTCAGCTTCATCCTGCTGCATGGCAGGGGAGGCCCTACCATTTTTAGTGGGCACCATCAGCCAAATTTAAGCAATTTGAAGCTTAACCCTCTTCCTTTTCTAATCAATAGGGATTAACTAGGGTGCCTGGATTGATTCTCCCCAGCTCAGCAGCTTGGAGGCTGGAGGTATCATCAGCCATCCCCAGCAACTTGGTTAGGCCCTCTCGGCCAGCAGGTGCCATATTCCCCCCGTGGTGGCCAATCCTCCTAATGCAGTGATGGGCCACAGCTCTGAGGCAGAGCCCATGTCTCGCATGCAGAAGGCCTCAGGTTCAGTCCCTGGCATCTTCAGGTTAAAAAGCCTCAGGACCGGAGAGCCGCTGCCAGTCAGAGATGACAATCCTGGACAAGATGGATCAATAGTCTGGCCTGGCTGAATGTATTGACTAAGGCCAGCCCAGGGGCCCCGCATCGTTGCCTCTGACTAGGCCATGGGAGAGCAGTTCTGCAGCTAGCACATTTGCGCCACACTGACAGATGGGGCGTGGCTCACCTTCTGTTTTCCTTGCTGTTGTTCAACAGTTTGTTGTTTTGCTTTGTATTTAAGCAAAGGGGAGAGAATGCGGGGGGGGGGAGGTGGAAAGAAAGGAGAAACCAAAAGGGGGGAAAAAACCAGCCTGCATCATCAGAGAGACCCAAGTATTCTCCCTGTCCAGTAGGGACACTCTCTTATCTTCTGCCGTTTGCAAATCATGGTCCCTGTTTTGCCTTTTGGAGATGCCTCATTAACAGTTTTAGCATACAAGCTGCTTGCTTTTATCATTCTGCAGCTCCTTCCTTGGAGTTTCTGGAAATGAAATCATTGCATCTTGTCCCTGGGGCGTGTTGATGCAAATGCAGGTGCGTGAACACTAAGGCACCCACCAGGCACATAGTGTCACATGTGACACAGTGCATCTGCCCAGGTGTGTTCAGAACTTCTGAACTGCTGACAATCTATGCAAAGCCAATTGCAATCTTTGAGTTCAGGGGATGGGGAGCGTCTCTGGCCCTCATAAAAACAGCCCATTGGATGGCCATCTCGGCCAGCACCCTATTCTCACAGATGCCTCTGGCAAGCCTTCCAGATGTTCCTGGAGTACCAGTCCCACCATCCGGGAGGCACCTGGGAGTTGGAGTCCAACAATATCTGAAGGAGCAACAGCCAACCCCGCCCCCCACTCCAGTGTATTTCAGGTCAAAGGAACAACCCCCCTCCCCTACCTCTCTTCAATCTGGAAGGCAAGAGGTGCTGGCAGAGTAAACGCATGTCACGTTCAGAAAGCGGAACAGAAGACATCAGGAAGAGTGGGCAGGAGGGGTGCAGCTGTGCAGCACAGGCTGTAACTTTTGGGACAAAAGCTGGGCATCTTGCGCTTGTCCTTATTTATGAAGGGAGCGGGTAGGGGGACCATCAGCACCCATTTTATGAGCAGCCTGTTCCTCTGCTTCGCTTGTCTTTTCCAGTGTTTGAAGCTGCCTTCCCCAACATGGACGATTAGACAAATTCATGGAGAAGGATATGAAAGGCTACCAGCCACAATGGCTATGCTCGGCCTCCACAATCTGAGGGGGTATGCTTCTGAATAATACCAGCTGTTGGAAACCACAGGAGGAGAGAGTGCTCTTGCGCTCAGGTCAAGCTTGGGGGCTTCCCATTGAGTCATCTGTGTTGCGCCCCATATGTCACAGGGGTTAGATCAAGGAGGGAAGTCAGAGGAAGACAAGGCTGGCCCGCAGGCTCCATTGGTCAGCCCTCCCATGGAGGCAGTTCCCGATCCACCCGCGAGCCCCCTGCCTGGGCCATTGGAAGGCGATCCTTTGAGTGTGCCAACCCCACCTTTGCAGCACTCCCTGCCCGGCACTTCAAACAACAGCCCGCCAACCAGCTTCTTGCTCCCTGAGTCTGAGTCGGCACCTATCAAACTCTCAGTGTCAGATGAGCCGTCGGAAGCTTGCCCACCCTCACCCTGCATGAGAAGGTGGGAGAAGAGGGGCCTTGAGAGGGTGGAACTTTGCAGGAGCCATCGATTACCGGTGAAGACCTTCCCTACTTAAGCAGGCACCCACCCAGGTTCCAGTGCTGATTCAACTCTCCCCAAATGCTGCAGAGACTGCTTAGGTAGTAGTGAGGTAGCTTAGACAGGTTTATGAAGGGAACTGCCTTGGATGTATCCATTAAGCTATTAAAACATGAATTAACTCAACCCTTGCCTCCATCTCCTGATTCGGGCTCTGGGCAGGACAGTCTGGTTGGCCACTATGAGGACAGGAGTTTGGACAAGATAGCTCCCCCCTTTGGCCTGATCCAGCAGGCTCTCCTGATGTTTTTAACCTGGTGTCCTCCAGGTGCTTTGGACTACAACAGCGATGATGGTAGGGGCTGATGGGAGCAGAGCGTCCAAAACAACCATCCCCTCAGACACCTGTTTGCTTTCAGGAACCAGCACTAGAGATAAGCAAGAGTAATTCATCCAGTCTGTCTCTGCGGCCAGGTCCAACCCCCACCCTGCCCCTTTCATTCTGGAATTGGAGCTATTAATCATCACACAGCAGCATAGGCCAAAAAATCAAGCAATCTTCCTCCTGTCCTGACTGGCTGGTTTGTAATATTCTGAGGAAACGTGGTAGGCTTCAGTCAGAATTGAACAGCATTGGCAGACAGGCGGAATTGGATAGCCTTGGAGAGCTACAGGTGTCAGTGATTGGGTCTAGACTGAGGCAGCATGGAATCCTGGGAAATAAGGCACAGCAGTAAGAGAAGGGCCACAGTTGTTCCAGGCGGAGCCAGGCTCATGTACCAAAATGGCGGGAGGAGGGCGGGTAGTGTTGCCAGGAAACTCCTGCTGTCATTGAGCGAAGGTTCCAGGGGCTGCCCAAAGAACACATTCCTTCCAGAATGGGGCTGGAGCTGTGCATTTATTTATTTATGCCCTTTTTATCCTAGCCTTCTGCACAAGTGGTCTCAAGTTCTCCTGTTTTAATTCTTGGAACACCCCTGCAAGGTGGGTTAAGCTGAGAGAGATGCCATGCTGGCTGGGGCTGATGGGAGTTGTAGTCCCAAACACCTGGAAAGCACCTGGGAGTTGTAGTCCCAGGCAGCCGGAGGGAGGCTGCTATGAAGCTTGAACAAGTTCTGGCACAAGCTCGGCCCTTTCCTCAGGCTCCCAGGACAGAGGAATGGGCTGCTGCATGTAAAGTTAAACCAATGAAGCAGGAGTCTGTTAAGGGGATACTGCTGGAGAGAGTCTGCTTTCTGCTCTCCTCCCTGCTGGATCTCATGCATGGGGTTAATTGGAGGAGAGAAGAGGAAAGAGGTTTAAAGCAAGCAAGCGGCCTGTGGAAGGCTGGGCTTCATCTCCTTTCTCATCATCTGCCTGCTGGCTCTCTCCAGTCCTTTTAATCTTCCTTTCCGTTCAGAGCAATTACCTCTCTGCTGTGGCAGAGCTTCTCTCTTGATCTTCCAGGTTCTCATCTCTCCCTCTGCACGCTGGCGGGGCTGCCATCTCTCCCCCTTGGAACGTAGCACTAATGAGGTTTCAACAAGTGTGATGCAGTTGCCACTAAAGCCAAGTGGAATTGTACCCTCTCCTGTCAGGAGATGCAATTTCATTTTCTGCTGTATCTCATTCTCAGGGCTTATCCACATGGGAGCATAACTTTGTGCTAAACACACTGTTTTTACCTCTGTTTTCTATTTGAACTGTCCACAGTAAGGGCTCAATGCCAGCTGCAAACACAGTGTTTTCTATTTGCTCTGAGGGAAAATCACACAGTATCCTAATGACCACGCCCTCAAATTTAACATTTCCACTCCCTTTGGTTACCTGGCAACCGAGCACGCTCAGTTTGTTCTACCAGCTGCAGTAGGTTCCATTTAAAAAACAAGAACCCAGAAGTGCAATTATTTGTATTTTGACTGGTATGATAAAGCTGCAATACAAATCTTTGTTTGAGCAGTGTTACACTTTTATGCACAAGTTAGGGGGGAAAGAAAAATAAGGTGCTGTTTGCAGCAACATAAAAAGGCCAGCAGCCAGAAGTTGCTTGTTAGCCTACAGGAAACAAAATGAAAGAAGGGAAGAGGAGGGAGTGGGCTTGGAGAGGAGAACGATTGAGACAACCACCTAAAAGCATTGGAGCAAAGTGACTGCAAGCACTAGAGATACAGAGTGAAGACATTTTTTCCTTCCCTTTTCACATTATCAGAGGATTAGATTAGTATGGATTTACAGGGGGGAAACTGCATGATAGTTTCTGTTTGCCAGTAACATCGTGTGAACCATGCAAATTTAAAGGAGATGTGAGTAGCACACACTAAACCAACACTAAATCAATATGCCAAGATGGAGTGGATGCATCCCACATAGAATGATTGGAAATGGGACTTGTCTACTGGGGCCTTTCCAGTGTGTAATTTAGAGGCTTGTTTGGAGAATTCATGGTAAGAAGAACCAGGGGGATGCCACCACTTGTACTCAGCTCTGCATTAAGATCCACACTGATGCAAACTGGGTTGATTTCAATCTACTGAGTGACCTACATCTCCAAATCCACTCAAAAAGTATGTTTAGATGCTGTGTGTTCTCTTCTCCCCTTGTTGCCCCCCTCCCCTCATTAATAAGTGGTTGGAATGAGCTTTTACCATAGTGAAACAGCCACCAAATAAACCAAATTATTCCCACTGATCAGGTGTGTGTGTGTGTGTGTTAGGGATGAAAAGATCTGAGTATTTCAGTTCTCTCCGTTTATCATTTTTTCAATCTTAAATTCAGTTCTCCACATTTCTGCTGCAATTTGGAATTTTTTTAAAAAAAATCCTCATGAAATTTCTCCAGCATTTTAGTGCAAATTTCTCGTAATAAACACATTTTTGTAGGATGTTTTGACTAATGTACACATTTATGTAAGCAATTTCTCATATAATGCATTTTTGTCTCTCAATATTCATTTTTAAGCACACTTCTAACATGCAGTTTTGTAAACATTGGTTAGTGAACTGCATTGCAAAATTTGAATAAGTGCAAATGTTGAAGGATGGCTGTGTTTTGGTTCTCATATTGCTTTGGAAAGTGCAAATTTGATAAATTTGGCTTTAAATGTGAACCAAATTTAATTTCTCCCCCATCCCAACTGGAGATCAGCCTTCCTTGTTAAGGGAGGCGGCCACATTTCTAGGTGGAGTATTTGGGGGGGGAGTTCATAGCACCAACAAATCCCCCCCACTGGTGGAGAGGATGTGAGGGCCGGGCCAGGGGAAGGGAAAGGCTGTGAGCTTCTCCCTCACTCCTCCATGCAGGGAGTGTCTTAACTTACATAATAGGTGATGTAAAGATCAAGGTAACAGAAAATTTAGTATGAACACCAGGAATGTCTGGCATATTTTCATTTCATAAGAAAAAGGACATTAAGGATACAGTGAACAAGGGGATACTAAAAGGTGTTAACTTGTCCTCCTCCTCCTAGAATTGTTCCTGACGTTTAGATTTTCCTTTCTGTTGGATAATCAAGGGAAAATCTTTTAACTGGTTGCTATATAAAGGATTAACTGAGCAACTGGAAACTAATTGTGGGGTTTTTTTTTTACTGGTTGCTGGGTTGATTTTTCTGCCCAGAAACCCTGAAAAGGACTCATGCTGAGCTACACATTGGTAGAAATTAGGCTTGAGTTACAGCCTAAGTGGCCAGTCAGCTAACTGTGGGGTACACTGCAGTGTTTCTATTCCTCTAGGGCCGTTTACTTCCTTTGGCATCAAATACTCAAGAAAAAGGAGATAACATAGCCACTATGATTATGAGTACAGTGAATGCTTTAAAACAGTAACAAGGGGTAGATATTTATTTTCAGATCATTTAAAGTTATCTCTTTATTTCACCCTTTAGCAAGAAGCACCCAATCCTGCTCTAGTAATACAGTAGGCCCCCACTTTTCAGTAGCCTGCTTTTTGGCGTTCCACTAATACAGCAGCTTTCAATTAGAGTAAGACCCCACTCATACGGTGCTAGTTCCACTTTTACAGCATTTTTTGGGCGTCTGGTGCCATTCTATTGAATGAGTTCTGCTTTTAGGCTGGTTTCGCTTTTAGGCGGGGGTCTGGAACGTCACCCGCAGTATGAGTGGGGCCCTACTGTAACTGCAGAATAAACAAATTCTTAACTGCAGGCAAACAAACATGCTTCTTTTTTGGTGGCTGGACAGAGAGCACAACTGAAAATAAAAAGCAGAGCAAAGGAAAATCTAAGGGGTGGCATCTAACTAGCTCATAATACAAAGATTTAATATTTAACTCTTCAAGGGTCCTGTTACTGTACAGGCTGTATTTTTCAGGGTCACTTGAGTAACTATAGGGTAATTGTGATGACAAAAAATCCACCCTTAGTCAGGGAATGTCTTGAGGGAGCAAACTTTTGGGGGCTCTTCTTTTGGGGGCTGTTGTTCTTTAAGTGGGAGCTGTCATTGTCTGTCATGTCACAAACTAAAAATACAATTTAAAAAAAATCCTGGGGGTGGTGAAGCCCAGCTCTGGGTGGGGGAGGTGCACCTATTTATTTATTTATTATTTATTTATTTATTTTATTACATTTTTAGACCGCCCTATAGCAATAAGCTCCCAGGGCGGTGTACAGCATAATAAAACAGGTTAAAATACAAGTGGATGTAAATACAATACACAATAAAACATAATTAAAAATTTTCAATTTTGAATTCAAATTTTAAAATTTTTAAAATGCCTGGGCGAAGAGGTAGGTCTTTACCTGGCGCCGAAAAGATAACAAAGAAGGCGCCAGGCGTATCTCATCAGGGAGGGCGTTCCATAGTTCGGGGGCCACCACTGAGAAGGCCCTAGCTCTAGTTATCATTCTCCGTGCCTCCCTATGCGTTGGGACACGGAGAAGGGCCTTCGACGTCGAGCGCAGCGACCGGGTAGGTACATAGCGGGAGAGGCGTTCCGCCAGGTATTGCGGTCCGATGCCGTTAAGGGCTTTATAGGTAAGAACCAACACTTTGAATCTGGCCCGGAAACATATTGGTAGCCAGTGCAGCTGGGCCAGGACAGGTGTTATATGATCAATTTTTTTGTCCCAGTAAGAACTCTGGCCGCAGCATTCTGCACCAGCTGAAGTTTCCGAACCGTCTTCAGAGGTAACCCTACGTAGAGTGCATTACAGTAGTCCAATCTAGAGGTTACCAGAGCATGGATAACTGTGGCAAGGTTCTCCTTATCCAGATAGGGTCGTAGTTGGGCTACCAGCCGAAGCTGGTAGAACGCATTCCGTGCCACCGAGGCTACTTGAGCCTCCAGTGACAGGAGCGGATCTAATAAGACCCCCAAACTACGGACCTGCTCCTTTAGGGGGAGTGTAACCCCATCTAGGGCAGGTCGGACATCAACCATCTGGGCAGAGAGCCCCCCCACCAACAGCATCTCAGTCTTGTCAGGATTGAGTCTCAGTTTATTAGCTCTCATCCAGTCCATTATTGCGGCCAGGCAGTGGTTTAGTACATTAACAGCCTCACCTGAAGAAGATGAAAAGGAGAAGTAGAGCTGCGTATCATCAGCATATTGCTGGAAACGCACTCCAAATCTCCTAATGACCTCGCCCAGCGGCTTCATATAGATATTAAAGAGCATGGGGGACAGAACTGAACCCTGTGGGACCCCATATTGGAGTACCCAGGGACTCGAGTAATGCTCCCCAAGCACCACCTTCTGGAGACGATTCTCGAGGTAGGAGCACAGCCACTGCCAAGCAGTGCCTCCAACTCCCAAGTCCGCAAGTCGCCCCAGAAGGATACCATGGTCGATGGTATCAAAAGCCGCTGAGAGATCAAGGAGAACCAACAGAGTTACACTCCCTCTGTCTTTCTCCCGACAGAGGTCATCATACAGGGCGACCAAGGCTGTTTCTGTACCAAACCCCGGCCGAAAGCCCGATTGACATGGATCCAGATAATCAGTTTCATCCAAGAGAGCCTGGAGCTGGTGAGCGACCACACGCTCTAAAACCTTGCCCAGGAATGGAACATTTGCTACCGGTCTATAGTTGTCAAGATTTTCAGGGTCCAAGGAGGTTTTCTTTAGGAGCGGTCTCACCACCGCCTGTTTCAGGCAGGGTGGTACCACTCCCTCTCGTAAAGAGGCATTGATCACCTCCTTGGCCCATCCGGCTGTTCCGTTCCTGCTAGCTTTTATTAGCCATGAGGGGCAAGGATCCAGAGCAGAAGTGGTCGCCCGCACCTGTCCAAGCACCTTGTCCACGTCCTCGAGCTGAACCAACTGAAATTCATCCAATAAAACAGGACAGGACTGTGCTCCGGACACCTCATTAGGCTCAACTGCTACAATATTGGAGTCAAGGTCCCGGCGGATGTTTGTGATCTTATCTTGGAAGTGTCTCGCAAACTCATTACAGCGGGCTATTGATGGTATTATTGCGTTCTGAGGACCAGAGTGTAAAAGTCCCCGAACAACCTTATAAAGTTCCGCTGGGCGGTTAGAAGATGACTGAATGGAGGCAGCAAAGTACTGCTTCTTCGCTGCCCTCACCGCCTTCACATAGAGCTTGGTAGAGATCTTCACAAGTGCAAGACCACAGCCGTCGGGAGTTCGTCTCCATTTGCACTCAAGCCGTCTCCTTTCTTGCTTCATCACTCTTAGCTCCGGGGTAAACCACGGAGCCAATTGAGCTCTGCAGAGGAGAGGGCGCACCGGGGCGATCGTGTCAACTGCCCGGGTCATTTCCGTATTCCACAGATTGACCAGGGTTTCGACAGGAGCGTCAGTTTTATCAGCCGGAAAACTCCCCAGAGCCTTCTGAAAACCTTCAGGATTCATTAGTCTCCGGGGGCGGACCATCTTAATTGGTCCTCCACCCTTGCAGAGGGGAGAAAACATTGTGAGCCTACACCTCAATAGGCGATGATCTGTCCATGACAGAGGAATAGATGTAAAATCCCTCACTCCCAGATCACCATCCCCTGCTACAGTAGCAAAAATTAAGTCTAGAGTGTGCCCCGAAATATGCGTAGGGCCAGTAACAAATTAAGACAGCCCCATGGCTGTCATGGAGGCCATGAAGTCCTGAGCCACCCCAGACAAAGCGGTCTCGGCATGAATGTTGAGATCCCCCAATACCATAAATTTGGGGGATCGCAACACCAAACCCGAGACCACCTCCGTCAGCTCAGTTAGGGAGGCTGTTGGGCAGCAGGGTGGACGGTACACCAACAGTATTCCCAGTCTGTCTCGCTGACCCAACGTAATACGGAGACACTCCAGACCATTAGCTACCTGGATAGGGTGCCTAATGAGAGGGATGGAACTTCTATAGACCACAGCAATTCCCCCTCCCCGACCCTCGGATCTACCCAGATGCTGAACCGAGTACCCAGGTGGGCACAGCTGGGAGAGATTAATGCCTCCCAGATCGCTCACCCATGTCTCAGTAATAAACGCCAGATCGGCCGCCTCATCCACAATTAAATCATGGATGAGGGAAGCTTTATTATTTACCGATCTGGCATTAAGCAGCAGCAACTGGAGATCCGAGAGTTGGCTGATAGAACTACCAGCAATCCTGTGGATGTGGGGAGGACCGGAACACGGTACAGCCACCAATTGTCTGTGCCGAGTTCCCCTCAACCGGCATGTCCTCCTCACAATGCCATACCTCCCATTACCCGTCACTACGCTAACAGGGGCCCCCTCTGGTCCCCCCTCCCAATACCCTATCCTCCCGCCCAGGCACATAATAAAATAAAAATAAAATAAAATAAAAATACACACACACTCACAACATACAGTCATACAAACATCCACTCATTCCATTCAGGTCTACACAACAACCACAGTCCCGTGCTCCATGCGCACCAACGCAGCTCTCAAACCGTTCTTCTTCCCGGGAAAAGCGCCACCTGGGGCCTGGTCCTGTACCCACCCTGGCTACAGGGCTGCCCTTCAGGACAGTTTCTAATGTGGCTAGGAAAGTTGTTTCATTGGAAAGAAGCGAAAGAGCAGGAAAGCAAGTATTCTGCCTGCCAAGTAGGAGTATTGGGTACTGTAAATTCTGTGCATGCCCATATCTGCCATTAGTCACCTGATCAGCCAGCCAGAGCAGGCATTGTCCTCAGTTGTAACAGCTCCTCCAGTTGGGCAGCCCACCTTCATCTCTGCCTTGCTCCATTCCTTCTGTGGAATTTGTTGGAGTGCCTCGCCAATCCATTGAAGGCCTCCCAGTGCCTGGCTCTGGGCCGCCCTGCAGGCTTTTCCTCCGTGCTGCAGCCCAGAGCTGACTTGGGGCAAGAAGGCAGATGTAACATCCATCTCCATCAGGGTCAGATAAATGTGTAGGCAGCTGGCTTCAAAGAGGCTGCGAAGTCTGGGAGATCTGTGAATTTCCTAGGAATGCGGAATTCCTTGGTCTGCCCACAGTCAGCAGTCATGATAAAAGTTGGCCTTCTGAAAGGTTTTCACTCCCCTTAGTTCTGCATTCCTCCAGAGCAAAGTTTTTCTGAACATAGAACTTCCTCCTGGGTACCCCTCAGCATTCTCCAGTTGTGCCTGTTCAGCCTCCATATTCTGGTTTCTTTAAGATCTCCCTGGGCAGGTTCAAATGGCAGCCTCTGATTCAAACACATTTTGAAGTGTTTGCCTCTACAGAACAATCCTCTGAGCTGGCAGCATACAGGTACCACCCCAAACTGCTACGTTCTAGACCAGGGTGCTAATATATTTTAACGCAGCCCTTGTCAACCTGGTGTGCACCCCCCTGCCCCCGATGTTTTGGACTACAACTCCCATCAGCCCGTCAGCACAACTGTGGCTGCCAAAAGCTGTATTAACAGCTTCTACACACAATCACAAAAGTGAAGGC
This sequence comes from Rhineura floridana, assembly GCF_030035675.1. NCBI lineage: Eukaryota > Metazoa > Chordata > Lepidosauria > Squamata > Rhineuridae > Rhineura > Rhineura floridana. The sequence goes on from NC_084485.1 coordinate 2,883,387, forward strand.
TGTGAGCACACTAGTCGCCTACAGCAAAGTGTTTGTATTGGCCACACCTGGAGGGGCAACAGGTTGATCTGCCAATCAGTTGCAAAATCTCATTGAAGCTGATTTTTTAAAAGTAAATAAATAAAATGTTCTCAAACTGTTCCCACTAGGTTTTACAGTCAAAAGGGGCTTGGGGCTTGATAGTGTCGTGTGCCCCCATTTTCAGAAGAGAGAGATGGAGATGCACTAAAACTGGCAGAACAGTCAGTGTGTCTCTATCCTGAGTGTCTAAAATGGACCCTTCAGCCAGAGTTCCTCCTTCCCTCTGCAGCTTGTTTTGAGTTGCTGCAGAAACTTACTAATGGCCATAACAAAATACAATCCCACTCTAAACACAAACGCAGACCTCTAAACAAACGCCACACTTCCTGTTTTCTTTACCAACCATTTAGCAAAGCAGGAAAGGACACAGCAAAGATGGAGAAGATCAAGCTTCACACGTGGTGGATAGGTGTGTTTCTCTGTGAATGCCCAAATTACTGCCATGTCTGTTATGATGGGAATACTGCAACGTATTGTACAAGGTGCAGATGGCCACCAACTTGGATGGAGTTAAAGGGAGATTAGACAAATTCATGAAGGAGAAAAGTGCCTACTAGCCACAACGACTAAGCTCGGCCTCCATGGCCAGAGGTGGTATGCTTCTGAATACCAGTTGCTGGAAACCACAGGAGGAGAGAGATTGCTGTTGCACTCAGGTCCTGCTTGCTGGCTTATCATGGGGACATCTATGGCCACCGTGAGAACGGGATGCTGGACTACATGGGCCCCCTTTGACCTGATCCAGCGCCAAGACTCTTCTTAATTTCTTATGGGACTGCTCTGCCCTTGAAGACACAGAAGCCTCAGTGAAAAGAGAATATGGCTGCTAGAATTTTGATTGGTGTGGCCTAGTTCACCCATAGGTGCTGGTTCTTACTTCAAAGCCCTAAATATTTTGGAATCCAAATCCTTGAATATCATCTATGAGGGAGACAGCTTTCTTGAGCATTGAGCAGGGGGTTGGACTTGATGGCCTTGTAGGCCCCTTCCAACTCTACGATTCTATGATTCTATGATCTATGATTCTTGATAATATATGGAATGACTTCCTGGAAGAAGTTCTCACTGGTGCCAATACTGGAATAATGGGCTCAAGTTATAGGAAGCCAGATTTCAACTGCACATCAGGAAAAACTTCTGTTAGAGCAGTAGGACAATGGAGTCAGTGACCTAGGGAGCTCTCCAACACCGGAGGTCTTCAAGAGGCAACTAGACAGCCACCTGTCAGGGATGCTGTAATTGGCTTCATGCATTGAGCAGGGGGTTGGACTTGATGTCCTTACAGGTCCCTTCCAACTCTATGATTCTGTGATCTAAGGGTAGAAACACTCACTGTTCTGCCAGTTCCAGTGCATCTCCACCTCTCTCTTCTGAAAATGGGGGCACACAACACTAGTCAAACCAAGCCCCTTTTTACTATAAAGCCTGGTGGGAGCAGCTTGAGTGAGGGTTTTTAAAAAAAAAAAATCACTTCAAAGAGATTTTGCAACTGATTGGCAGAGCAATCTATTCTCCCTCCAGGTGTGGCTAATGGAACTCTTTGATCTGGTGACTAGTGTGTCCACAGCCTAAGTGTTTGGCAAGTACATTTTTATTTATCCAGGTGTTTAAACTCGTTTTAACTGATGAGGACATTTTAAAGTTTTATTTGCTGTTGTCTTGTGTTTATATTTGTTTTATGGTGTGTGCTACCAGGAAATCTAACAATGGGTGGCCACTTCACTGCTCACTCCTAATTCTAGGTCATTAATGAACAAGTTGAAAAGTACAGGTCCCAATACCGATCCTTGAGGGACTCCACTTTCTACAGCCCTCCATTGGGAGAACTGTCCGTTTATTCCTACTCTCTGCTTTCTGCTTCTTAACCAATTTCTAATCCACAAGAGGACCTCTCCTCTTATTCCATGACTGCTAAGCTTCCTCAGAAGTCTTTGTTGAGGTACCTTGTCAAACGCTTTTTGAAAGCCTAAGTACACTATGTCCACTGGATCACCTCGATTTATATGCTTGTTGACACTCTCAAAGAATTCTAATAGGTTACTGACACAGGACTTTCCCTTGCAGAAGTTAAACTATGGAATTTGCTCCCACAAGATGCAGTAATGGCCACCAGCTTGGACGGCTTTAAAAGAAGATTAGACAAATTCATGGAGGACAGGGCTATCAATGGCTACTAGCCATGATGGCTGTGCTCTGCCACCCTAGTCAGAGGCAGCATGCTTCTGAAAACCAGTTGCCGGAAGCCTCAGGAGGGGAGAGTGTTCTTGCACTCGGGTCCTGCTTGCGGGCTTCCCCCAGGCACCTGGTTGGCCACTGTGAGAACAGGATGCTGGACTAGATGGGCCACTGTCCTGATCCAGCAGGCTCTTCTTATGTTCTTATGTTCTTAATTCAGTTTTCATTTAAAGCCAATTCTATCAAATTCACATTTTCAGAAGCAATATGAGAAGCGAAGTGCAGCCATCCTTCAAAATTTGCACATCTGAATTTTGTGACACAGTTTCTCCAAGCAAGCAATGTTTACAAACGGGGAAATGTGCATAAAAATGAACATATTAGTAAAAATATACAAAATGGATTGCATTAGGAGAAATTGCTTGCAAAAATGTCCACATTAGTCAAAACTGCATACCAAAAATGTGTTTATTAGGAGAAATTCGCACTAAAATGCTGGAGAATTTTCATGAGGGTCTTTTTAAAATGAAATTTGCAAATTACTGCAGAAACGTGAAGAACCGAATTAAATATTGGAAACATGAGAAAACGAGAGAACCAAAATGGACAGATCCTTAACACCAGGTGCTGAAAGGTGACTGGCAATGTCAAGCCCTCTCCCTTCCCTTCTGAAGGCTCTTAATCTTTAAACCTGACTTGGATGAAACAGCCATTCAAAGAAGAGGCTGCCCTCCCTCGGCCTCTCTAACTGGGTCTCAGGACTTCCTCCAGCCCTGCTTTGCACCTCCTTGAGTGGTTTTGACTGTTTGAACTGACTTCAAGGAGATAATGCTTCTTCCTTGCGTGGAGGGAGGATAGAGAGGGGGGGTTGAGGGTGTGTGGAAACTTGCCTGCTGCAAGAGGGTAACATTTGCATCTGTTGCTCTGCTCACTTTTGCCTCTGGCTCCCCACCACTGCTGTTATGTGGCCCCCAGGAAGTTTTCTAGCAGGGACTGTGGCCCTTGAGCTGAACACGTTTCTCACCCCTGAGACAGAGGACTGTCCTCTTTAAAGTAGAGCATGTGGCCACTCTACTGGCTGGCAGCCTTGTGCTCAGGCCATTTGCCCGTGGCTCACAGACATACATTGCTGGGTACGAAGGCGTCCACTCAGCGCTGGAGGAAGGTTTACACAGGTTGGCAGCTGAATTGCTGGCAGCTGTATGGGGAGGTGACAGTGCCTCTCCCGCATAACGTCTGACACCACTCTGAGAAGGCAGAGATGTGCTGGAGGGCGTGAGGTCAGAAGCAAACTTGGGAAGAGGACCTCAGGGTGTACCCTTCTTCGCCCAGCACCATCGATAGCAGTGGGGGAGTTGTCCTTGGCACAACAGTGGCTGGGGGGAAGGAAGACACCCAAGGATCTTGAAGGTGAAAAATAAAACTCTTTATTCAGTGATTGCATAGTTCATTCCCGTCAGTATAACACCCAACTGGCTCTAAGAACACAGTATTTGTGATGGACGTTAGCAAGAAATGGCTAAGAAAGCAAGTAAACCACTCTCTCCGTACATTCAAGATTAGGAACAGCATCATGGCATACAAATATATATATCTATGTACATGTATATTGCTCACATTATTGAGCCCTTTCTCAGGCTGGCTCTAAAACAGTAATCCAAAAACTATTTCTTAGCAGTATGCAAGAGAATGGGGAACTTCTGGCGAGGGATTAAAAGGAGCCAGAGAAGCCAGTCTCTGTGGCTGGTTTGGAAAGACCTACGGATTTTTTGTGGCTCAGGTCAGTAGTGTGTGTGGCCTTCTTAACAAATGTGTGGATGCACTGGAAGTGGAACCTAAGAGCCCCTCGCGCAGAGCGCTGGGTCCAGCAGAATCTCCACCAGGAAATTGCTTCTGTCTTTACTGTACTTCAAGATGGCCAAGGATGGAAAAGTGTCAGGGTGGATGCTCTGAAGCCCAGGGAAGAGCTGGTGTGGCAGGCAGCCCTGGCTGGGGGAATGAGGGGCTTTGACATCTGTATGTGCCTCCTTCCTCCTCTCAACCAGATCCTGCCTGGCATTGTTTCAGACATGAAACAGGCTGGAAGCGTCACGGTTGTCAGAGAAAGCAAGCACTCACGACTTGGCCCCCAGTGGCCCCAAACTAAGCAAATTCGAATGACATTCCTGATTGAAAAAGCTAATTTTCTAAGCCAGTTCGAGTTATTTTGAGGTCACCTTTTCTCCAGCCTACTCTTAATGTTGTGCTCTCTCTCTCTCTCTTTCTCTCTCTCTCTCCGTGTTGCTCAGTCATGAGACAGCTTCTGGTCCTTATTGCAAAGAGGTGCAAAGAATGAAAAGCCATGACCAAAGGCCCAGATGCCTGCCTCACAGTCAGCATGGCTGAGCTGGCCTCCTCTTGCCTCATGTCATGTGGGAGGGCCCGTACCGCAGTGGGAGAGCCTCTGCTGGCCAGGCGGAAGGCCCCAGGTTCAATCCCCAATGGCACCATGTCTAGGTTGGGCTGGGGAAGGCTCCCTGCCTGGAGCCTTGGAGAGCTGCTGCCTGTCAGAGTAGGTGACACTGAGCTAGATGGACCAGTGGTCTGACTCAGGAGAAGGCAGATTCATAGAATCATAGAATAGTAGAGTTGGAAGGGGCCTATAAGGGCATCGAGTCCAACCCCCTGCTCAATGCAGGAATCCAAATCAAACCATTCCCGACAGATGGCTGTCCAGCTGCCTCTTGAAGGCCTCCAGTGTCGGAGAGCCCACTACCTCTCTAGGTCATTGGTTCCGTTGCCGTACGGCTCTAATAGTTAGGATGTTTTTCCTGATATTCCTGTGTTCCTAGGTTTATTTCTAGGAGGAGGTTTTCAGGCACCTCACAAAACAACAGTGCCTGGGTTCCTTGGGAGACACCATAGCCGCTCAGCAGATGTGAGATCAGCATTTTTGTATAAACATAGCCCAAAGACTGCACACACAGAGAGAGAAAGAGAATGCGTTCTACCAACTTCGATTGGTAGCCCAGCTACGTCCCTACCTGAGTAAGGAGGATCTTACATCAGTAGTACATGCTCTGGTAACCTCACGTTTGGATTACTGTAATGCGCTCTATGTAGGGCTACCTCTGAAGACGGTTCGGAAGCTACAGCTGGTGCAAAATGCGGCGGCCAGACTGCTAACAAGAACGAAGCGGTCTGACCATATAACACCTGTTTTGGCCCGCTTGCACTGGCTTCCAATACGCTTCCGGGCCAAATTCAAAGTGTTGGTATTAACCTATAAAGCCTTATACGGCGCGGGACCTCAATATCTGTCGGAACGCCTCTCCCGCTATGAACCGGCTCGTACACTACGGTCTGCTACGAAGGCCCTCTTCCGGGTCCCGACTCATAGGGAGGCCCGGAGGGCAGTGACAAGATCAAGGGCCTTCTCAGTGGTGGCCCCCGAACTATGGAATAGTCTCCCCGAGGAGGTTCGCCTGGCGCCGACACTATCATCCTTTCGGCGCCAGGTTAAAACCTTTCTCTACTCCGAGGCATTTTAATTTTTTGTTAATGACTGTAATGTTTGTAATTTGATTTTAGCCTTTGCTGTTTTTAGATTGTGAAATTTGATTTTAGACTGATGTTTTTGTATTATATTGTATTTTATTGTATGTATGTTCACCGCCCAGAGAGCTATTGCTAGTCGGGCGGTATATAAGTTTTAAAAATAAATACATAAAATAATAAATACATGCCACGGGACCAGGGGAGCCCTAACATCATAAGACACCAATTTTGTGTTTTGGGGGGTAGGTAGTTTTGGAACTAGAGACATCCCTGTCACTTAAGGAATGCCTGGCCATCTTTCCAGAACAGCATTTAAGCAGCCACATAAGAAACAGTGTGTAGGGATGGGGGTCCTCTGTGCCCCCTCCCGTGCTAAATTCCCTTGGACGCTCAAGGCCAGTTCAAAGGGAAGGACCCCCAGCTGAAGGTTGCCCCAAACCATTTCCACATGTTGACAACTCCACACATAGGAAATCGTGCTTTTAAGGTAAGGATTGTCTCAGTTGTGTCAACAGCCTACAAGATGGCCTTAACATAAGAACATAAGAAGAGCCTGCTGGATCAGGCCAGTGGCCCATCTAGTCCAGCATCCTGTTCTCACAGTGGCCAACCAGGTGCCTGGGGGAAGCCCGCAAGCAGGACCCGAGTGCAAGAACACTCTCCCCTCCTCAGGCTTCCGGCAACTGGTTTTCAGAAGCATGCTGCCTCTGACTAGGGTGGCACAGCACAGCCATCACGGCTAGTAGCCATTGATAGCCCTGTCCTCCATGAATTTGTCTAATCTTCTTTTAAAGCCGTCCAAGTTGGTGGCCATTACTGCGTCTTGTGGGAGCAAATTCCATAGTTTAACTATGCGCCGAGTAAAGAAGTATTTCCTTTTGTCTGTCCTGAATCTTCCAACATTCAGCTTCTTTGAATGTCCACGAGTTCTAGTATTATGAGAGAGGGAGAAGAACTTTTCTCTATCCACTTTCTCAATGCCATGCATAATTTTATACACTTCTATCATGTCTCCTCTGACCCGCCTTTTCTCTAAACTAAAAAGCCCCAAATGCTGCAACCTTTCCTCGTAAGGGAGTCGCTCCATCCCCTTGATCATTCTGGTTGCCCTCTTCTGAACCTTTTCCAACTCTATAATATCCTTTCTGAGATGAGGCGACCAGAACTGTACACAGTATTCCAAATGCGGCCGCACCATAGATTTATACAACGGCATTATGAGATCGGCTGTTTTATTTTCAATACCTTTCCTAATTATCGCTAGCATGGAATTTGCCTTTTTCACAGCTGCCGCACACTGGGTCGACATTTTCATCGTGCTGTCCACTACAACCCCGAGGTCTCTCTCCTGGTCGGTCACCGCCAGTTCAGACCCCATGAGCGTATATGTGAAAGAGGATTAGATACATTCATGGAGGATAAGGCTATCAACGGCTACTAGCCATGTTGGCTATGCTCTGCTTCCACGGTAGCAAACCTGAATGTCAGTTGCTGGAAACCGAAGGAAGGGCGAGTGCTGCTGAGCTCAGGCCCTGCTCACGGGCTTCCCATAACGGGTATCTGGCTGGCCACTGTGAGAACAGGAGGCTGAACTGGATGGGCCGTTCTTTCAAAGGCTACTAGCCATGATGGCTTGCTCTGTCTCCATCGTCGGAGGCAGCATGCTTCTGAATGTCAGTTGCTGGACACTGCAACAGAGAGTTGCTGTTGTCCTCAGGATGCTGGACCAGATGGGTCCCCGTTGACCAGATGCAGCAATCAGGCTCTTCTTATGTCCTTAAAATAGTGTCATACAGTTCTGACGGCTGCTGGTATCTAGAGTTCTATTTTTTTTATTTTGGCATGATGTAATAAGCAGCTTATAAACTTTGTGCCTTCCCCTCCTCCTTCTCCAGCAGAAGTGTTTTGCGGAAGGACATATCACATTTTAAGAGAGCCACAGACAGGTGGATATTAAGGGCCACCCATTTCTGGGCAAGAGGAGCCACCTTCTCAATATCCAAATGGGATGTCCCGGCCTACACATGTGGCAGATTGAGGGAGGAATGAGGTGGCAGAGTGGACCGTTCCACTTCCGACTGTAGGAGTTGGGAGGAATGAGAGGGGCTGTCACACTCATTATTGCTTCCCAATGTAAATAATTTCCCCACAAACAGAAAATAAGCCTTGCAGGGAATTTTGGAACTTTGTGTGCGCATGCATGCCCGCCTTCCTGTGCATGTTATTGTTTTTTGCATGAATGAGCACTCAAAAATTACCTGCTTGAACTCCAGCCTGGAGTGGTCTTTGGATCATATCTCATTTTGGCGGTGTGTCTTGATAAGGCCACGAAGGGATCTGGCTGGGGGGGGGGGGGAGAGAGCTCTGCACATAAACGAATCACCAATTTCTGCTCCCTGATAAACATTAGAAAGGAAGCATTTGGGGTACAGAAATGTGGCCACTTGCAAGAGTGCCACATTTGAGTGTGTGTGTGTGTGTGGGGGCATTTATTGCAAAGCACCCTGAGGTCCCCTTTGCTGCTACAATTGTCCCTCTTTCTGCACAGGAGTCTTATGCAATAGATTCGGGCAGGGCCAGCGAAGCAAACCTCTTCCCTTCACGGGGGCTTCATTTGCGCAGGGGGGCAATGATGACATTCCGATAGCCCTTCACCCCCTTCAGCTTGTCGCTCTCAAAATCCACCACCAGCTTCCGCAAGCCCGACTGGCGAGGCACGAAGTCCACCCTCACTTTGGCATCCTCACCCGGCCCGATGGGGCAATCCCTGTGGAGAGATGAGAGGAAGAGATGGGGTCAACCATCCTGCCCCTCAGGGGATCTGCATCACCGTCCTGGTGGCAAGCTGCCTCCCCCCTGCTCCCCCCCAGCCCCTGCCTTGCTGTGGCCATTTGAGTGGTCCTTACAGCCAAGTGGAGCTTACTAGTGGCTGCACGTCTGCAAAAGGAGCTCCTGAGCCACAGTCTCTCTGAATCACAACAAGTGGGCCATCTACATTGCAAGAGGGGCCGGCTAGATGCCTTGAGAAAGCCTAAAGGGGAGGCAGGCGGGTGCAACCCAGGACTTGATCATTGTCTTGCCAGAAATTCACTAGTCTGCTGAGCTCCTCCTGGGTACCTCAGGTACACTCTCCAACTTTTTTTTTTAATTTTTAAAGAGGGATGTGTACTTTTTTCTGTTAAATGTACATTTGTCTCCTCTTTCATTAAGAAAAAACCCAAAGCAGAATATACTGTATATACCACAAATCATGCCGTGAAATTCCCTGCGTTTGGGGAAATCACAGGGGTCAGCAGATCCGGAGTGCACTGGATGAGCCTCACCTGGGCGAAACCACCTTCATGATCATGATATTTCCCCAGCCAGGAAATTCATTCATTCATTCATTATCAAATTTGTATTCTGCCCTTCCTCCCAAAGTTGAGAAACTGCTTTAGAGGGGAAGTAGGTTAGGGACTTTGGCACTTCCTAGACAATCAATGCTGTGCACGCAGCTGATTTAGGCATCAGACAGGAAGAACAGATTTCCCAAGTCCAGTCCGGAAGAAAATAGGAGGCTGCCTTAAACTGAGTCAGGCCATTTGGCCATTTAATATTGTCTGCACAATAGTTGTCACAGCTCTCCAGGATTCCTGTGTTGCATCTGTGTTGGAATTGCTTTTTAATATTTTTTTAAACAATATGTTTTTAACCCTTTTTTAAAGATGTTTTAAAAGCTTTTTAAAAAAATGTTTTTAAAGTTGTTTGTTTTGGTGTATTTTAAGGTCTGTTTTTATGATGTTTTGATGTGTTTTTAGCGCTTCTGTTTGCCGCCCGGGGCTCCTGTTGGGAGGAAGGGCGGGATATAAATCAAACAACAACAACAACAACAACAACAATAATAATAATAATAATAATAATAATAATAATAATAATAAAATTTCAGGCAGAAGTCTTTCCTAGCTTTACTTGTAGATGCGGGAGATTAATCTGGGAACTTCCGCATGCAAAACATGCCCTGCCGCCTCATCTGGCCTTCTGCAGACTCATGTGCTTCTACAGTGCACTCACTGCTAAAATGATGTAGTGCTAGAAGCAGTTTCAGTAATCCCTTACTATAACCCTCTTAAAGTATTTATTTCGAGGATTTGTACCCTGCTCTTCAGTCAAAAAAAAAAAAGCAGCTTAGATACAGTCCATTAAAACATGACAGTCCATGCCCACAGGCTTATACTGTGAAAGACGCAACATAAAGGGGAAAGGGACAAGGAGGGAAGAGGGGGGGAAGCAAACTCAGGTGCTAAGCCTTTACGTTCGGTTACTCCATATACATGGAAGGCTGAAGCTGCGTGCAGATGGGGTCATGCATGTGACAAATGCCTTTAAAGGGGGGGGTGCATGCCATGCTTATAGGGATAAGCATTTTTCCTGTGGCCCTTTCCACAAATGAAATGGGCTTCAATGGCACTTGTTAGTGTCATGTGTGGAAATGTTCTAACTACCACTGGCATTTAGTACCACAGGGTCAAAATAAGTCACTAGGTAATTATCACAAATTCTTTTAAAGTATTATGTACAGACGTGTCTTGCTGCAAGCTGTTATACATCAATTTAATTAAAGCACTTTAGTGAAAAAACACAAACTCAAGACTGGGCTGAGAAGGATGTTGCGAACATCTCTCTCTTGGCAAAGATGGTGGAGAGGATGGTTGTGGAGCATCTTCTGTAGGCATTCCATGATCAGACTGATTATCTAGATCTACTACAATCTGGGTTCAGACCTGGTTTTAGAACCTTTGTCACCCTGATGGATGACTTTTATTGTGAGAGAGAGGCAGACTTACAGTTCCTGGATCTTCTGTCCTTCCGTGAGACCAGCCCCTTCCACAGCAAAGAGGCAGCCAGTCAGCGGGGTTGGGAGGGGGTTGGTAAGCGTGAGCTCTGCCACCAGTTTGCGCTTCTGGATTGGCTCCCCCAAGATCTACATTTTAAAAGGAGGAAGGTCAGCCCGCCAGAACTGAAAGCTGTGATGTTTCTCCATGTGTGCCAGCGCTGTTAACTGCGAAGGATTGCATCAGACTGTGAGTCCTCATTAAGGCTGCTTCCCCTGCATTGGGGCTGGGGCCAGTGGGTGCATCTGCCCCCTGGGGTGTCCTGGGACTACAAGCACATCCACACCATACACTTAATGCACATGATTTCCTCCAAAGAATTCCGGGAACTGTAGTTTACTAAGGGTGCTGAGAATTGTAGGCTCTGTGAAGGGGAATGCTGGCTGGTGGCTCCATGCCAGCGTGTCAGTGGAATCTTCTCCGAGTTTTAGTCCAAACTTTCAAGGAGCTTCAGCGCCTTGGACAGCTCCTTGAAGTTCAGAGTAAACATAGAGCAGATGCCACTGCCCCATTGATATGGAGCCCCCAGCCACTGATGGTGAAGGATAAACTACTGATTCCAGAATTTGGGGGGGGGGAAACAATGGTGTGGATGTGACTGTATGCAGGCCTGTCTCCCTGGGAGGTGGTGGTGGGGAAACAGGCCACACTGGCTTTGTCCTACTCGTAGACAAGGCAGCCAGGACGTGGGCATAGCTGGACATCTGGTCCATGACATTTTGCTGCCTGAAGCAAAGAACAAGATGGTGCCCCCCCTCCATTCGTGTATCCAAGCTGACTGGACTTCAAAAGCATCCTCCACTGCACCTGAGGGCAGCACCTAGCTTAAGGAGCACAAGGCAAGCTGTGCTGTCCAGCACATGATCCATCCTGATAAACACTTTGCAGATGCTGCTGAACCCAGTAGCTGCTGGGGCTGCTGGAGGCGTCTGCCTCACTCTGCCTAATGACAGAGCTGGCCCTGGTACCCAGCCACCCACTCCCTCTCCCTCTCATCTCTGTGGCTGCGCTGGCAAGACAGCCCTGCCTCTTCAAGGGCTGCTGGGTCTTGGTGCTGTGAGGTCATCCTGCATGGAGTACAGAAGGAGGCTTGATGGGCCAAGCCTCATTTGGAAAAAGGCTGCCGACCAGCAGAGTAACTGGGGAGATCAAGTGCTCATGCCCCTGCCTACAAAGCAGAATTTGATTAAGCTGCAGAGCCTGGGCACCAAATCTGCCTACCTTTATGGTGGATTTTCTCTCTTGCTCTGAAAAGGGATGGATCCTGCACAGGCCTGACAACACCACCCACTTCCCAGAAGCCATGGATTGCCCAAGCAAGGCTGCCTTACCCTGACTTTGATATCCGGGTTTTTGACATAGATGTCCCTGACAGAGAGGACGATCTCGTTGGTCTCATATTCCTTCAGGAGGGCCATCACTTTAATCATGTTGTCCTGAGTCAGGCAGTCACCATACTTCTCATACAGAATGCGCAAGGGGACGACCTTTTCTGGATAGGAAGCCAGGAAAAAATAACAACAACTTGAGGCTTGCCAAAATTAGAATCAAAACTCCTCCTAGCTCTCCAGGTTTTAAGAAGACTCCACAACATCATGTTAAACACCATGGATGGCCATCGTTTGCATATATCCAGTTTACCGCCGGGAAGTGTGTATGTATGTGTGTGAGAGAGATTTTTAGCTTGGCAGCCTTGAAACCACAGCAGAGAGAAAACATTCTGGATGCAGCATTATCTTCAAACCCCAACCCACTTTCACAAGGGGCAGTGCTGTGTGACTGCTTCTGCCATGAGTCCTGGACTCACCTCTTCTTAAGGGCATGAGAAAAGTTCAGCAGTTGACCAACACCCTCTTTCCCAACATGGCCCACCAGGTGTCTCAATGGAAAGTCCGCAAGGAGGACTTGAGCACAAGAGACATCTCACGCCCGTGATCTCAACAGCCTGCTGTCCTTGATCCCAGAAGCCACCGATCACCTTGCCTGCCATAAGACCGTCCTGGCCTCTCTGCATCTCCCCAGGAAAGGAAGTTGTGTGATGAAACAGCATCATGCTCTGAGCTCTCCCATCCCCAGTCCAACACAGGAAGCTGCCTAATACTGGAGCAGACCCTTGGCCCATCCAACTCTGTGTATTGTCTACACTGACTGACTCTCCAGCGTTTCATGCAAGAGACATTCCCAGCTCTCCCTGGCGATGCCGTGGACTGAACCTGGAACCTTTTGCACGCAAAGCAGATGTTCTGCCATTGGGCTATGGCCCTTCCCACTCCACTGGCTGCTGCTTGTGGAAGGCGTGGAAGACTCTGAGTTCAATGCCTTTGCGTGGCGTGTCTCCTTTTCCTCAAAAGTAATTTGGGAGGGGACATGGATGTGTCAGGCATGCATCTGTCCTAATGCGCAGTTTGGCCCTCAATGCATTTGATACTTGGGAGCACTTAAGCCATGACAGCTCCCGCACAAGAGCCAACACTCTGCAGGATCTAGCAGGGCCAGCTATAAATCAGCTATCCCAGGAGGGATTTAGCCATGGCCCTTGGCTCTCATCTTGCCTTTGCTAAGGCTTGCCAAGTTTCCCTTTGGAACCTGACCTTAGTTTTCACATTTTTTCCAAAGTCTGCCTAATAGCAGGAGCTTTTCAGATTAAAACACAGTTAATGCAGGCGGGTCAAGCGGAGGTTGTTCTTGTAAAAGGTTTCTGCTGTACCTAAAATGTTAAGAGTGTTGTCAAAAATAGCTCAGCGGAGGTCAGCGCACGTTGGATCAAAGTGAATTGGATACTTTCCCAGCTGTGGAAGAAAACAGGTCACTTCTATCCGAGAAGATGCAGAGCAATCTGAGAGCGGGAGAGGATTTGCTTTCTCTGTCTTCGCTTCCGTGGCTCACTCCTTCCGCTGTCTGCCTAACGCTTTCATTCAGACTTGTGGCTAAAATGGAAACCTTGATAAGGCTGAAGCTCTGGGCCACTAATAGGGCATAAATAGGCCACATTATTTAATGCTGTCAGACATGGAATTGCCATTTTGACAATGCAAAGACAATCGGACCATTCCCCCAGGAAATGAGCACTAAGGAAAGTTAGGAACATGGGAAGACGCCTTATACCATGTCAGGCTGTTGGTCCGTTTAACTCAGTACTGCCTACAGTGACGGGCAGCAGGTCTCCAGGTTTCAAGCAGGCAGCCTCTCCCAGCCCTGCCTGGAGATGCCATGGGGATTGTACCTGGGACCTTTGACATGCAAAGCAGCTGCTCTCACCACTCAGCTACTGGCTGGGTACAAATCCAGTAGTTTGTTATGCTGCCGCTCGCCAGGCTAAGGCCATTTTAGACGCTCTTTGCCAGTGTGTTGCGCCTAAGCAACAGTAGCAAACACTTCATATCAGGGCTGGGAACTGCCAGTCCGCAGGCTGGATGTGGCCCCTGCCCCTTCCCTGCCCATCGTGCAACGTCTCCTCATCCCAGTGCAATTCTGCAGGAGGCTGTTTTCAAGCCTAATTGCAGCGCAGAGGGCTGCCTGCAGATGGGAGTTGCAGCTGGAGAGAGAAGGGTTAACTCTCCCCTCCCTGGATGTGACCTCCCCTGCTGAAAATGCCCCCCCCCCATTCCACCACTAGGCTTAAAAGAAGCCTTCTGTGAACTCCAGTGGCTGCAGGCGGGCCAGATTAGGGTTTATAAGAACCACTTCCACGTAATTACTTTCCACCACTTTTTTCACACAAGAGAATGGTCCTCTCGCACGTGTGGTGTAGCTTCAGGAGCCAGGAGCACATGGCTCCCTTTTGTAACCGCACACACCTTGTAAATGTGAGCGTTTCAGTCCCTGTTGAAGGAGCTCGCTTTAAGCCGGATATGCAGTCACACTGAGACTTTAAGAAAACAGCAAACTGGCATTTATTAAAGGAAGTACCTGTTTGATAGGAAACACCACTAGCTCTGGTGAACTAAGGTGATGGAGCAAAGAAGGCACGCTTCTCCCTGTATCTCAAGAGGAGAGAGGTTCAAAGGGTCTCCTTTCCAAGGAAGGAGTGAAAGGACCATACTAAAAATCCACGTTTTCCTTATTGGAATTATCTGCTGGTACAGTGGCAGCTGGTGTCAGTGGGACAGTGGACAGCTCCTTGAAAATTCGGACTAAAACCTGGAGCGAATTCCACTGCCCCACTGACATGCAGCCACCAGCCACCGCTGCGCTGGTAGTTCAAACTGGATAGCTTCGCGCTTTCTTTGTTGCAAGCATTCTTTGTTTCTTTTAAGCAAGCTATTTCCTCATCCATACTTATTAAAAATGGAAATGGCCTGCCTTCAAGTCGATCCCCACTAGCTACCCTGTGAATAGGGATTTCATGGTAAGTGTATTCAGAGGGGGTTTCCCATTGCCTCCGAGGCTAGTCCTCCCCAGCTGGCCAGGGCCTGCTCAGCTTGCCACAGCTGCACAAGCCAGCCCCTTCCTTGTCCGCAACTGCCAGCTGGGGGGCAATGGGGCTCCTTGGGACTATGCCGCTTGCCCACGGCTGCACAGGTGGCAGGGCACGTAACCCCTGAGCCACTCCCTGGGGGGGTGATCTTTAGCTGGCCCTTGACACCCAGGAGACTCAAGCGAGGATTTGGACTCAGACTCTGGACTCCCAGCCAGGCACTCCTCCCCACTGTGCTAGACCAGCTGTCTCCATACTTGTTGATGGGGCCTTTCTTTGTTTACAAACCCCTCATTCCTCCTCTCCCAGCACAGGGAGTATTGCTGATTGGATCAGATCAGAAGGGAGAGGGGTGAGGAAGCCGATGGGAACTCAACAGAGGCAGGGAAGGCAGCGGAGCTGAACCCCCCACATCGGACAATTTGAGACAAAGCAACCACGACTCCCTCCTTAGATTGCGCTTTCTCTCCTTTTCGCAGTATAGCTGGTATGAGAAACCGCGGAGTAAGGGAGGGGAAAGTGTGGGAAGGCAGCGATTGGATGCCGGCATCACATGGAAGGGAGAATTAATGGAGACTCAAGGGGCTTACCTTGCAGATTAAACTGAAGTATAGATAAGCCCAGAGAGAGACGGAGTAGGAAGTGAGGCCAGCAACACTAAAAGTATCAGTCTAGCACTGGAAGGTAGATCAACACAGGTTAGAAGCAGGGAATGTAGTCATCCAGGGTCTCAAGGCATCTTAGACTCATTTTTTGAGACAGACAGGTCCCAGCAAGGTCCCTATGTCTCCAGCATCCTATGAGCCAATCAGCACAAAAGGAGAGCCACTGAGAAGAGTCTAACTTGCTTCCTTGTTGGTTTCTCTGATTGGCTCCAATCAGAGTGAAAGGAGTTCCTATTAGTTCCTACTTCAAAAAGCCAAGCTGTGAGAGTCAGAATTCTGTAACTGCAGAAGAAGGGACAGTGAATCCTGAGGATAGCATCCCATCTACATCTTCAAGCAGTTTGGCAGCAACATGAGATAAATGTGTAGATACTGACTTCAGTAATTTAAGCAATATCTCTGACAGTGAGAAAAGGCCGTGAAATGGTGATAGTGACAGAGAAGCAGAAAGCGGCATTCAAGCCTGTCCAGATTATTCTAAAATCTTAGAAGATTATATAATCTTAGAAGGGGGCGTGGCTGTGACTATGCGATGAAGGGACCCTGAATTTGAATTTGCCACTACACTGCTGGCTAGAAGGGAAAGGACTGTGTAGGAAGCATGGAGGTTCCTCTCTCTGTGTGTCTACTCTTTCTCATGCAGACACATCAGTCTTCAGGGCAAGCTGAGTTGCACCCCAACAGTAAACCGCAAAGCATATCTCTGTGATCACAGAAGTTGCCACGGAGGATCCCAAGCCTCTAGTGAGTGAAGGAAGTGCCCACGCAAAGCCAACAGCAGCGACTCTCCCTCATCCCTGATCTGTAGGGCTGTAGGGAAAGGAGAAGCGACACTCCCCCCCTTGTCTGCTTCTCCAGAAGCACCATCAGTGTAATGTGCTCTGACTGAGCACTTGGCACTTCTAGAGGAAACTAAAGTGTGCTCCTGGCTTTGATGGGCAGCTGTCATGCTCTGGCACAGTGGGTGCTCAGATAAGGCCCCGACAGAGAACTAACTAAAACCAGCTAGTAAAAGAGGAAAGAACACAAAAGCCTTTTAGCATTAACCGCCTGCAACAGGAGCAGGATAGGAGATACAGCACCTCTGTCTGCAGGGATAAAAGCAGCCAGTCTGGACCATCGCAAAGGACCACCCAACCCTGTATACTGCCTCCAGGTTGGGGTGGGTGGGAGGGACATCAGAACGTACGAAGAGCCTGCTGGATCAGGCCAGTGACCCTTCTAGACCAGCACTCTGTTATCACTGTGGCCGAGCAGATGCCGAGGCCAGAAACCCACGAGCCAAACCTGAGCACACCAGCAGTCTCTCCCCTCCTGCGGTTTCCAGCAACTGGTACTCAGCAGCACACTGCTTCCAACAGAGGAGGCAGAGCAGAGCCGTCCTGGCTACTAGCCACTGATAGCCTTAACCTCCATGAATTTGTTTAATCCCCTTTGAAAGCCATCCAAGTTGGCTGCCGTCACTGCCTTTTGTGGGAGCAAGTTCCATAGTTTAACTATGCACTGTTTGATGATGAAGTATTTTGTTGTGACTGTCCTAGATCTTCCAGCATTCAGCTTCTTTGAATGTCCACGAGTTCTAGTATTATGAGAGAGGGAGAAGAACTTTTCTCTATCCACTTTCTCAATGCCATGCATAATTTTATACACTTCTATCATGTCTCCTCTGACCCGCCTTTTCTCTAAACTAAAAAGGCCCAACTGCTGCAACCTTTCCTCGTAAGGGAGTCGCTCCATCCCCTGATCATTCTGGTTGCCCTCTTCTGAACCTTTTCCATCTCTACAGTATCACAGGGGAGATAACTGCTCCAGTCCCCACAATGGCTTCCCAGAGAGGATCACTGCACTTAGCCAAGGTCACTTCCAGATAACCAGTTTATTGAACGTTCATTCTGATTTGTTTGCCCAAAGTCTGCAGGGAGGTTACACCATGTCTGCTCTTTACTAAGCATTCCTTCTGATCTGTCTGCAGGCAGGTTACAAGGTGATACATCAAGCAATTGTTTCTCCATGCTCTCCAGTGCATTTCCCCATCCCTTTCCTCACCACAAAAAAGGTCTTTCTTAAAAAAGAAAAAAAAATGGGTTGGTTGCATGAAAGTGCGAAATCCACTTTAATTGCACAATCTGAATTTGCCGGTATGGGACTGAATCCCACCTGCAAAACAGCAGCAGTCTGGAAGCAACCCAGGTTTGAACCTCAGCATGCATTGATACTTCTCTGGTCCCTTTAGTGAATGCCGTGGAATTCCCTGGCCTGGAGGGCCCCAGCAAGACAGAATCCAGCGAATGAGAAGCTCAAACAAGGCAGATGGCTACAGCTTCTCAACCTGGGTCCCTGTGACTTCCCTGGGCCATGGGCCAACATTCCTTATTCAGCAGTGCTCACATAAATGACCCTAAGGGGGATTTTGGCCAAACAGCTGCATTCCTGCCACTATTCACTCAGAGATGCTGAGCGACAGCCTGCGGTTTGCCTCAACGTGTTTTTGCGTTCCCTTCCAAATGGCTGTCACCCTTTGCACACTCAGCCCTGAGGGTGTTTTTACCAAGGAGGCTTAAAATCCCTTTGAGCCGCTCTCTCTTGCTCTCTCCTCACTTCTGCTTCTTGCTGCTTATGTGGAAGTGAGGAATGGCATTTGTAATGTGAATGAGCATCCTGGCCAAGGTTGGTTTTACAGTCTCTTTTCAAAGCTGCCTGAGGCAAGACAGTAAGTCCCCCAGGTGAAAAGGCTCCCCTAGGGCAAGGGAAGGGGGTGAGAGAGGGAGAGATTCTTGCTCACATAGCTAGTTTGGGTGTTTCCTAGGACCATCTGTCTGACAACTGGGGGGAAACAAAATGCTGGACTAGACAGGGCCTGCTTTATTTATTTAATCATTTGAAGCACTTTCAGCCTGCTCTTCAGCAACAAGGAAAAGAACAAACCTCCCTGAGCTGCTTATAATGTCAGTGATATGCCTTCAGGCATAGAAGCTAAAAGACATGACACAAGAGGAAAAGGAGAAGGGGATGGAGGAGGAAAAAGCAGCTGGCTCTTTAGTAAAGGTTCTTCACACTCAAGGCCAGCGCCAGAGGGTGGCCAGGTTGGGCCCTGGCTGAGGGCTCCTGAAGCCCAGAGGGTGGGAGGGTGGAGCTCCTGTTCTGTGTTCCGCGGCAGCATCAAGTCCTGCAACTCGACCCTGCAGCGGATCGCGGAGAGGGAGCTCCTAAGCACACCCCCTGCAATACAGACAGCACGGGTTTCAATAAGCCCACACGCATACTCCACCAACCTCTCCCATCAGCATTAATGCCATGTGCGCTATGTGTGCCTGCCTGCCATTATGCAAGATGGCAGTGGAGGTTTCCCTAAGGGGCTGAAGCCCCTGCCACCATCTTGGTTGATGGCAGGCATGTGCACTACACGCACATGTCATTCACACAACACGAGAAGGAGATGAGGCACAAGGGCGGGCTTATTAACCACATGCTGCCTGTATCAGGGGTAGTTCTGGGCTATGGTGCTGCGGGCCCACAGCAGACTGGTGCCCTAGGGCCCAGTCATGCCTGGCGCCGGCCCTGTTCACACTCCCCTCTCCAAGACACTGTCGAGTGCGCTCCGTCTCATCACCTGTACCTCAAGGTTCGCAACAGCAACATTCCTTTGGCGCAAAAGAGAATAGGAGTAGCAGGCTATTCGCCTTGGTGCCAAAGTGGCCCACAGCAACCTACTTGGTGTCCTCTGGGCCCATGGAAGAAAGGTGAATTCATACTCTCTTGCTGCTCACGCTGGAGCAACACTCAGCGCACAAATAAGTGTGCTAATCTGGAGACTAAATCCACCTCTTATCCCCAGATTCCCAACCTAACTCCCCCTTGGACAGTTGGGTTGCCATAGCACCTCTCTTTACCTGGGATGCTTCACTTCCTCCTCCAGTAATTCCCCATCCTGGCACACCCTTGGGATGAATGAAGAGTGACAGTCCTGGCCCTGGTTCAGAGTAAACAAGGGCCTCTCTGGTTGGGCAGGGAACACAAGCCTCCCCCTCCATCTCCCGGAAGGACTGTTATCTCTGTGGCTTTGCCTGGGGCCTTGTTCACCACTGCTGTGGCATGGAACCTGCGAGGAACCTGACCCCATCAGGTTTTACAATGCAAGCCCATTGTTTGTTTGAACCAGAGCCCCAGGTGCAGTTACATAAATAAGCTGAATAAAATAACAGCTGCCGGCTTGAAGGAGCAAAGGGCAGGAAATGGCCTGCTCAGAGTGAAATGATCCCTTCCACTTGCACTTGGTTGAGCAGGATGTGAACTCAGGCCTTTGTGCCAATCTCCACAGGATGCGAGCCAGTGGAGTCAGCCAAGAGGAGTCAGCCAGGCTATGAGGTATGCTACCAGCAATTCACAAGTAAGAACAAGCAAACAACTTGCAGGCTCACATGATGCTTTCAAAAGCGGAGAGAACAACCCAAACCTGGGGTGACCCAAAACATTTTGCTGCCTGAGATGAAGGACAAGATGGCGCCCTCTCCCATTCCATGCACAAAAGCCAACCAGACGGGCAGCTGAATCTGGCTTCAACACTGGTGGGGGGACAGCATGCCTCTAGTGCACCTGAGGGCAGCGAGCAGTCTAGCTCAGGGGGTGCAGGGCAAGTCGGATGATGTCACACAGAGCTCTTTCCTCCAAGCTGCCTCATTCTGCCTAATGGGTGGGCCGGCCCTGATCAAAACTTGACCCACAGTATTGACACATTCACATTCTTTAGTGTTATAAGCTTGGCTGGCTAGTCTAGTTCAGTGGTTCCCAAACTCACCCCCTTCCACCATGGACCACGTGAAAAATTGCTAAGCATCTTGGCAGACCACTTAATGATTTTTATTTATTTATTATTTTATTAATTAATTTGTATCCCGCCCTTCCTCCCAGCAGCAGCCCAGGGCGGCAAACAAAGCACTAAAAACACTTTAAAACATCATAAAAACAGACCTTAAAATATATTAAAACAAAACAGCGTTAAAAACATTTTAAAAAAACTTTTAAAAAGGGTTAAAAACATTATTAAAAAAACATACTAAGCAATTCTAACACAGACGCAGACTGGGACAGGTCTCAACCTAAAAGGCTTGTTGAAAGAGGAAAGTCTTCAAAAGGCGCCGAAAAGGCAGCAGAGATTTTTCGGCCGCTTGTAGCTATGTAATGTCCTCTGCTGGATGCTGGATGATTTTTTAACTGTAGTTTTACCGTCATGCCATGGAGCACCTGGATGAAGCTCAGTGGTCTGCGGACCATACTTTGCAAACCCCTGATCTAGATGTCATCAGAGGGGTCCCTCACAACCCTGTAAGACTGAAGTTTGGCCAGGAGACGGTTAATGGAACAAGCAGGACTGCAGGAGATTCCTTGAGGAACCTCCATTGCTCCGGGGATGTCTCTCAATGTACAGGTGATTTTGGGAGGAGGACCAATTGGGAATCAGGATTAGTTCCCACCCACCCCCACCAAAGACACCACAGCCTCCTACGTCCTTCATTCCAAAGAAACCAAGCCCAAGATATGTGCCAACACCCCTGAAATCTCTTGCTGTTTGGAGATTGGGGTGAATGCAACAGGAGCTTGGCAGTAACCTTAAAGGGCATTCAGTCCACCTCTCTATGCTTTTTTGCAGCACTAAATGCTACAGAGGATTTCCAACAAGGCTAGTTTTAAAATTTAAATTATTCTAACCTCCTCGTTCTCTGCTCACAGAAAGACACCTGCTTCAGTGCTCCTTGAGAAACAATTTCATGGAGATTAACTAATGCCTGCAAATGCACAATGGACTCTTTGCCCTCCGGAAGAGCGGAAAAATGTTCACAATGACTGTTTTGTTGGATAACATCTTTCTGGGGCCAACAGGATGCTAGTCCTGATACAAAAGATGCAAATGAATGCCCTGGCCCTGCGAGATGGACATAACAGGCAGGTGGAATGGGAGAGGCTTGGGATTGCTAAATGAGTTTATGGAGCAAGGAAGGTGTGACTGACGGAAAGCCTGTCAGGAGCAAAGTGGGTTTTGAAGACATGGGGCAGCAATGGGCTTTGCACAGACAGAGTCAGATCAAGGGATAGGGGGCAAGAGGCCCAGAGACTGAGTGAGAGAAAGAAAGGGGGCCACTGGCAGCATGGAGGTGACAGAATGAACTAACTGGATCATAGAATAGAATCATAGAATCATGGAATAGTAGAGTTGGAAGGGGCCTATAAGGCCATCGAGTCCAACCCGCTACTCATTGCAGGAATCCAAAGCATTCCAGACAGATGGCTGTCCAGCTGCCTCTTGAATGCCTCCAGTGTCGGAGAGCCCACCACCTCTCTAGGTAATCGGTTCCATTGTCGTATGGCTCTAACAGTTAGGAAGTTTTTCCTGATGTCCAGTCGAAATCTGGCTTCCGGCAACTTCAGCCCATTATTCCGTGTCCTGCACTCTGGGACGATCGAGAAGAGATCCCAGCCCTTCTCTATGTGACAACCTTTCATGTACTTGAAGAGTGCTATTGTATCTCCCCTCAGTCTTCTCTTCTCCGGGCTAAACATGCCCAGTTCTGAAGCACTTGCAATCATGGCCTTTTCTGCAGTGGTGCCCCAAATGGGGAATTCTCTCCCACTGGAGGTGAAGGTGATGACAACTCTGTTGGGAGCTCATTGCCAGGATAAGACTGATCCTTTGGAGGGATTTCAGGTAGGCTGTCCAAGATCTCAGTGTTACTCAGAGGTGATGTCATTTTCCTCTGATGGTTGGTTTCCAGTGTAGCTGTAGCCTCCTATGTTTTATTGCGTATAATGTGTTGCTTTTATATATCGTGTTTGGAAACTGCCCTGTGATAGCTATGTAATGAAGGGAGATCTAAAAGGGCTGTAAATAAATAAAGCAGTAAATTAAAATATATCAGGAGTGGAGAAGGAGAAAACCTTGCAAGCATGAACGGGCTAGTCAGGTGAATGCATGAAACTGCCTTGGACTAAGCCTGGCCACTGGCCCTCTTAGACCAGCGTTGCGCTGCTGTGACCGGCAGCCGGTGTCTCAGGTTGCTGGCAGTGGGAGACTTTCCCAGCCTTGCTGCTTGAGAACCTTTTATTCAGGGGTGGCAGTCCTGTGGCCCTCCATATGTTGTTGGACTCCAACTCTAGGCTGGATTACTGTAATGCTCTCTATGTTGGGCTGCCCCTGAGGTTAGTCTGGAAGCTGCAGCTGGTGCAGAATGCTGGCTGCCTATTAGCTAATGGGCCAAGTTCAAGGATGTGGTTTTGGTGTACAAAGCTCAAAACAGCTTGGGACGAGGATACCTGAAAGACCGTCTTACCCCTTATATACTCGGTCAATCACTGCGCTCTGCAGGTGAGGGCCTCCTGCAGATACCATCTTACCAGGAGGTCCATTCTGCACAACATAGGAAGCAGACCTTTAGTGTTGTAGCACCTACCCTGTGGAATTCCCTCCCTTTAAATATTACACAGGCACCATCTCTGTTATCCTTTCAGTGCCTACCGAAGACCTTCATCTTTCAAGAAGCCTTTTAAGTAGAGACCTTATCCCAGTCTCTGTCTGTGCTGGAATTGCTTTTTAATATTTTTTTTTGTTTCGTGTTGTTTACTGCCCTGGGCTCCTTTTTGGAGAAAGGGCGGATCATAAATTCAATAAAAAATAAATAATCAAACTCTCATTGTCATCCCTGGCCATTGGCTATATTAGCTGGGCCTGATGGGAGTTGAAGTCTAACAACATCTGGAGGGACACAGGATTGCCATCCCTGCTTTAACTGGAGATACAAAGAACTCAACCTGCATGCCAGAGACATGTTGCCCTGTGCTATGATTGCAAACAGAGCCTCTCCAAACATCTGGAGGCCTCAACTGAGATGGAGATGCCATGGTCCAGGAGATACAGATGCCACAGCAGCCACTCCACATCTGTGCTTCCTCTTGCAAGAATAAGGGCAAGGTCTTCATTCCTGATGCTTAGAATTTCCATTCCGTCATTGTTAAAGCATAACAAGAATGTTAAACAAGGAGGAGTGGAACTGGGTCAGAGAGTGTTGTTTAGCCTGGAGGGCAGGTCACAGGCTGATGGAGAGCAGCTGGACTGAAGGGAAGTCGTCTACATTGGGGGAGATGTGGAGCAATCAGGGGGAATGGAAAAGAAACCTTGTGGCCTGGAGATGGGCTGAGGAGGGGGCAGAGGCCCTTTGCTCTGCTCTGCACACTGGTTGTGAATTCTCTGGGCAGCACTGAGCCCTGCCATATGACAGCAGGGTTGCCTCCAGACATGGACGATTGAACAGTTCTGCTTTAAGCTGCAAGTGAAACAGCCACTCTGCTTCCAGGCTTCTAGGATCCAAATAACATTCTGCAGGTAGATACTCACTCCCTGCGGGTGGGATCCTCATATGGAGGGAAACTCCCTGCCCAGCCCTCACTGTACTCCTGATCATGATTGCACACACACACACACACACACACACACACACACACAGAAAGAGAAGTTGTGGTTTAGGAAATAAGATGCAAAAATGGAAAGGGAAGAGTTTATATGATAGAGTTGATTCCTAGAGAGAAGAAACAGATCGCAATGAAGGAAATGGCTACAGCAATCTGTACAGGGCACAACCAGCCCCAAATCTACAGAAAACTGCTCTGTGAGTCATTGACACCTGGAAAAATTGTGCAGCAGCCCCAAAATTTAAAAAAAACCAACAGGGCCGGCCCAAAATATTTTGTTGCCTGAGGCAACGGAGAAGATGATGCCCCCCATTCCCTGTACAGAAGCTGGCTGGGCTGGCAGGTCCACACTGATGATGGGGCAGCATCCTCCACTGCAGCCGAGGGCAGCCGGCTGCGTCAGGGCGTGAAGGGCAGGGCAGGTGGCACACTCAGCTGTCTCCCCCAAAGCATCACTGCTGCCCCTCAGTTTCTGCTGTGATTGTTCAAAACCACAATCATAGAAGCTCAACTAGAAGGTGTACCACGGGACTAGGGTTGCCAGGTTCCTGGCCTGAGATTGACCCTGTATCTTTAGGAGAAGAGAAAGTCAGCCGAGTGCAGGTGTTCTTGCAACACTGTAATGGGAAAAACCACAAGGTGGAATTCTCCCTTCCCCCTGCACAACTTTTAAAGATAGAGAAGACCTCTTGGAGGCTGGGCCTGGCAACCAAGAGGTCTTCTGTATCTTTAAAAGTTGTGCAGGGGGGAGGGAGAATTCCACCTTGTGGTTTTCCCCATTACAATGTTGCAAGAACTGCACTTGGCTGACTTTCTCTTCTCCTAAAGATACAGGATCAGTCTCAGGCCAGGAACTTGGCAACCCTACATGGGACCGACAAGGCACCGCCAGGAGCAAAAGAATGCCTCACCTCAAAGAGCATATTGTAAAGCTGCAAAAGAAAAAGGCAACCAGAATGATCAAGGGGATGCAGCGACTCCCCTACGAGGAGCATTTGGGGCTTCTTAGTTTAGGGGAAAGGTGAGTAAGAAGGGGCAAGGTAGAAGCATATCAAAATGATGCATGGCATGGAGAAAGTGGACAGAGAAACGTTTTTCTCCCTCATAACACTAGAACCTGTGGACATTCGATGAAGGTGAACGTTGGAACATTCAGGACAGACAAAAGGATTTCTTCATGCAGCGCAGAGTTAAACTGTGGAATTCTCTCCCACAAGAGGCAGTGACGCCACCAACTTGGAAGGATTTAAAAGCTGATTAGATGCATTCATGGAAGATAAGGCTATCAATGGCTACCAGCCACGATGGCTATGCTCTGCCTGCACAGCCAGAGGCAGTACGCTTTTGGATATGAGTTGCTGGAAACCGCAGGAGCGGGGGAGAGTGCTCTTGCGCTCAGGTCCTGCTTGCAGGCTTCCCATGGGCACCTGGTTGGCCACTGTGAGAACAGGAGGCTGGACTAGATGGGCCACTGGCCTGATCCAATCTGGCCACTGGCCTGATCCAATTTGACTCTGTGTAGATCAGCTGCACATGTTTGTATGATAAAGGGATTGAAAAAGAAAACAAGATTATCTGGTCTTTTACCTGCATATGGTTCCAGGCTGACATTCAGCAGGTCTTTGCAGCCACATTCTGGCCCCAGCGTCCCATTGTAGCTGACGGTGCGGGCGCCAAACATCAGCCGGCACCGCCGCTCGCTGTCTGTGTTGTTGTTGATGACAGCAAAGACATCAAAGTCACATCCGTTGTTCATCCCTTCAGATACTTTGATCTTGATTTTCAAGCCCTCCTCTGCTGGCGGATAGACCTTCTTGTGCTTCGCCTTTTCAAACACGGCCCTCTCTTCCTCCGAGTCTGCCAAAATGAAGCAGCAGCAACTAAGGTCACTTGTTCAGTGCCAGGTGCTGTGCGGAACACAGCATGTAATAGGAGGACTCCCTGTAATAAGAGGACCGCTCCCCAGCACCACCTGTGCACCTCTCCCCTCTGGCACCAGCATGCTTGCCTCGGCACTTGCTAAATTGTTTATCAACCATGGCATGCCTACTCCCAGTGCTTAGTTTCTAAAGGGACTCTGCATGTGCTTAGGAGCTCTCTTGTCTCCAGAATATCACACAAAAATGCAGATACAGAAGTAGAAGAAATTTGCCAGAGACACAAATCTTTGTCATTTCTGAATGTTCAGATAATGATCTCCATATGTACAGAATTTGGGGCCTCTTTTGTACTCCTCCCCCCTATACACACACACAGAACCTGGAGATGCTCTATGCACCTTCGCGGTACTTGTAGTGATGTGTGATATCCTCCTTGGCATCTTTGCCCACGCTCTTGGTGCTGATGTTCTTGCCCACGACAGTAGTGTACATGGTCTTCTTCCGGGACATGTCACTCTGGAGCATCAAATACGCAACGTCCGCATTGACCTCAGCAAAAACAAACTTAATGTCGTACTTCAGCTGCAAGTCTCCTTCCTTGACAGCTTTCACCGGGCAAGGCCCACAGCAGTAAACTCCTGGGGGGGGGGGGAAAGAAGCTGTCAACATCAAGCACGGACAAAAGAAGTCCACTGGGGGGAATGAGAAGTTAAGGGGCCCTAGGAGACATTTAAATGAACCTCCAGCACCAAGGCCAAAAATAACATTTTCATTGAGCATTTGACCAATGCATGGCCGCATTCAGCAGGGGGTTAGACTCGATGACCGTACAGGCCCCTTCCAACTCTACGATTCTATGATCCTATCAACCCTCTACTGTATATTAGCTACATATTCAGCTCCACTAATGGAGATTCTGCAACTTACAAACATTCAGAACTGCTTTGCAACAAGTCAACCCACAGAGCCCAGGAAGGGTCTCCTCTGCCTGGGAGCACCTCTCCACAGGTTTGGGCAGAGACCCTTCCCACGTCTGAGGATCTGCAACCTTCTGCATGCAAAGCAGGGACTCAAAGGCCTCTTCCTCTTCCAAAACATGACATCTCCCCGAAATTCAACCTCACGTTGATATAACGCTTTGGCTTTAATTGACTTTGTGGAAGGCTCTGCACTGGCTGCTTTGCTAGCTCTAGGGACACAACCATAGGAGGAAGTCCTTAGAAGGAAATCCCTTTACTTGCCAATCTCCACCAGCCCTTTCTGGATCTGAAAGTGGTTGTTTGAGAGCATTTAGGAGAATCAGTGGTTAAATGGGTGTGTTTGAGTGGGAGATGCAGAGGAGAGCACTTCAGGGACTTTTTTCAGAGCAGGAGGAATGATGTCATCTTCTGGAGTGTCAGACAGGCCCAACATTCTTGCTCTGAAAGTCAAGTGAATGAGGTGTCAATGCGCTGGTTCGCACATCATGCTCAGCTATGGTTGTTATGTGCCTTCAAGTCGATTATGTCTTACAGCGACCCTATGAATCAGTGACCTCCAATAGCATTTATTACAAACCACCCTGTTCAGATCTTGTAAGTTCAGGTCTGTGGCTTCCTTGATGGAATCAATCCATGTCTTGTTTGGCCTTCCTCTTTTTCTACTCCCTTCTGTTTTTCCCAGCATTATTGTCTTTTCAAGTGAATCATGTCTTCTCAGTATGATAACCTCAGTTTCATCATTTTAGCTTCTAGTGATAGTTCTGGTTTAATTTGTTCTAGCACCCAATTATCTGCCTTTTTCGCAGTCCATAGTATGTGCAACGTTCTCCTCCAACACCACATTTCAAATGAGTTGATTCTTCTCCCATCAGCTTTTTTCACTGTCCAACTTTTACATAGCTTAATTATGAATGTGTCAGTCATAGTATGATTTGTTGCGTCATATGAGCCCAAATCTCATGTTCCACGAGCAGTAATCCAGAAATAAGCCAAGAATAATCTATGGCATAGTTTTGATTTACCACTCATAGTTTGTTTGAAACAAATAAACCACAAACTGGGTTTGCATGACATGAATCGGGGAGAGCGGGGGAGGCAAGCTCGTGATTAAGCCATGGCTGAACACAAACTATGGCTTAGGGTGATGTATGAACAGGGCCAATGATGCGCCTCTTTACCTTCGCCTTTGACATCTGAGATGTATATGTTTAGGACTCAATGCTATTTTTCTGTTGTTTTGCTTTAAAATTTTAAGGATGTGATTTAAAATGTTGTAACCCACCTTGGGACCTCAGGGAGAAGAGCAAGTGATTAATCATCATGATAACCAGGATTTACTATGAGGAATCTAGGAAGGTGCCTTATAGTCAGGCCACTGGTCCATCTAGCTCAATATTGTCTGCACTGGCTGGCAGCAGCTCTCCAGAGTTTCATTCCCAGCCCTACCTGGAGATTGAACCTGGGACCTTCTGCATGCAGAGCATGCGCTCTGCTACGGCTGAGCTGTAGTCTTCCCCCAAAGGCATTATAAGGCAGAGCTGGATTCACCTTCCCTTTCCCTTAATAGGCTTCTTTGCTCAACTCTGCACAGGCTTGCAGCCATGCTGATAATAAGAAATGCTTAATATGTTTTTTTTAAGTTGCTTTTTTAAAAATGTTTTAATGCTGTTTTGTTTTAATGTATTTTAAGATCTGTTTTTATGATGTTTTAAAGTGTTTTTAGCGCTTGGTTTGCCGCTCTGGTCTCCTGCTGGGAGGAAGGGCGGGATACAAATTAATTAATAAAATAATAAATAAATAAACAAACAAACAAACAAGAAATGGAGTATTAGGCTCTGCGCTGCTGCTGTTTGGCATGTATTATAGAGATGTGCATACCTATCTGAATGGATTGACACAGCTGCTTGCATTTATTTATTGTGGACGGCATCCTACTAACATGGGCCATCAGCACAAGGAGTTACGCTTGCACAATGCAACTTCCACACCTCTGTCCCCCCCCACCCGCAACCCCACAAATCTGTTCTAGGGGTTTCCTCAACCCTCAGAAGCAGATTTGGGGAGGGCGCAGGGCATGCAAGGGAGGAGGAGACGAGAGAAAGTTCTGTTACGCGTGTGTAAATCCTTCCACTGGCGGGACACCTTAGTTGGATACCCCACCCTATTTCTTTATTTTATTAAACTCCTATCCCCCACTTTCTCCCAAAGGAGCAGGCAGCAAAGTAGCAAAACAACAACACCATGCCGGCTGGGGCTGACGGGAGTTGTAGTCCAAAACCTCTGGAAGGTCCCAAGTCGGGGAAGGCTGCTCTGGGCTGGCTCTGAGCATGGTTACCTTCACTTTTTTCCTGGGGAGTTGGGTCCAAAGCCTGCCAGCCATCATATCCACCCAGAAGATCTGGCCGGGTCATCCAGGATTCCACCCAGCAGTGATAATTCCTGTGGAAATCACACAGAGTAAGAGATGGGACAGGAAGCCCAACAAGAGTGGCACCCTCAGCTTTGCTGCAAAGGACCGGAGCATCCCAGAGGTGTTTGACATGCCTCCATCAGAGCTTGGAAAAGTTACTTTTTTGAACTACAACTCCCATCAGCCCCAGCCAGCGGCGCTGGCTGGGGCTGATGGGAGTTGTAGTTCAAAAAAGTAACTTTTCCAAGCTCTGCTCCAGCTGATTAATGCTCAGCCCCCACCCATGGTATTCTCTCTTTGGTGGTTTCTGATGAGTTCCAGGCACCCTAACAGTACAAGATATTTGACAGTAAGATAAAAGAACAAAAGCCTGTAGAATGCTCTTATCAAACATGTTGAAAACAGGAATTCTAGAACACCTGAAATTTTTGCTCACTCTTCAGCACAGTCACCTTAACTTGAATTTGCAACAGAAGGTGCCATTTCTCAACAGCTTACCATTTATAGATTAAAGCTTGCAAACAGTGAAATGGAAACAAATTACATTAAAAACATCATTAAAATCCCTCCCCCCCGGCAAAAAATGTTACCTGCATGGATTTTGCATGCATTTAGTATGCCTCCCTGCCCTGGTCGAATGCGAACTGTATCAAAATTCTCACCCATCCCTAATGCAGACACACTGGAATCAGCAGAACAGTAAGGGTGTCTCTATCCATTGATTCCCTGCTACCTGCAGCACCAGGAACACTCAAAGTTGATTTGCTTTGATTTGGATTCCTGCATTGAGCAGGGGGTTGGACTTGATGGCCTTATAGGCCCCTTCCAACGCTACTATTCTATGAAAGTTCCTCCTAGGATTAGTACCCACAACCTCGCAGTTATACAAAGGCAATCAGGCTCACTGCAGGCCTAAAATGCTGCACGTGTGTCTCCGCATTGGGCAGATTTTCCAGGCCAGCTGCAGCCCTTGCACATCCACTCACCAGATGAGTTCACGGTTCCCTTGCTGCAGTTTCCCGTTCTCGTCTAAATACTGCTCTATGACCAAGTTGCCGTTGGTGTCGTGGGCGGAGTTGTAGTTGGTGACCACGCGAGTGGGGATTCCCAAGCCCCTCAACACTAGGGAAGGTGGGAGAAGGGGGAAAGGTGAACAACAGCTTGGCACCTTCATGGGATCTGTCCAGCAGACCTGCCAAGCTCTGAAAATCCAACCAAGGAGGCATTTCCTCTTCCTGCTGACTTGAAAAATCCCTACAGCTTAATACACGGCAAACGTATACCCAAAGAAACAAACAGATGGACTAACATTTGCATTCATTTTGGTCCTATAATTAAAAGTACTTTTGTAAAAAGCAAAAAATACTAAGATGGAACTGGATGTTTTATTCCCAAAGGTAGGGTTGTTAAACCCCTGTTTGCCAGCGGTGTGCAATGGAAGGGGGCATTTGCAGGAGAGAAGCAAAGAGAAAGGGTGCATGAACCAGGATTCCCAGATGGGTTTTCTGGATAAAAGAGGAAAGTGGCCAGTGGGGCAGGGTTTGCAGAGGAAAAGCGGCAGGTTGGGAAAGGGTTAACCACCCCACCCCACCCCACCCCTCAATCAGAGGAATTAAAACAGGGGTTCTACACAGTACTTAATAATATAGCCCTATATTCCCCATAAAATTCTGGCAATACCTATCCCCATGGGCAGGATCCTCACTGTATGTTTACAGTCGCACAACAGCAAAGGTCCTACTTCTCCCTGCCACTGTCCCTTTACTTAGTAGCTTCCTTCTGGCCCTTTTCTCTGAAAGCAGTTTCTGTCCTATTAATTAGTGGCTCCCTTTTCAAGCACATTTTGCATCTGCAATATAATAATAATAATAACAATGATGATGATGATGATGATGATAAAAACAAGCAACAGCAACAATATTATTGTTAAAAATAATAAAAAGACAATGACTTGGCCTGCAAGGAGGAAACAGCATGTGAGAAGAGGCCTGCATTTTTGGAATGTTCCCCCACGGTGATGGCGGGGGGACCCTTCCTGCTACAGAGAACAGAAGCACAACAAGATGAAGAGTATACTAGAACCTTTCCCTCCAATGCACTAAAAAAAAGGTTTTTGGGCTTTTTTACACATAGGGAGGCCTTCAGAAATGACATTCCCCAACTGCATTCTGAGGTAGTCTGAGCCAAGGAGGCAGCCACCTTCACTGTGGGTTTCTCACCTGTGCAGGCCACAGCGGCAAAGACCCAGCACTGCCCATATCGGACCGGCTGGCACCCATACTTCTGCCACCTCTGGAGGATGTCCACACTCCCATTCCAGGCCATGGGGCTCACTCCATCACCATACTGGTTGTCCCAGCGCCCTAGCAGGATGCCTTGGTCATCGTTACAATTTACCTGCAGCCCAAGACACAACAGGAGAAGGAAGCATGGCTCAAGGACCAAAGTAACCATTTGCACAGATTTGATAGGATTTTCAGAGTCCAAGTTCAAAACGAAGTGGAACCAGGTGATCATATTTGTCTACCTGAAGCCTCAGATCTTCTCTGGAGGCCTTGCTAAGTGACGTGAGGTGGGCAACCACAGAGGAAAGGGATTTTTCAGTAGTGGCACACTGGTTATGGAACAGCCTTCCCAGGGAGGCCCACCTTACCTCATCCTTTGTGCCGTTTTGGTCCCAGGTAAGGACTTTACTGTTCACCTTCCATTTGCTGATGTAGCCTGGGCCTCTCAATTTTTGAAAACCTGTGTGTTTTAATCTTGGGGGTGTTGTAAGCTCTGTTTTTGTTGTTTTTATTTGCTTTTGATTTAGTTTTGTTATGCTTTTAAGTTTCATATTCACATTGTTTTTCTTATTCATCAAAAGCTACCCAGAAAAGTTTGTCTTGTGAGGCAGCCGCAGCATATAAAAGCTAACAATAAAAAATAAGTAACATTTCAAAGGGAAAAATGTTCACATTCCAGTTTTAAGATGTGAGGGCCAAATAAATCTTAAGCCATGCTGCAGAATGACTTACCTGAAGTAAGAGAAAGGCAGCAGAATAATTTATACAGATTTCAGAATTCAAGCGTCCCTAGCACAGAATTTTGTTTGATCTTATGACGTAGCTGACACATGGCCTTGGGTTGTATATCCAACGTAGTA
The DNA here is from genome assembly GCF_030035675.1 of Rhineura floridana. Classification (NCBI taxonomy): domain Eukaryota; kingdom Metazoa; phylum Chordata; class Lepidosauria; order Squamata; family Rhineuridae; genus Rhineura; species Rhineura floridana. The sequence goes on from NC_084485.1 coordinate 2,916,005, forward strand.
CTGAGTCAGGATCCAGTCAGCGCAAGGATTTACACTTGCACAGTGATGCATCGGCCACCCTATCCTCCTCTGATGTGCTCCCCTAAATTTGTTCTAGGGTTTTCACCAACCCTCTGGAGCAGATTTGTGGAGGATGTGGGTCGCACACAGGGAAAGGAGGGGGGAAGTCCCATTGAGCAAACGGAAATCTGTTGCTGATGGGGCATATTCATGAAATGTTGCCTCATTACAGGCCATCTTTGTTTTGCAGGACAGTCAACAAGTTGCATTGATTTAGATTGTGTTTTTGTATTATATTGTGTTATTTATTGTATCTTTTATGCTTTGTATTTTTATGTTCACCGCCCAGAGAGCTATTGCTAGTCGGGCGGTATATAAATTTAATAAATAAAAATAAAAATGAAGTATGGCTTTTTTTAAATAATGTTTTTAACCCTTTTTAAAAGATGTTTTTAAAGCTTTTTTAAAAAATGTTTTTAACGTTGTTTTGTTTTAATGTATTTTAAGGTCTGTTTCTATGATGTTTTAAAGTGTTTTTAGCGCTTCTGTTTGCTGCCCTGGGCTCCTGCTGGGAGGAAGAGCGGGATATAAATCAAATAATAAATAAAATAAATACAAATAAATAAGGAGGAGAGCTCTCTACAGGGACGATGGGACAGTGAGAATCTCCTTAGCACTGTGGAAAGGGTGCCTGAGGAAGCCATTACCACCGCCCGCAGAGGTCTGCCATTTTGCTTTGAACTCACCATAGCGCTCACCACCCTGCTTACGTAGATAGGGCTGTTGCGGCGGGAGCAGTCTTGGTCCTGGTTGCGCAGGAACTTGGGGTTGGTGTCCAGAAGCTGGAGGCAGATGTCCACAATGTCATCTTCAAACTAGTCGAGAAAGGAGGAGAAGATGAAAGATGACAGAGAGAGAGAGAGAGAGAGAGAGAGAGTGTCAGGTGGACATAGATGGTACCAGGAGAAGTATCAGGTGACAGCCCAAGTGTTTCTCTTCCTCAGAGCTGCACGCAGAAAGCAGCCAGGGATAAACCAAACTAGATGTGATGCTCAAACCATGGAAACCTGCATCTCTCTTCCCTTCTCCTTTAAATAGCCACAATAAGGATCAGGACTATGGCATGTGGAGAGGAGGGAGGGGGTAAACCTACCAATATGCTATTTGCTGTGCAAAATAAGGTCCCATTGTAGCCAAAGAAACCACCCTCTGCAGTGAAATAGCGGAGGGAGGGAGGGTTGTGTGTGTTGATTTTTAGCCTGGTGCAAAATTGTGAAGCGAATTGGAGGTTTCTGTTCTGGTGAAGCGTCTGAAGGATTTTCATAATGAGATTCAACAAACTAACCCAATTTCTCCAGGGGGAAGGGGGGATCCATACATCCTGAACCGCAGTCCTGTCTGTTGCAGTTTAAGGACATCACAGTTACCTCCCTGAACCAGACCAAAGGTCTATCAAGTCAAGTCAAGCATCTAGGTCAGGGCAGGGGAACATATTTCAGCCCAAGGGCTGCATTCCCTTGTGGGTGACCTTCCAGGGCCTCATGCCAGTAGTGAGTGGGGTCAAGGCCAAACAATCTCAGCCACACCCCATTTTTTACACACCTCTAAAGAGACATGCTCACGCATAAAACATGTATAATTAACATGACTTGGTGCCAAGACAAATCTAAGCTCTTTTTGAGTGCAAAGTGTTTTTCTTTATTTTGCAAATGTGATGAGTTACTATGGAATAGGGACGCGGGATAATATTCACTAAATCGGACTTAATACTAGATTCCAACTGAATTCGACAGTCTGCTATCTTTTCCGACCGGCACTGATTTCTTGCAGCCGACCACAGCTGTCATTGGCACGGATTTTTTTTCAATTTCCCCCCCAATTTTATGTAATTATCTTCATAATTTCCTCTAAATTGATGCATTTGTAACAGTGTGTAGGTGTGATAAATAAGAAAAAATAAACCACGTTGAACACCGTGATCATTTACATAGGCATTTACATTAAAAATTACACAATTTTTTCCCACAACCAAAGCAAACCAAACACAGCGGATTGAATCTGCAAGTGCCAAAGTAGGCAGTAACAAAAAAAAGGGGCTGATCAGGATTGAACGATGAACTATCAGAATAGAAGGGGATCGGAACTAGGCAACAAACCCCACCCCTACTATGGAACAACCCTTCTGGGTTTTGATATCAGTTTATTTCAAGCAAAGAAAAGACTGTTCTGAAACGACATCGGAAGAGATTAGAGAAAGAAAGACGTTTAAAAGCCAGGGGAAAATAAGGAGGAAAGCGGGAATGCTGACATGGTTACTGATTGATTAAAAACCAGTGGCTGCTTGCCACTCCACAGATAGCGGCAGCTCCACATGCCCACTGGGACAGTAATCTGCATTTTGAAAGCTCTCATAACTGCTGTGATTAGCAGGGTTGCCATTCCACTGAGTTCATTTCTTTCTCTCCCCCCTCCAGGGCTCCTCCTCCTCTGCCAACCATCTCTAATTTACAGGAGCCTTCCCCCATGACAGCCCCTATTAAGTGATAGTCAGAGAACCCAAGAAGAGCCTTGAAGCTGGATCAGGCCAGTAGCCCTTCTAGCCCAGCACTCTGGTCTCTCAGTGGCCAACTAGATGCCCCAGCCTGCAAGCCTCACCTGAGTGCAAGAGCACTCTCCCAACCTGTGCTTCCCAGCAGCCGCTAAACTGCCATTAAAGTTGACATTCCACAGACTTCTTCTTCATGTTTCCTGGGATTAGGGCCTATCCATTCAGCTATCCCTCTATCCACTAACTTTGTCTCTTGCCTTTCGCCAAAACGTTCAAGAAAATGCAGATGGCGTGCAGCCCTTTTTGAGAGTGGAGACCCCATCCAAGTCCCTAAACCGTTAGCCCTCTTCAGCTACATTGCCTCTCATGCAATTCCTGCAGCATCACACAGGGCTTCTGCATTGGCCCACAAATAGGGAGACATTTTCCATGATCTCTCCAGCAGGATGGAACCTGCAGGGCATCGGGATGATGCTAAGAAGCTGATTCACAAGGAAGGAGCTCAGACAAGAGGCTCTTTTGTTCCAAGCCAACTGGAATGTACCTGGTGGTTGCACCCAATTGCAAAGGGGGGGGGGAGACTGAAATGACCGCTCTGGTCTGACAGAGGGCTCATCCAAACAGAGCGGGATAATCCAGGTTTTCCATACCCGCTCTGTCATCTGAGAGAGCCGCAAGGAAGTTGTTGCCAACTGAGTCAGGATTTTCCTGGACTAAGAACTGAGTGGGATGGAGGCAGTGGGACTAGCTGGTCCACCAGAGCTTCCTCCCATAGTCCCATGACATTTGCTCCATCTTTTCACTGTTATCTTTTTGGTGCCAGGTCAAGACTTTCCTCTTCTCCCAGGCATTTTAGCATGTGTTTTTAAATTGTTTTTTTTTTAAAGTGTTTTTAAATTTGTATATTTGTGTATTTGTTTGTAATGTTTTTAATTGTTGTAAACCACCCAGAGAGCTTCGGCTATGGGGCGGTATACAAATGTAACTTACTACTGCTACTAATGATAATCTGCATGTCTCCATATGCGGATGGCGGCAAAGGCATCAAAGTTTCGAGGACCGTTTCCTCCACAGGCGACTGACAGGCCCTTCTGCCCTGAACTTTCTTCTCCTCAGACAAGGAAGAGCATGAAAGGATCCTTTGCCAGGTTTCAAACAGTCCTTTGTTTCTAATCCATTGTGTCCCCTTCCCAGCCCCGAGAGAAGATGTTTCCTGGCCAAGTAAGGGTTATAACCAAGAACGGGCACCCCTTTTCCTGACAAAGGTTCTCTGCGTGGCGGGTGTAAATTCAGCTGGTGAAGTTGGCAATGGCCACCAATTTAGATGGCTTTTAAAGGGGATTAGACAAATGCATGGAGGATTAGGCTACTGTTGGCTACTGGCTTGATGGCCACAAGATACCTCCAGGATCAGAGGCACGGTGTCTTTAATCCCAGCTGCTGGGGAACAACAGGAGAAGGCCCATTGACTTCCTGTCTTCTCCTATTTATTATTATTGTTGTGGTTGTTTATTTATACCCCGCCTTTTGGCCAAAAGGCCCTCAAGGCGGCTTACAAAAAATAAACACAAATATAAAAATACATCAGTTAAAACAATACAATTTACAAAAAGCAGCAGTTACAACATCCAACAATAATACATTAACAAATCACGAAGCAAAAATCCACTCCTCTCTCTTCTTGGCCCAGGAGAAAAAAGGGGCCCAGGAGAAAAGATGGGAGGCAAACGCTCATCTCCAAATTAGCAGAGACACACACAAAAGCAGAAAGGTTTTTCTAGAAGGAACAGGGAGAGGAAGGCGGCCCAGTAATGGCGGACGAGGGAAACAGCAGCGGAGTCAATACCGTCCGGGGAAACGTATCTCTCCGGCGAACCTTTCCAGTTGTTCCCAATGTTGATGTACTTCTCTCCATGCGTAAGGCTCAAGAGCATTGCCCCCTGACCCACACAAAGGCCTGCGCCACCTGCTTTGAAGTCTATCTGAAAAAGTGAATAGAGAGAGGCTTTTCTACCTCTCTCCTAACGCTAGAACCCAGTGGGGCCATCCAAGGATGCTGCACGTTGGAGGATTCAGGACAGACAGAAGGAAGTGCTTCTTCGCATGGTGCATAGTTGAACTATGGAATTTGCTCCCACAGGAGGCAGTGACAGCCACTACCTTGGAAGGATTTAAAAGAGGATTGGACACATTCATGGAGGACGAGGCTATCAGCGGCTACTAGACATGATGGCTGTGTAGCACCTCCAGTATCCGAGATGACATGCTTTTGAACACCAGTCACTGAGGAACAGCAGTGTGGGAGGACTGTTGCGCTCATGGAACGGGTTCAGAGGAGGGCAACAAGGATGATCAGGGGACTGGAAACAAAGCCCTATGAGGAGAGACTGAAAGAACTGGGCATGTTTAGCCTGGAGAAGAGAAGACTGAGGGGAGATATGATAGCACTGTACAAGTACATGAAGGATTGTTACATAGTGGAGGGCCGGGATCTCTTCTCAGTCGTCCCAGAGTGCAGGACATGGAATAATGGGCTCAAGCTGCAGGAAGCCAGATTTCAACTGGACATCAGGAAAAACTTCCTAAATGTTAAAGCCATACAACAATGGAACCAATGACCTAGGCAGGTAGTGGGCTGTCTGACACTGGATGCATTCAAGAGGCAGCTGGACAACCATCCATTGGGAATGCTTTGATTTGGATTCCTGCATTGCGCAGGGGGGTGGACTTGATGGCCTTATAGGCCCCTTCCAACTCTGCTCTTCTATGATTCTATGTGCTGCTTGTGGGCTTCCCAGAGACATCCGGTCGCAGTAGGGTGGACTAGATGGGCATTTCTTCTCCTGTTCTGTTCCAGCAGGACTTCCTAGCCAAACAAGGGTTATAACCAAGAAGGTATGCACTGGCACTCAGAATGTTCCTTTGGAAGGAAAAGCCCCAGAATGTCTGGTAAGGAATGAGCCGGGGCGGGGAGAGCCTCCTGGAGAAATTCCTTCCGTGGTGACAGTGACTTTGGCACAGATGCTCCTTGTTTGACTCACGGCTGCGCAGCCAACAGAGGCAAGAGCGCCTGGCACGAAGAGGCACGGCGGATGTCACCTTGGAGCACTTTTCCAGGCATGTGAAAGAGAAGCTCCCGCTTATGCCTGGGCTAGTGCCATTGGAAGCCTTTTTTATCTCACAGCCCAGGAAGAGGAGTTGGGCAGCCTGACAGGCAGCCAGGATGCCTCAGGCCTGTTTGCGCAGCAGAGATTAGATGCTCAGTGAAGCCTCAGATAAGGTCCACGGAGCAGCTTCCCCTCTTTTGGGCCCATTGAAAGGCTAAAGGAGAATGGCGGGGAGGGGCAGCTGTAAGCCATAACACAGTGCTCCTCTGAAAACAACCCTTCCCCAACCTGGTGCCCCCCTCCAGATATTGTGGACAACAACTCCCATCAGCCCCAGCCAGCATGGCCACCTGACGTGGGCAGTAGAGGCTGATCCGTGAGGGTGGCTGGGGCACTGCCCCACCCACCTCAGACTGCTCTCACCCAGCCCTCTCACTGGGCTCTCTGCCTTCTGACTAGGGTTGCCAGGTTCCTGGCCTGAGATTGACCCTGTATCTTTAGGAGAAGAGAAAGTCAGCCAAGTGCAGGTGTTCTTGCAACCCTGTGATGGGAAAAACCACAAGGTGGAATTATCCCTTCCCCCTGCACAACTTTTAAAGATACAGAAGATCTCTTGGAGGCTGGGCCTGGCAACCAAGAGGTCTTCTGCATCTTTAAAAGTTGTGAAGGGAGAAGGGAGAATTCCACCTTGTGGTTTTCCCCATTACAGGGTTGCAAGAACACCTGCACTTGGCTGACTTTCTCTTCTCCTAAAGATACAGGGTCAGTCTCAGGGATTGAACCTGGCCACCCTACTTCTGACTCTCCAGTTCCACTCGGTGCTGGGGCTGATGGCAGCTGCAGCTCCAAACCACTGGAGGGCACATTTTGGGGAACCTGGCAATTTACCTGCTGTGCTACTTATCAAGGGAGGGAGCGTGGGGAAAGAGTCGCTGAGCATCTGACTTCTCCATTTGCCTCACGTCTGGGGTCAGGGCCCTTGTCTTGAAGCTGAAATGGTTTTATTTATACCTGCAATTGTTCTGTTTTTCTGTACACAATTGTTCTATATGTGTTTTCATTATCTTGTGAAATCACTTTTAGATGTTTCTTAGGAAGCAATCACCAATGAAACAAACAAATTAGCCTTTTAAAATTTAAGAGTCTGTTTCCCATTGATCCCACAACCTGAAATACCAGGCTCCAGTTAACTGATCTACCAAGGCTCTATCACCATCTGCCAAGCAATCGCCAGGCCTCCCAAACTTGATGAGATAGTTTTTAAAACCACAAGAGAGAGAGAGAGAGAGAGAGAGAGAGAGAGTGTGTGTGTGTGTGTGTGTGTGTGTGTGTGTGTGTGTGTGTGTGTGTGAGAGAGAGAGAGAGAGAGAGAGAGAGAGAGAGAGAGAGAGAGAGAGAATTCTCTGCAACTGGCAAAGGGTCAGCCCAGGTTCACCTGCCTCAGTTGTCCCTGTTGCCAGCTTCCTGACCCTGGGAAATCAACTCTCACTTTTCATGCCTTTTGGGAAAAGCTTTATAAAATGTTATTTAGCTGTACATGTACACACTAGAGCCCTTCCGGGTTCAGCCCCTCTCTCAGGTCTCTGAAAACGAAATCTTGCATTGTGGCCTTGCAACCTGACTCCAGAACCCAAGAGCGCAGCCAAGCACATGCCCATGGACCTCAATTGCTAATGGCCTACCTCCCTTATCCAGGTAGCAAACATTGCCTGAATCTACACTGCATTGCCCTTGTGGCACTGAAGCCTCTCCCTGAATAGCAGATGCAACATGGGGGGAGGGGCTGTGAGAGTGGAGGGCAGCTATGGTGGAGGAGGCCACAATCCCTCCCTCCCTCCCTTCTCACAGGGGCACGGCTAGCCACACTCAGCTTGCCTATCCTCAAAGCGAGAGAGACCGGCAGACTCCAGAGGGGGAATTGAGAGTTGGTGACGTTGCAGAGAGGAAGCCAGGCACATACACAGTTAGGAGATAATGTGGCTGGCACTGAAATCCTGGCAGATGTCAGGCAAGGGGCAGTGCTTGCCCACTGGGTTTGCACCGAAAGCAAAGGGAGCCGTGCCCTGGAGGGAGCCGTGGCTGACGGCCTGTCCATAAGGGTCACCGCATCAGCCATGTCCACCGTTTCCCTGATGATTCCTTTTTAAAGCTGAAAGCAGCAGGATGGGCGGGTGGTGCTGGTAGAGCTTGACCTTTTTGCTCCCAGACATTTCCCCCCTGCAATAGATCACCACCACCCCACCCCCTGCCAGCTTCACAGCTGCTTTTAAATGTAACCTGAGTTTCTCCCCCCTCCTTAGCCTCAGATTACCCCCAACTCTAAGGGGCTCAGCACTCTACTTTAGAAGCTCCATGGCCATTCCTTGCTCTGCTGTGTGACTGTAGGAGGACCTTACAAAAAGCAGACTTTCTGCTCAAACCTGACAGTCGGTGAATTGCACAGAATGTGGCTTACTTTCCCTCCAGATCTAGCCCCATTGTGGTGGTGTTTCCCTACTTCCCATGCACTTAGCTTGGCTGCCATCTGCATCAGTTTAACACTATCTGATGACTCCTCACATGGAGGTTTGCTCTATATTGATTTTAGCTGTTTTTATTCTTTGGAAATATGTGCATTTGCTTGCTGTTGTTATTGGATTGCCGAGAGAACGCTGGTCTGGTGATGTGATGAACATTTCGTACAGTCAAATGTTTGTGCGTTTGCTTAATTTTGCTTCTTACTCATGGCCAAAACAAATAAATCAAACTGAAGCCAAATAATCCCTGTACAAAGTGTTCCATCATTAGTTCCATTTTTACAAATGGGGGAACTGAGGCGGGTGGGGAAGAAACTTGCCCAAGGCTAGGTAATGTCCCCTGGGAAAATCAGGACTTGAACTTGCTCCCCTGTGCCATTCTAAAATAGCCTTTGCCAACATGGTGCCCTCCAGCTGTTTAGACTGGTGCTGACTGGGGTTGATGGGAATTGTAGGCTAAAACACCTAGAGCGCACCAGGTTGGTAAAGGTTGCTTTAAAGCTGCCAACAACTTGGCTGTATCTGGCTGGGTGCCCTCCGCCCTCTCCTTATCACGCGCTTGAATCTGGAGGTGAAGGGTGAAGAGCAGCTGTGCATGTCTAATGCAGTCAAGCATGACAGTCAGACCACACAAAATTATGACTAGATCTTCTGAATGAAACATTCTTTTTGACTTAGAACAGAATCATAGAATCGTAGAGTTGGAAGGGGCTTATAAGGCCATCGAGTCCACTCCCCTGCTCAGTGCAGAAATTCAAACTTCTGGACTGCTTTCTCTTAATTATCCTCCCCCCCAAAATTATTGCCACTGGACAAATTCAGTGACCACCTCTGAAGTTCCCTGCTTGGATTCTTGAAAGGATCTTTTAAAACTGATCTACCCATTTTGGTGAAATCCAACCCAGACATATTCCAGCATAGCTGATGAGCACACAAAAGCAGGCATTGCTCAGCCAAATCCTCTAAAAAGGAGTCCTAAATAGGGGAGAGGCCACAACTCAGTGCAGAGCACTTGCTTTGCATGCATAAGGTCTCAGGCGCAATCCCTGTGCCTTCAGGTAGGGTTGGGAGAACCTCCTGCCTGAAGCCCTGGACAGCGGCTGCCAGTCAGTGTAGATACCACTAAGCTAGATGGACCAACATCTAACTCAGCATAAAGCAGCTTCCTCTGTTCCTATGACAGCATTTGGCCTCAGGGTGGAGACTATCTAGAGAGCACTTCCGTTCCTAGACGATTCTGCTTCCTACAGTCTCACCAGACATTTGGGGGCGCTGTCTCCCGACTCAGACATACCCAAGGAATGCTCATCTTTTATGACGCTGGATGTATAGAATTTCACGTGGGCCATGCTGCTGCTAAAGGATAAACAATTTGGACTCCAGTGAACAATGGTATTCAAGCAATGCAGCATTTTTCCTATTTTTCCTGGCTATGACTGGGGTCACTGATTTATAGCCTGTTCACTGATGAACCAAAGTCCACGCGGTCTCTCTAAACACAGGCATCAACTTCCTCCTCTTTCCCTTCCACTCAGTCCTCTGAGTTCTGGTGTCAGCATTTTCACATCCAGAAATGTGTGGGATTATCTCTTTGGCCATGGAAAATCCTCCCGGTAGATAAATATAACAATTTGTCTTTTGTCCAGTTACCATCAGAGTAATTAAAACAATCAAATAACAGATTATAACTAGGGACGTTCTGGTTAAACTGCCCCCACACAAGGGCATAAGAACAGCCCTGCTGGATCAGGTCAAACGCAATCAATTCCCACAGTGGCCAACCAGATGTCCATGGGAAATCTGTAATCAAGGATACTGGGCGCAATCATATTTTCTCCATCTGTGATTCCCAACAACTGTTCTGCCAGTTCCAGTGTGTCTCTGCCTCTCTCTTCTGAAAATGGGGGTACACAATGCTAGTCAAACCCTGCCCTTTTTTTCTGTAAAACCTGGTGGGAGCAGCTCGAGTGCATTTCTTTAGAACAATTCAGCTTCCCAGAGATTTTGCAACTGATCAGCAGATCAACCCATTCCCTTTCCAGGAGTAGCTAATGGAAATGCTTTGCCTATGTCGGACAATGGAGGTAGAACATAGGCATTGTGGCCAGTAGCCATAGCTAGCCATATCCTCTATGGATTTATTTCATCTTGTCTTAAAGCCGTCCATGTTTGTGGCCATCACTACATCTTGTGGCAGTGAATTCCTCTGCGCTTTGTGAAGAAATACATTTTTTTGTCTGTCCCAAATCTCCAAAAGGTAACGAAAACATTCTGATTTGCAATACACCAGGACAACAAATCCATTCCAATGCACCCTTCTCTAAACCTTTGCAAGTGCTTAATAAAAAAAAATAATGCTTGACACACCTTTGAATCTACTTTCATCTATCCCAACCCTTTGTAAACAAATTATTCTGGGGGCAATTGAGTTTTTTCTGCCAACTCTTGTGCTAATGGCCATGACGATAACAGGAACCAAAGTAATCCATGAGTGGGTGCCTGGATGGATGGGTGTAAGCATTTCTGAGGAACAGCATCACCAGAGGATTGAAACCTAGGGCTGCAGCCATTTTGAAATCTCTTGCAGCAGGAAGAGTCACACGCAGGGCTCACCAAACATTTTGTCTCCTCTGTGTCGTAAAACCTGCTGAAGAATTATGACAATGGCAATGCTTTTCATAGAATCATAGAATAGTAGAGTTGGAAGGGGCCTATAAGGCCATCCAGTCCAACCCCCCTGCACAATGCAGGAATCCAAATCAAAGCATTCCCGACAGATGGCTGTCCAGCTGCCTCTTGAAGGCTTCCAGTGTCAGAGAGCCCACTACCTCTCTAGGTAATTGGTTCCACTGTCGTATGGCTCTAATAGTTAGGAAGTTTTTCCTGATGTCCAGTCGAAATCTGGCTTCCTGCAACTTCAGCCCATTATTCCGTGTCCTGCACTCTGGGATGGAGAAGAGATCCCGGCCCTCCTCTATGTGACAACCTTTCATGTACTTGAAGAGTGCTATCGTATCTCCCCTCAGTCTTCTCTTCTCCAGGCTAAACATGCCCAGTTATTTCAGTCTCTCCTCATAGGGCTTTGTTTCCAGTCCCCTGATCATCCTTGTTGCCCTCCTCTGAACCCATTCCAGTTTGTCTGCATCCTTCTTGAAGTGCGGAGACCAGAACTGGACGCAGTATTCAAGATGAGGCCTAACCAGTGCGGAATAGGGGGGAACTATACTTCACACGATTTGGATTTTTGCTGTCTCCATTCAGGGGGGTCCTGACAGAAACGCCCCATATCACCTTTCATCTGCTATTTTGTGGAACATTCTCTCTGAGGAAAAATATAGTTAGGGGAGCTCTCTTTACAAGGGCAGCATAGCAGACTGCCTTTCTTTCTATCCCACGGGCTAGATTTTTTAAAAATGCTGCTGTTGTTTATTTATGGTGACATTTATAGCAATGTTTCCCAGCATTTCTGGGGGGGGGGGTGTGTGTGTGTGTGTGTGTGTGTGTGTGTGTGTGTGTGTGTGTGTGTGTGTGTGTGTGTGTGTGTGTGTGTGTGTGTGTGTGTGTGTGTGTGTGTGTGTGTGTGTGTGTGTGTGTGTGTGTGTGTGTGTGTGTGTGTGTGTGTGTGTGTGTGTGTGTGTGTGTGTGTGTGTGTGTGTGTGTGTGTGTGTGTGTGTGTGTGTGTGTGTGTGTGTGTGTGTGTGTGTGTGTGTGTGTGTGTGTGTGTGTGTGTGTGTGTGTGTGGAGGGAGAGGGTCACTCAATCTCAGAAAACTCACTAGGAGCAGCTGTACTTTGGGTCAGACTGTACTGTGCTCTCTATAATATCAATGGGGTCCAACAGAGTCCAGTTGGGCTCAGGGTAAACCAAGTTATTTCCCCAGTTTTGGTTTTTCAAGCCCAATGGAGAGACTGACCTGCAGCATTCACCGCATTCCTAGTTGTTGCTTGTTAGAGGAGGTTATAACTCTCTCTTTATTTAATAGTCCCCTTTTGAACTCCCTTCCTCAGCTCTCAGGAGCAGAAAAGCAATATATAAACTCTGAAAAAACGTGCATGCATCACAGAACTTCCCTCTTGGAGGCCAAGTGAAGGGGTGGCCCACACTCTTCCAGAGCCACAACTGTCATTGGTAAGCAGGGCCGGTGTACAGTTCACCTGCCTCACACACAACATGGTTTTCAGCTGCTCATCCCTCCTGGGTCACTTCTATTGCTCACTGAGCATTCATCCTGGTTTCTATGCATAACATTTGTGGGTGGACGAGAGGAAGGTTATTGATGGAACATTCATTCAGATTTGTTTGCGTGGAGGTTTGACGACAACGGATGAAGCAAATGTTACCACACATTTTCCAGTGCATTGTCCCACCATTTTTCTTTATCACAAAAAGAGTCAGATTATTTTGGAAGCAGGTTTGATGCGCAAGAGCTCCAAATCAACTTTAATTGCGCAACATGAATTTGCCAATATTTGACTGAATGCCACCTGAAATAGCCACGGTCTGGAAGCCCCCCTGCTCTGTGTGTATGGGGAGCCCCTGGCTTCAAAGCTTGTGTGTACCTCAGGGACACATATCCAGAGTTTGCCATCTGGGGTGGATGGTACTAGATGGGCCCCTACCCAGTGCTCTCACCCCAAGGGCAGGACAGGGCAAGGGAGGAACTCACCTGCCCAAAGTTCCATGGGATGGAATAGATGTAATCCTTTGATCCCTGGTAGATATGGCCGTGCTGGGTCAAGACGTATTCAACGCGCTCCTCTTCGCTCTCCAGAAAGACAGAATCCGCTGGGGAAAGAAGAAGCAGAGATTCCATCAGGACAGGAAGGTGGGAGAGGCCCAGGGCATCTAAGGGTGGTCTGGTGTGAAAAGAGAACCAGCTTGGCCTGCCTGTTTCTGCCAGACAAACTGGGGACCTTCCTTTACTCTTGAACAAAACCAAAGCTGCAACCTGATTGGGACCGGCTGCAGCTTCAAGGGCGATTTGCACAAAGTGAAACTCCTTTTGTCCTGTGCTGCCGGTGCCTAGAACCATGTGCTCAAAACAGTCCACCCCTTGCCAGGGCAGAGTCCTGGTTCTGAGAGCAGGTTTTTGAAATGCAGCCCTGGTTGAAATTACAGCCAGATTAGGAAGCCTTTTCTCTCTCTCCCAGCACTCTGCTTGCTCCCTCCTGCAGAGGGGCCGCTGCTGGCTGCAGAGCTCACCTGAAGCCATGGGCATAAGGCCCACCGGCCCAAACATTACGCAGACCCTCCTCCTTGTTGCTGCAGCTGAATGAAACTGCCTTTTCTCTTCAGCCTTTAGTGCACAGGCTGGTGGGATTCAGGAAACTGGAGGGCTCAGCCGTGGAACACAAGGCCCTTGGCTGCTGCTGCTGCTGCAGAGTGAATTCAGGGACAGCCTTGCAGTCTCCTCTCCTCCTCCTGGTGCCCCCCTCTCCACGGCCAATCCCCTTGCCAAGACCCATCACCCCTCAGGACCATGGCTGGAGCGCCTGAGCTGCATTTCAACTGCTCCTACGCAGCCATGGGAGGTTCGCCTGTCCCTGGCTTAGAGCTACCTTTCTTTGACATTCCGGGGCCTCATAGAATCATAGAACAGTAGAGTTGGAAGGGGCCTATAAGGCCATCCAGTCCAACCCCCTGCTTAATGCAGGAATCCAAATCAAAGCATTCCCGACAGATGGCTGTCCAGCTGCCTCTTGAAGGCCTCCAGTGTTGGAGAGCCCACTACCTCTCTAGGTCATTGGTTCCACTGTTGTATGGCTCTAACAGTTAGGAAGTTTTTCCTGATGTCCAGTCGAAATCTGGCTTCCTGTGACTTGAGCTGAGAATGCTTAGTCACCCCAAGTTGCTGCAGGGCACGATCTGAGAAAATGTGCTGGAAGACCCCTTGTGATGCTGCTGAGGGCGATCCGAGAGCGGAGCTCCAGCAGCGATGCTGCAAAGGATCTTGGCGCATGTGCCTAGGATTGCATAAGGTGCACCTTCATATAAGCAGAACCTAAAATAACCCCTCCGTTTAACCCTTGCCTCCATTTCTGTCTCCTTGCTCTGGAATGTCCCTGCTGTCAGTTTCATGTTAGAAGCCAAAGCCCCCGGGGTAATTCATCCTTTGAAAATTTCCATGGTCAAAGGTGATATCACAACAGTAACAACATGAAACATTTGGAATACTTGAAAAACTATAAATGCAAAGCGTTACAACTGGTAATGACACAGCTAACAATCCACAGGAGGAGACACATGAATGCAACAGCAGGGGGAGAAGTGTAGCATTTTTCACAGTAATTTGCTGGAGAATATGATCTCTCTTCACTAGAAATGCAAAATATCCTCTGGCTTCCCCACAGCAGTAACTGACCAACTGCGCTTTCCAAGGCCTACAGTCCCTGGTCTGGAAAGGCCCTGGACATATTTTGCCACAAATGAGGTAAAGCTGTTTTCTGTTTGAGCTGGCTTGGAGAGATGGAAGACAGGAGGAAGTTCCACTGGGGGTTTCAAGATCTGTTGCTGTTGTATGCATCTGTTCTGTTCTTTTCTGTGAGGTTTCTTCATTGTTTTATTCCATGGCTCCCCTCTGGGCAGGAAGATACATTTCAATCAATCAAACGCCAGACGGCTGACTATGTAGGGTTTTCTCCAACTAGAGATGGGCTAGAATTCCGCTCAATTCAGATTTGGTACCAAATTTTCCTTCACTTATTATTCTCAATTGCAGAGGATCGGATTTTAATGTAGCGAATTTCTGCAGCTATTTTTTGAAAATGGACTTTAAAAAAAGACAATAATGCTAGGAAAACAGCAGGGAGTAGAAAAAGAGGAAGGCCAAGCAAGAGATGGATTGACTCCATAAAGGACGCCTCAGACCTGAACTTACAAGATCTGAACAGGGTGGCTCATGACAGATGCTCTTGGAGGCCACTGAGTCATAATTGACTTGAAGGCACATAACACACACACACACACACACTAAAACATTGATTGTAAGAACAGTAATTTATCGATATTTCCTTTTAAAATATCAATATTTCCTTAACAAATATCAATAAGTGCAATCAATGAGTGGAAAAAACACCATGGATCAGTAAAACCAGCAGGCAGCGAACACAGAACGAACTCAAATCGATGCCAGCCTGTCCGGTCGACAGAATGCGTTCGAACCAGCACTGGCCAACGGATCCCATCCCTAGTACCAACAACATGCTAGGTGTTGTCCAGGGCACAGGTGGGACGCGCTTCCTTGCCTGTGGGTTTGCAGCCTACAGAAGATGGGCGAACTGTGGAGGGAGGTGTCGGCTGGCAAGGCCTTGCACTCAGGAGGCAGAGAGTCATCTCAGCGTTATCTCTTCTGGGCTGCAATTACTCTGGGTCTTTCTGGGGCAGGCACCATCTACCAACCTCCTTGACCCAGACAGCGTGGGTGCTGTAGCTGCTCCTATCAGGAAAGCAGGCAAGACAGGTTCTGCCAGGGGCAACCCTATTGCTACCACAGCTCTCCATAAAACGGAGTCCGCTGAAATTGGGTCTGAAATTGGTAGGCCATCCCCATGGATGACTGGTCTCCCCTGCCCTCCACTTGACATCATGCAGCTAGGTGTTCTCCAAGGGCTGTCTGTGGGCACAGCTGCCCTCCCCCTGATTCCTTCAGCACCACCCTCCCACCCCTCTCTTTCTGATCTGTCTTGGGCTTCCTGAAGAGGGCAAGAAAGGTGCTGTCCCTCCCCCCCCATGTTGAATCCTTAGCTGCAGTGGTCCTCCCTGAGGCATTCCAGTTAGACTTGGGGACCAGTTCACTTATCCTAGCTTACGGAGGACGGGCCATAGCTCAGTGGTGGAGCATCTGATGCAGAAGATGACTAGTTACGGAAGATGACCAGTTGCTGGAGACCTCAGAAGGGGAGAGCACTATTGCGCTCAGGTCCCGCTTGTGGACTTCCCAGTGGGCATCTGGTTCATCACTGTGCCAACAGGATGCTGGACTAGATGGGCCCCCTTTGGTCTGATCCAGCAGGCTCTTCTTAGGTTCTTAGGGTCCCTGGTTCAATCCCAGCATCTCCAGGTAGTTCTGAGAATATCCCCCATCTGTAAATCTTAGAGAAGCCCTGACAGTCAGCGCAGACAATACTGAGTTAGGTGGATGAATGGTCTGACTTGGTACAAGGCTCCTTGTGGCCTCTAGAAAGGTCAAGAGAAAAGCAGCCTGGAAAAGGACCGCACGCTGCTGGGCCGTGGGGAGCACTGAGGAGAGCACTCTTGGGGGAAGTGGCAACCTTCCCTGTCTCTCACTGTGGCCCCTCTCACTGTCCATCTGTCCTTCATGCCCTGGAATCAGTGCAAGGGTCTGGGAAGCCTGTTGTCTTGGAGAGGGAAGGCAAAGTGGCTGTCATCATGTCCCCTTCAGGAAAACCAAATACCCCAGAAAGTCAAATACCTCAGCACATGAGAGGGAGGCACTGGCCAGGTGTTGTTGGTCCCACCTTGTCACTGCCAAAACTTCCAGGAAGTTTCCACACTCCTGGCATACATGTCACAAATTGGATGGGGCCAGAGGTAAAGAAGTGGCCCTGCCTCCCACTAACAGCCAAGGTCTTTCCCAGCACTGCAACCTGACAGCCTTTGAAACTGGATTTGGATGTTTTGGATTACAGCTCCCATCAGCCCTGACCAGCATGACTGCTGTCGCTGGGGCTGATGGGACTTGTAGCCCCAAACTTCCAGAGGGCACCGGGTTGGCAAAGGCTGGCGTAGACAGTACTGAGCTAGATAGCCCAACGATCAGGCAGCTTCCTCTGCCCGTTCCCAAGGAGGCCTGTGGAAGACCTACCTGGACACCAAGGGTTAAAGAGCAAGACAAATTCCCCAAGGCTGACGCTGGAGCCCTGATGATCTGTGGAAGCATCCATGGTCAGGTGGTACCGGCCAATCCTGGCATCAGGAGGGGAGACGATGGACACGCTCAGGGAGGTTCCATCCTGGCATTCTACAGCTGAGCTCCAGGCTGCCCCTTCCAGGGTGCAGGAAAGAGGAAAGTGAGACCTGGTCCCTGATGTCTCAATGGGGCAAGGTCCTGCAGGAAGAAGGAAAACAGTCTGGTCAGCAACCTTTGTCGTAGGAACTCTGCTCCGGGGCTCCCTGGGCCCACACTTGAACAGGCAGTGAGCAGCGGCTTTGCAGGGCGTTCCCCCTCAAGACAGCAGCCCTGCCAGGAATAGACCTGCTGCCAGTCTCGTGTCTGAGGCCTTTTGCAACCTGCAGCCAGAAGCTGGGAAGTCGGAGAGGCGCAGGAGTGCCGGGGTGTGACTCCCAGAGTGCATGCCCCCGGGGCACAGCTCACAAAATGCACCACAAGCATTGCAAGGAGGGATGGAAACATCTGTCAGTTTCGGTCCTCTCCGTTCCTCATTTTTCCAGTCTTAAAATTCAGTTCTCCACATTTCTACAGCAATTTGTGAATTTTTCTTTTTAAAAAAATCCTTGTGAATTTCTCCTAATAAAACACATTTTTGTAGGCAGTTTTGATGAAGTTACACCTTTTTGCAAGTAATTTCTTGTCATATAATACATTTTTGTATGTTATTTTCACTCATATACAGTATTCATTTTTATGCACACTTCCTCCCAATATACGCATTTTTGTAAACATCCTTTGGTTGGAGAACCATATTTCAAAATCCAGATAATTGTGAATTTCGAAGGATGGCTGCGTTTCTCCTGTTGTTTCAGAAAGTGTGGATTTGATCGATTCAGCCTGAAATGTGAACTGAATCAAATTTCTTACCATCTCTAATTGCAAGGAAGTGGTCTCTAGGTGCGTACTTTGCATCACTCCTGCCTTGTTGCCTGTAGAATACACACTCATCTGACTGTATTCACAGGTGTTTCTGTGTGTGTTGTAGCACTTCACAACCCTCCAAAAATAAGTGTGCAGTGTGTACAGTACGGGAAACAATTATACCTCAATTGTAGCACCTCTGAAAAATGTCCTGCAATGTATTGCTTGTTTATTTGCAATCACCTTCCCCAACTGGTTGTCTTCCAGGTGTGTTGGAGTACAACTTGGCCATGCTGACTGTGGCTGATGTCCTAAACATCTGGAGGGCGCCAGGTTAGAAAAGGGTGGTTTACGATATTTAGATGTTAAATAAAAGATTAACTATTTAGATATATTCCTCTCAGCAGCAATACTTCCAACACAGTTAACACAGTTAGCACATATCAAATAATAGAAAGTTGGAACTGGAAAAGGCCTTGGGGGCCATCGACTCCCCACTTTGCTCCATGCAGGAATCTTGCCACTACAGCAGTGACGGGGGAACTGGGAGGTGGAGGGGTCCAGATGTTGCTGGACTACAGCTCCCAGGAGCCCCAGCACCCCACCTGGCCAATGGTCAGGGATGATGGGAGTTGTAGTCCAACAACATCCAGACCCCCCCATTAGCCACTCCTACACTACAGCCCCCCTGAGAGGTGGCCACCCAGTCTCTGCTTAAACACCTCAAGTGAAGGATATGGCTGGGAAGGAACCGGGGCTGGAAAGGTCCGTCTCTTTCGGGTCTCTCAGTTGCTCATTTTCCCAGTGTTAAATTCAGTTCTCTACATTTCTGCAGTGATATGTGAATTGGTTTTTTAAAAACAAAATCCTCATGAAAATTCTCCACCATTTTAGTGTGAATTTCTCAAAATCAACTCACTTTCGTAGGCAGGTTTGACAAAGGGACACATTTTTGCCAGCCGTTTCTCATCATTTCGTGCCTTTTTCCATGTTATTTTCACTCACATATTCATTTTTATGCATGCTTTCTCCTAATATATGCATTTTTGTAAATCTTGTTTAGTTGGCGAACTGCATCCCAAAATTCAAGTAAGTGCGAATTTCGAAGGACGGCTGTGTTTCAGTTCTCATATTGTTTCGGACAGTGCGAATTTGATCAGTTCTGCTTGAAATGCGAACAGAATTGAAATTCTCACCCATCCCTTGAAGGAACTCCCCAATTCAGGGGCGCAGCCTGTCCCACACCAGTCGGCTCCACTGCTGAACAGCTCTTCCTGTTAGGAGGTTTCTCCTAATATTTAAAGCAGGGATGGGCAACCTGTGCCCCCCCAGTGTTTGTGGGATTCCCCTCCTCACCCTTAGCCATTGTCCAGGCTGGCTGGGGACAGGGAAGTTAAGAGTCCAATAACATCTGGAGGGTTGTTGGGTAGCCTAGCCATCCCTGGTGTAACCGCTGACAGCAGCCAGACCCAAAGGCAGGGTTTTCACCAGTCTCCAAAGGGAAGAGAAACTGCCATTCTGGTGTCGTAGGTGGGAGGTAACTCCCTAATGCAGGGGCCAAGAGAGGAAAAGCCAGAGACCTGTCAGACAGGAGCAGGAGGATTGATGGGCAAGGAGGCTGGCTCCTACACAGAGGTTTCCTTGCTCCAGGGCGTAGCTGCTTGGTAGGGACGGATCAGAGTGATGCTGACTGGGAAGGCTTCTGACCTGCATCTCCTGGGGGTCATGGAATCAGGCACCCCCACCCATAACCTTGAGAAGTGTCCTTTTGCAAGCCATCCCAAAGACGCCACCACCGAACAAACATGGTCATAGTCTGATGCAGGACTAGACTAGGCTAGCCAAGGAAGGGCTTCTGTGGCGAAGCCGATTTTTCAAAGCTGTGCTTTGTACACCATCACTGAAATTGCTCACTGGTTTTGGTTTCATGTAAATGAATAACGTAATAAACAAATGTACAGATCTCAGGTGGCTGCACCTCACTGGTGCTGTTGCTCTGGCATCTAGCATCTCACAACCACATGCCGTGGTCTGAGAATAAGCAGGACAGCATGTTCCCATGTAAGGCGATGTGCAAACCAAGCCCTCACCTCCTCCTCCTCACAAACATAAGTGCCTTTGGGCAGCTGAGTCGCAAGTGGCCAAAGAAACACCATTGTCCTTCCAACTACAGCTGAGATCAGGAAATTGTGGGATTGCACCCAAACATCATTTACCTATAAAGCCTTACACTTCTTAGGACCACAATACCTGATGGAACGCCTCTCCCGACACAAACCCACCCGTACACTACATTCAACATCCAAGGCCCTCTTCTGGGTGCCTACTCTAAGGGAAGCTCAGAGGATGGCAACAGGGGAGAGGGCCTTCTCAGTGGTGGCCCCCAAATTATGGAATGATCTTTGTGATGAGGTGCGCCTGGCACAAACACTGTTATCTTTTTGGCACCAGGTCAAGACTTTCCTCTTCTCCCAGGCATTTTAGCATGTGTTTTTAAATTGCTTTTTTAAAAATGTGCTTTTCAATTTGTTTATTTCTTTTTAATGTTTTTAATTGTTGTAAATCGGCCAGAGAGCTTCAGCTATGGGGCGGTATACAAATGCAATAAATAAATAAATAATAAATAAATTTACTTCGGGGGCAGGGATTAACTTAATGGATCAGGTTTGCTTGTTCTCAGGGTTCGACTCATCTCTGCATTTGGATCCAGGAAGGAATTTCTCACTCAAGTCAAGATAGAAGGTGGCCTTCTCTGGCAAAATGTGACTTGGCTCACTTGTTTAAGTCTTCAGCAAGTACCTTGGGAATGCATGGGTCTACTATTCAGTTCCACAGCTGGGCAAGGCTCACATGTTATTTGATTACTGTTTGCATGTTGGAGCATCTCAACTTCTTTACACTGGCTGTTGCAAATACAGCTGCCTATAGCAACTCAAAACACTGCATCAGTGGGACGGCACGGTGGCCGTGTAGACAATCCCCACATGGTGATGACACTAGATCAAACAGCACTGCCTCACTCACTGTGAGCCAAGTGTCAGCCCTGCACTCACCTGTCCTAAGGCACTGGTGTGTGGAAAGGAGTGATCACCATCTAGAACCCATCCTGAAAGTCTATGGTTTGGATCCTACTTGATACCTCTGTCCGCTTAAGTGATCAACTCCTCTGCCAGCTCTTTTGTCTATCAGTAGTCCTCTATACCATATTCCATGACATTACCAAGGATATCCCTGTCCCCCGGAGCACATTTTCAGGAGGGGGCAGTGTTGGGGGGGCACAGAGGGAATGGCAAGGAGGGACAGGGAGAATTCCTTTCCATTCCATAAACTTTGTTCCGTTCATGGCTTCTATCTTTTTTCAGTTCATGCTGGCGAAAGTTGGATCTACGGATCCTCACAAATCAGGAGCTCAAGCCAACTAAGGCAGAATTATGTGTCTGGGCCACATTCCAGTAACTCTGAAATGTGCCTGAAAGAAAAGGGCATATGGACAGGCAGCCAAAAGCTATGGCAAGTATAATATATATGAAAAAGAAATAGGGTTGTTGAGATAAAATGCATAGTGCTGTCATTTTGTTGACCAACCACGGTCTGAAAGCAGAAACTTCCAGGTGAGAAAACCAGGAACTATAGTGACCTTTAGAGTCAACTAAAATTAAAAATTGCCCTCTAGGATGCACACCTTAACGTGGTGAGGGGGTTTGAGAGTGTTGAAGAAGCTGAGAGCAATGCCAGCAGGAGTCTAGACCAAGAGGCTAGACTCCAAGCAGGGGCACCCAAGGCAGAATGGTCAAAGCTGAAACACCAGACTAAGATGCATCCAAACTCAGAGGAAGGCAATGGTAAACCACCTCTGAATATCTCTTACCACGAAAACCCTATGAACAGAGTATCCAAAATGCAACACGAGATAGTGCTGGAAGATGAGATCCCCAGGTCAGAAGGCTCTCACTGAGCTACTGGGGAAGAACAAAGGATAAGTACGAGTAGCGCTGTGACTAATGACGCAGCTGGGTCAAAGCTGAAAGGAAGCCCAGAAGCTGATGTGCACAGATGCGAAAGGAGAGTCCGGAGTTGCACGACGCACACAGTAGGAACATGGAATGTGAGAAGCATGAACCAGGGAGAAATTGTCAAGAACGAAATGGAATGTATCAACATTACAATACTTGGTGTGAATGAATTAAAATGGACGGGAATGGGACATTTTCAATCAGGCAACTACAAAATATTTTATGTAGGAAATGAGAAATTAAGAAGAAACGGGGTTGCTTTAATAGTGAGAAGTGATGTAGCAAGAGCAATTAGGAGCTAAAATAGTGAGAAGTGATGTAGCAAGAGCAATTAGGAGCTATAATGCAAGGTCTGAGCGAGTGATATCAATGAGATTAAACGGGAAACCTATTAACATAACCATCATCCAAGTCTACATTCCAACATCAAACACAGAAGAAGAAGAATTGGAGAGATTTTATGCAGAAGTATAGGAAGAAATTGATCACACTCCAAAACAAGATGTACTGAAATCATGGGGGACTGGAATGCAAAAGTAGGAAACAGAGAAGAACTAGGAATTGTGGGGAAATGGGGCCTAGGAGTAGAAATGAAGCAGGAGAAAGACTTACTGAATTCTGTGAAGCCAATAATTTCACCAAATAGTCAATATAGGAATCAAAATTGATTATATACTTGGTAGCAGAAGATGGAGAAGTTCCATACTTTCTGCAAAAACAAGACCAGGAGCAGGCTGTGGTACAGATCATGAACTGGTAACATCAAAAATCAGAGTAAAGCTAAAGAAGAGCAACAAAGCAATCATAATGCCAAAATACAATTTAAATAACATCCCAGAAGAATATAAATATCAAATAAGGAACAGATCTGAGGCTTGGTTGACAGAGAACCAGAAGAACTATGGAGTGAAGTAAGAGACATTATCAGGGAGGAATGCAAAAAGACAATACCTCTTGCTAAAAAGAGAGAAAGATTTCAGTGGATGAGTGAAGAAACTCTTAAAATGGTTAAAGAGAGAAGGAAAGCAAAAGGAGATAGAAACACAGTCAGAACCCTAAATGCAACAATACAGCGACTAGTACGTAGGGACAAAGAGAACTATTACAATACGTTATTGTATAGAAATAGAAGAGGACAACAAAAAGGGTACAACAAGAACCCTATTCCAAACCATTAAAGAAATTAAAGGGAAATTTAAATCAGGAGTAGGGATGTTGCATTAACGGGAACACACTGACTGACTGAGATGAAATAAAAGGAAGATGGAAGCAATACACTGAAGAACTCTATAAAAGAGATGACAGGATGACAGATTCATTCATGGAGGAACCTTATGATGAAGCACCAGAAATTTTAGAATAGAGGTGAAAGCTGCTCTTAAAATACTTGGAAGAAACAAGTCACCAGGAACAGATGGCATACCAATAGAGTTGCTACAAACTACTGAGATGGAATCTGTCCACATTTTGATAAAAAATTGTCAGCAAATATGGAAAATTAAACAATGGCCCTCAGACTGGAAGCATTCAATATACATCCCAATTCCAAAGAAAGGGGATCCCAGGGAATGCAGTAATTATCGAACTATTGCCTTACTATCCCATGTAAGTAATGCTCAAGATTCTACAACAAAGGCTCTTACCATATAAAGAGCGAGAAATGCCAGATGTCCAAGCTGGATTTAGAAAGGGAAGAGGCACCAGACATCATATTGCAAACATACATTGGATAATGGAACGGACTAAGCAATTTCAGAAGAAAATCACACTGTTTTTACAGATTACAGCAAAGGCTTTGATTATATAGATCAAGAAAAACTATGGAATGCTTTAAAAGAAATGGGGGTGCCACAGCATCTGATTGTCCTGATGCGCAACCTATATTCTGGACAAGAGGCTACTGAAAGGACAGAATATGGAGAAACCAATTGGTTCCCCTTCAGAAAAGGTGTGAGACGGGTATATTTTATCACCCTATTCGTTTAATCTATATGCAGAACATATCATAGGTGAAGTGGGATTGGACCAAGATGGAGGTGTGAAAACTGGAGGGAGGAATATCAATAATATAAGATATGCAGATGATATCATACTACTAGCAGAAACCAGTAATGATTTGAAATGAATGCTGGTGAAAGTTATAGAGGAAAGCACAAAAGCAGGACTACAGTTAAACGTCAAGAAGACTAAAGTAATGACAACAGAAGAGTTATGTATCTTTAAAGTTGACAGTGAGGACATTAAACTTGTCAAGGATTATCAATACCTTGGCACAGTCATTAACCAAAATGGAGACAATAGTCAAGAAATCAGAAGAAGGCTAGGACTGGCGAGGGCAGCTGTGACAGAACTAGAAAAGGTCCTCAAATGCAAAGATGTATCACTGAATACTAAAGTCAGTATCATTCAGACCATGGTGTTCCCAATCTCTATGTATGGATGTAAAAGTTGGACAGTGATAAAAAGCGGATAAGAGAAAAATCAACTCATTTGAAATGTGGTGTTGGAGGAGAGCTTTGCGCATACCATGGCGTGTGAAAAAGACAAATAATTGGGTGTTAGAACAAATTAAACAAGAACTATCACTAGAAGCTAAAATGATGAAATTGTGGTTATCATACTTCAGACACATAATGAGAAGACATGATTGAAACATGTTTAATGCAGAGTTCTGAAGAAGCTGCCACATTTTTGATGACTTACACATAATGAGAAGAAGAATGAAAAGACAATAATGCTAGGAAAAACAGAAGGGAGTAGAAAAAGAGGAAGACCAAACAAGAGATGGATTGATTCCATAAAGGAAGCCACAGACCTGAACTTACAAGATCTGAACAGGGTGTTTCATGACAGATGCTCTTGGAGGTCACTGGTTCATAGGGTCACCATAAGTTGTGATCATGAAGGCACATAACAACAACAACGAAATAAAAATAATTAAAAATGGTGTTACTCGATAGATTGTGCTGTGGTGGGATAAACCCTTTGGGGTGACCACACATTTTGGCCGATTGAAATACTGGACTGTGTGTCCTTAAATGATCAGGTTAAAAGCTACCCACCCACTGCATGGCTGGCTGTAAAGTTCCACGGGCCAGTGGTCAAAAGATGAGCTTTACCACTGGCATGGCACCACTGTAGGCTGCAGGCAAGACAGATTTCTCCTTTCGCTCATCCCCATAGCTGTTTTCGTCAAGATGAAGCCCACAAGCAAAGGAAGGCTTTGCTGGTCTGGCTTGCAAAGATGCTTTGCCCTCTTACGAGACCACACCCGAGAGAGAGAGAGAAATAAACAAGGGCCAACTGCATACTCATGCTTTGGGCCTGCCTTCCCCGCCTGTCTGGCCACAATGACTCGCCTCTTTCACTGAAAGGGGCACTCCGTGTGCCATCGCCAGTCACAGGGCTCTCATACAGAGTGTACTGTCTGCTAAATTCATCCCACGCTCAAGCATTGCTCCTCCTCACTCCACCCTTGCTGTGGATGGAGTCAGATTCTGTGAGCAAAATTACAGATGAGCTCAGCAGAGTGACAGGGCCTCCTTGCCCTTCCCCCTTCGGTGAGGCCTCCCTAATTCGAGGGTGTGTGTGTGGAAATCTTCACTCCCGGGATATTGCTGTAGGAGCCCCAGCGTGAGAACAAGGCTTGGTCACCGTCTCCTGGAGTAGCCGTGCAATTACTCAGGGGAACGGGAACAGGAATAACTGTTCTGTTCCTCCACCTTGTTCCCAAATAGGGTCGACGTGTTCTTTCTCCCTCACCCCCTCAGACAGTTGCCAATTCAGAACTGCAGAGGATTCCAGGGTGGAGGCCTTGCTTCATTAGAAGTGTCCACAGGAGCTGTTTATCTGGAATTGCCCAAACAGTGCGGCCTCATAACAGACCGTCCCCACCCACTGGTTGCTTATAAATAAAACCTTCTCTTTGCACAGTGAGGTATGGAGCAGGCGGGCGTGTGGGCACGACAAGAGGGCCTCACTTCAGCCTTGCACTGCCCAGACTTCCTGAAACCTGAAGTCTGCAGTCTGGGAGAGACAGAAGCCCTTTCACCTGGGCAGATCAATGGAGATGTGTACACTTTGCTCCCCTGCTGTGGAGAAGAGCTATGTAAGCTTTGAGAGGTGAAGTTGCTTCTGCAATTGACAAAAGTATGCTTGGTTCCATCAAGTCTTTCCCAGTGTCATCAGTCATTCAGGACATGATCCACAAGGCCTTTCTCCCACACAAGCCTGGATGAAACGGAGGAGGGCTGGAACTCTTCAGCATGTTAAACTAGGCTTGGGTAGTTCCGCTCATTCTTGGGATATCTGCCTCATTCCAGCTTAGCTTGTCACATGAAGGAGGTTGCACTTAACCAGATTGTCCTGAGAACTTTGGAGAAGTGGGAGAAGTTCTGTTGCTGTGCCAGAATCTGGAAGACCTATTTCATTTATTTATATTGAGCCCAGAGTGGCAAGACTTGTTGACAACCATTCCCGAAGGCAGTTTTTAAACAAAAGGCACAGTCCTGCTGCATCATGACACCAGCAGAGGCTGGACAGCTATCTGCAGGAGATGCTCTAGCTGTGGATTTCCTGCTGTGAGCAGGAGGTTGGACTCGATGGCCTACAAGGCCCCTTCCAACTCTATGATTCTATGACGGCCTACGAGGCCCCTTCCAACTCTATGATTCTATGATGGCCTACGAGGCCCCTTCCAACTCTATGATTCTATGATGGCCTACAAGGCCCCTTCCAACTCTATGATTCTATGACGGCCTACAAGGCCCCTTCCAACTCTATGATTCTATGATGGCCTACAAGGCCCCTTCCAACTCTATGATTCTATGACGGCCTACGAGGCCCCTTCCAACTCTATGATTCTATGATTCTAAGTTATTCAGCAATTGAAAATCCCAGCAGGAAAAGCCATTATGTGCTCATTTCAGGTTGGAAAATGTATTTATTTATTATTTGTTTTATATCCCACCCTTCCTCTCAGCAGCAGCCCAGGGCGGCAAAATTGATGTGGTGTCTTCTTATATGGGTTGTTCCTCCTTTCTAATTCTTGTGGATATAGCAAGTTCTCTGAGCTCAAGAGCCATAAAGAAAATACCCCCCATCTTTCTGTGATATAGTACTGTCAGTGCTGGCAATGTAGAAGCAGTCAGGTATCAAACAGGCGGGGCAGTCAAGCCAGGAGCCAAGCAGGAAGTAAGTGGCGAAGGAGGGCCAGACAGCCTAAGCGGAGCTCAGACACTGCCCTTTGGAAGGACCATCGCAGCTCAGTGGGAGAGCGTCTGCCTCCCATGCAGAAGATCCCAGGTTCATCTCCGGGCATCTGCAGGTAGGAGAAACCGGAAACCCTGGACAGCAGCTTCTAGTCTGTCATTGTGGACAACGCTGCCTGCGCTTGATGGGCCAATTACTCAGGCTAAAGCCGCTTCCTCCATGCCTCCCCTGTGTCCTGGGCTGAGCTGCTCTGAAGACACTGCCAGCTGAGCCCTGCTTTGGGCTGTTCTGCTTCTTCTGGTGCACCTGGCCAGATGCCATCGAGAGGACAGACTGAGTGGCAAAGCCAGGGGCGGAGTTGGCAAACAGTGCAGTGCCAAAAACGTCTCCAGCTTTTTTCTTTTTACCATTCTCCATCAATTATTGAGAAAAGAAACTGTATTTGAAAATGATCAAAGAACCTTTTGGTGAAAGTCTCACGGATGGGATGCAGGATATTAGCAATGCTTGCCTGATACTTCTGAGGTGGCCACAATTTTGTGAGAGTCCCTTCTTCCATTCTACAAGTCAACTCATTGGCAGTCTGCAGCCTTCCTGGGTACTCCACACTTCAATTAAAGCCCAGTAAGCAAGAGATCATAGATATACTGATTAGATTTATATCCCACCCTTTTTCTCCCAAAGGAGCCCAGGGCAGGAAGCACACAAGTGATAAAACAATGAAGGCATCCAAAAATATCTAAGACCAATTCCAAGACACATGCAGGCTGGGAAAGGTCTGTACTTAACAGGCTTGCTGAAAAAGGATGGTTGCACCGAAAGGACAACAGAGACGGCACCTGTTTAACATTTAAATGTAAATGGACTGCCATCAAGTCAATTCCGACTAATGGCGCCCCTGTGAATAGGGCTTTCATGGTAAGTGGTATTCAGAGGGGGTTTACCATTGCCTTCCTCTGAGGCTGAGAGGCAGTGACTGCCCCAAGGTCACCCAGTGACAGTCATGGCTGTGTGGGGATTCGAATCCTGGGCTCCCAGGTCATAGTCCAGGACCTTAACCACTAAAGGGTCGGTGCCACCACACTAAAGGCCCGATTACTATATTGTATGGAACGGACCTCCTGATAAGATGGTATCTGCAGGAGGCCCTCACCTAGAGTGCAGTGATTGACTGGATATATAAAAGGAGTGAGGTAATGTTTTAGGTATCCTGGTCCCAAGCTGTGCAGAGCTTTATACACCAAAACCTGAATTTAGCCCAGTAGCTAATTGGCCACTGCAGGAGTTATCTCCTTCCATGAAGCTTTCTCTGCGGAGGCTGATGAGTGCTTGAGAAACGTTTCACTAGAAAGAAAAACACACACCACCTTTTGCCACCTCACAGTAATACGGTGAACTCAAGACTCGACACCCACTGAAATTCTAAAGATATCCTGAAGTGTCCTGAGAATGAGGCAGAAGCCCCTTCCACAGGGGGGAAAACGTTTGAGAAACTGGAGGGCACATTTTGGCACAGTTTGACTGAGAATGGTGGGGGACGCCAACCAGAGGAAGAGATCCCTCCCTTTCCTGCTCTCCAGGCTGAGCAGGTGAGGCTCAGTCAGCTTTATAGGACCAAGTGAGACCCAACCCAGCTGACTCTTTGTGTCATCCACAGAACTGGCAGTTGCAATGCCATCCTCTGACCATCCGCAGTGATGGCGCTGAAGCCACCTCGGTTCTGCAGCAGGGAGTGGTGGGACCCTCTGACAGAGTCCCCACTTTGAGACCCCCAGCGCATCTGTCACAAATATCCAGAGATGTCCTTTCTAATAGGGGTGGTGAATGAAAGAAACCCAGAGAGCCAAGCCTTGACGTTGCACACAGGTTAGGACCCGGACCCAGCGCTGAAGAAGTTGCCAGTGGAGCTGTGCTGATTTGGCACATTATTTTTCTTTGTTTTATCTGGCAAAGAACCGGCAAAGTGGGAGTCCTTCCTTGCAAAGCCACACACAGAACTGTGGGAAAGGCCGCCCGAGGCGCCAGCTTCCTCCTATTGTTTCCCTCCGGTGTCCTTTTTGCTTCAGCGCCAGCTGCCTGAGGCTCAGAGATAAAACGGGAGCCAAGAACTTTGGGAGCTCTCACCCCATCCCCTCCTCTTCCTCCCCTCCTCAAAAAGGATTGTGAAAGCTTTGCTCTGGAATAACCAACAGTGCTGTAGGCATTTATTAGGGCGCTTCCAGGCAGGGGCTTAATTTGCAAGCGATTCATTGAGATACCCTAAACGGGACATTGGGAACATAGAACAAAATTACTTGTCAGATTTCCCCTGGAAATTCAAGGCGAAATTCAGACAAAATACTGACTCGCATTTTGGTACCAGTGACGTTGTGCGGATGCTGCAAAACAGCTTGTGTGAATAAGGAGCATCGATCCCTCAATAAACATCTGTCTGGAATAGGGCTGGGGTAGAAATTCAATTTGGTTCACATTTAAAGATGAATCTATCAAATTGGCACAAATCAGTACAAGAACCAAAATGCAGCCATCCTTCAAAATTTGCACTGATCTGAATTTTGCAAGGCAGTCCTCCAGCCAACAGGGGAAACTGCTTGACAAAATATGTTCATTAGTGAAAGCTACTTACAAAAATGTGTTTTGTAGGAGAAATTCACACTAAAGCGCTGAAGAATTTCATGAGGACTTTTGTTTTTTAAAGCAAATTGCTACAGAAGTGAATTTAAGATTGGAAAAATGAGAGACGGAGATTGCTGAAGCTGACAGATCTTTCCACCCCCAGTCTGGAAGGACCTTTAAACAATTAATCACTGTGATGAATCACTGTGATGAATCAAGACTGCATCCCTTTTGGGCTGCTGTTCTGAGGTCACCACAAAGCCAAGGGTACACTTTGACTTGTTTTCTTCTTGGACATTATTGTAGTTTAAGGACAGAGGTGAGAAAGAGGATCCATTTGGCAGGCCAAATCCTGACCCCGCTCTTGCAATGGGCCACCCACCTGTCAATCACCCAAAGCCATAATGACATCAGGAGACAGAACTTCAGATGAAAGAACCAAGAGTGCCATGCAGGGGTTCAGATTGAAAAACCACCAACTTCAGTCTTCAAGGAAAGGATCGGGAGTACTTCCTTTTTGGCTGTGGCCTGAAGTTTCCGTGACCTGTTGCCATGTGTTCAGCCTCCATAGTTGGAGGGGGTATGCTTCCAAATACCAGCTGCTGGAAACCACAGGAAAGGAGACTGCTCTTGCGCTCCGGTCCTGCTTGCAGGCTTCCCGTGAGCAAGTGGTTGGCTCCTGTGAGAAAGGATGCTGAACTAGGTTGGCCCCCTTTGGGCTGATCTAACAGGCTCTTCTTATGTTCTCAAGTGAGGGGTGAGTAGAGAAAATGGTGGGTAGAGACACACTCACTGTTTTGCCGGTTCCAGTGTGTCTCCGCCTCTCTCTTCTGAAAACCGGGGCACACAACATTAGTCAAACCCCACCCCTCTTTCCTGTAAAACTGTGTGGGAGTAGCTCACGTGCTTTTTTGTTTTAATTCCGCTTCAAAGAGATTTCGCAGCTGATCGGCAGATCAACCTGGGTGTGGCTAATGCTTTGATCTGGCGACTAGTGTGTTTACAGCCCTGTATTGCCCCAGGTGAGAAATGGGCTGTGCTTCTGTACATGGTTATTGGTTCGTTGAAAGTTTGTTTTACTGAAGTAAGTACTGAATGGATGTAGTGATGTGGTGGCTGTAAGTAAGGAGAGTTTGAGTCTTGAGTGACTGGCTATGTGGGGCTTGTGCATTTAGACATTACTTTTGTGTAGTGTGAATGTGTATGCAAATGGTTTTGGTGAATGTATGGTTACGTGTGCTTCTTTTCATAATATGTAGGAAAGCTTTATCATATTAAATTGATTAAGAATAGCCGTCGCCGTGATCATATCACTCTGGTGTTAGTAGATCTACACTGGCTACCAGTTGTCTACCGGGCCCAATTCAAGGTGTTGGTGTTGACCTTCAAAGCCCTATACGGTTTCGGCCCAGTTTATTTGAAGGAGCGCCTCCAGCATCACCAATTATGCCGCCTGACGAGATCAGCCACACAAGACCTTCTCTCGGTCCCACCAGTTAAGATAGCGAGGCTGGTGCGGACCAGAGAGCGGACATTTTCGATTGTGGCCCCCACCCTCTAGAACTCCCTTCCTTTTGACCTTCGCCATGCCCCTTCCCTGATAGGTTTCCGCCGGGCCTTGAAGACCTGGCTGTTCAGGCAGGCCTATGGGATCTCTGGGGTGGGTTGCTTTTAATATTGGTATATTAATTATTGTTGGTGGTTTTCATTGGTTTTTATTGTATTTTATCATGTACATGTACGTCGCCTAGAGTGGCAGTTAATTCGGCCAGATAGGCGACTCAAAAATAAAATTTTATTATTATTATTATTATTATTATTATTATTATTATTATTATTATTATTATTATATGTATTGTTATGTTGCATTTTAATGCTTTTATATGGTTTGTTTTTGTGGTTTTCATTCATTTCGCTTCATTCACATTGTTTAGAGATATTTATTGTTCAGCTGTGTGACTTAAAACATGGAATGAATGTGGAATTTGCATTTTACTGCATTTTGAATGTGGAATTTCTATTGTATTTCTTTTATTAATTGTGTTTAAAGTGCTTTTAAATAAAACCTAATATCTGGCAAGGAGTTAGCAGCGGCCTCCACCAAATGGCTGTTTTAAGGCCCTCTTTGCTCCATTCCAAACCTGCCAACCATTCTTTTATTCCTACGAAAATCTGCCCAGCAACTCCCTGCCTTCATTTTTCTGATATTTCTGCCAAATTTCTGTTATTCACATCATTCTGCCGAGGACAATGAGGGAAAGGACATGGTGCTCTGTCGCCAGGGTCTGCTGCCGTTGTTGATGGGCTTAGGAGATCCTGCTGGGAAAAAGGGAGTCAGCCTCATGGAATTTTGCAAAGGGGCGCTGGAAATACATTTTGGGCCGGTGACCTGAGAGGTGCTGTAAAAAGAAACAAATGGGGGCTTGTAGAGGAAGCAGGTATTTCTGCAGACGCACGTGCTCTGGTTGTGCAGTATGGTGCTGTGTTGGGGGAGGTTGTGAGTGGAGGAGCAATTGAGGTAAGAGACACTCCTTTAGGGCGAGGGGGGGAACTGGAGATGGACAGCTGGGGTGGCATGGGCAAGGTAGGACAAGAGCTGCTCTTTCTCTAACTTCAAGCCCTCTAACTGTGCACCCTGCTCTTTGCTGTGTGGGTTCTGTTGCTGGAGTAGACTGAGGCAGAAGAGGGCTACGAAATAGTATATGAACTCCAGGCCTCAGCATCCCTTGCTGCCGCCTATGGGCCCTAGGGCTTGCACCTTCACTAGTAAGCCGATGAGGGATGGAAGGATCTGTCCATCTTGGTTCTCCCCGTGTCTCATTTTTCCAGTCATATATTCAGTTCTCCACATTTCTGCAGCATTTTGTCATTTTTTTTAAAAAAATCCTCATGAATATTCTCCAGCGTTTTAGTGCAAATTTATCCTAATAATCACATTTTTGTAGGCAGTTTTGACTATATGTACACATTTCTGCAAGCAATTCCCTGCCATAGATTGTTTTTGCATGTTACTTTTACTCATACATTCACTTCTATGCACACTTGCCCCTGACATGCGCATTTTTGCAAACATTGTTTGTTTGGTGAATTGCACTGCAAAATTCGATTAACTGAGAATTTCAAAGGATGGCTGTGTTTCGGTTCCCATATTGTTTTGGAAAGTGTGGATTGAATTTCTTGCCTGTCCCTAAAGCGGACCTGGGGGAAGCTTTCCCTGGAGGGAGCCAGGTCACCTGCCCTCCTTCCTCCTGTTCGGCAGCAACATCCAGACCACTCTTATACCACATCCCCCCCGCAAAAAAAAAGAACCCTGGGAAGTGTAGTTTATTAAGGTTATACTAAAAACTCTCAGCACTCAGAATTCCTTGGGGGAAGCCGTGACTGTTAAAGTGGTATAAGAGTGCTGTGAAGTAAATGGTGTAGTTGTGACCTCTGTGCCTCTTAACTGGCTCCAAAGTGTTTCTTTGTCCTTTTCCAACTAACTGGACGGGAGTTGTTTACCCAGACTCTGCTGGAGATTACATTCCAACAGCTGGAGAGAAATTTCCAGCTTTCAGGAACATAATTCCTGTCATTCGCTCCCATTGCTGAAACATCAAAAAATTATCCTGGACTGTGAGCAAACCATCAGCCTTGTGATCAACCAACATCCATAACAGTTTATTATTATTATTATTACAGTAGGACCCGGCTTTACAGCGCTTCGCTTTACGGTGATCTGCAAATGCGACGGTCTCAATTAGACGCAATTAGACTAAAGCCCCACTCATACGGCACTTGTTCCGCTTTTACAGTGGTTTTCGGGCATCGGACCATTCTATTCAATGAGTTCCACTTTTCGGCGGTTTTTGCTTTTCGGCAGGGGTCCGGAATGTAACCCGCTGTATGAGTGGGGCCCTACTGTATTATTGTTATTGTTATTGTTATTATTATTATTATTATTATAGTTTTAGACTAGTATTAGCATTATTTCAGATGGTACTGAGCCCTTCTACACAGCTGGATCCGCATTTAAAACCATTTCACCATTGTTCCTTGAACCACATTGGTGGACTATCCAAAGAGCAATTTCTCTGGGGAAAACAGCCAAGGCAGAAGGGAGCAGTCCTGGTTTACACCACTGAAGGTTGAGCAAATGGCAGACTGGGATGGGGCTCAGATTCAGACTTGCAACACACACGCACACACATTCACTTACTTGCTTACTTACTTACTTTAGAGTCACTTTTCAAATATTCATAAAATGCCCAGCTTAGTCCTATGCACAGTTCAATGGGCTGAACCTACTGAAGTCAATAGGCTTAAGCACATCTGTGTCTGCATAACACTGCTGACTTAGCTCGGTTATCACTGATTTGGAGCAGCCTCCCTCATCCTAGTGCCGTCCAGATGGTGTTGGACTCCAGCTTCTGTTAACCCCAACTCCCTTGGCCAGTGGTGAGGAATGATGGGAATTGTACTCCAGCAATGTCTGGCGGGCACCAAGTAGGAGACAGCTGATTCAGAAGTGTCCAGGGGCACTCACCTGTCTCAACGTAGAATGTGAGCTTGTCCACTCCTTCCTCATAGGCCCTCCCAGTAAAGTACAGAGTAATGGTGAAGGGCTGCCCCCTGCGTACGATGAGCTGCTGGCTGCCTGTTTCAGATGTCCGGTGGTCCCGATTGTTGCGCTCGCATTCCAGGTCCCATGTCTCTAACTGGAGATCTGCAAAGCCAAAAAAGAATTAAGAAACTTTTCTGCAGGGAAACTGTGATAGCATAAAAATGGCCAAAGTAGTCCCTGGAGTGCCTCTGCCATGAAAACTCTTGGATCACTTGGAGAATGGAGAGATTATTTCTCTCCTGAAAATGCAGCAACTCCCTTGCACCATACAGCACCCACACACATACCAAGATAGTCCACATGCTACGGAGATTATAGATAGTCCTCCTCTTTTGAGAGGCTAAAGGTCCTGTTGAGGCCTACCTACAGCCAGTGTATCTCAGGATGAAATTTATCTAGAGTTCTAGTTGTCCATTCATGTGATGAAAGCAGGGAGACAGCACAACTAACCTAACGTCTGTAATCTTCTACCTCCATATTAAAGCATCAGAGATCATGCTCATTGCATTGTATGTGGAAATGAAGTGGACTCTCTGGAGGTTGAAAGACTTGAAAGGTTGCCACACAGAGGAGGGCGAGGATCTCTTCTCGATCATCCCAGAGTGCAGGACACAGAATAATGGGCTCAAGTTACAGAAAGCCAGATTTTGGCTGAACGACAATGGAACCAATTACCTAGAGAGGTAGTGGGCTCTCCAACACTGGAGGCAGTCAAGAGGCAGCTGCACAGCCATCTGTCAGGAATGCTTTGATTTGGATTCTTGCATTGCGCAGGGAGTTGGACTAGATGGCCTTAGAGACCCCTTCCAACTCTATGGTTCTGTGATTCTATGAGGGGAGGGGAGGAAGCAACTTTGGTCCCCTACTCCCAGCATTATTTATTTATTTATTTATTATTTGATTTATATCCCACCCTTCCTCCCAGCAGAAGCCCAGGACAGTAAACAAAAGCACTAAAAGCACTTTAAAACATCATAAAAACAGACTTTAAAATACATTAAAACAAAACACCTTTAAAAACATTTTTTTTAAAAAAGCTTTCAAGACATCTTTAAAAAAAGGTTAAAAAACACATTGGTTAAAAAAAGGTTTAAAAGCATATTAAAAAACAATTCAGTCACAGAAGCAGACTGGGATAAGGTCTCTACTTAAAAGGCTTGTTGAAAGAGGAAGGTCTTCAATAGGCGCCGAAAAGATTACAGAGATGGCGCCTGCCTAATATTTAAGGGTGGGGAATTCCACAGGGCAGGTGCCGCCACATAATGGTTTAATTCTCATATTCGTACATCCCCAGCCATAGCAGAAACCTAACCAATGAAATCCCATTCTCTACAGTAGGGGTGAGGAACCTGTGGCCCTCCAGATGTTGCTGGACTGCACCTTCCATCATCACCCCTGGCCCTGGCCATCAGCCGTAGTGGCTGGGGCTGATGGGTTGGAGTACAGCAACATCTGGAGGAGGGCCATTGGGTCTCTACCCTTGCTGTAAAAGAGTGAGAAATGGGGTTGCATTAGCCCTATTATTTATTTTTCATATTTATATAAATGATACAACCAGATGTGTGAGGGAAGAAGTTCCTCCCTCCATCTGTTTCTAAAAAGCTATTGTATTGCCCCAACTGTGGGCTTTCAGGTTTCAGAGATACCGAGGAGACAATAAGACAGATTCAGGTTTGCTTACAAGGAGAGTTTATTGAGCAACTTACAGTGCGCGTACCCAGTGGATCAGACTGCAAGGTCCTGCACAAACCGTTGACCAGCCTGAACACCCAAACTGGGTATCAAGGGTGCTTATATAGCATTTACAAGCATTGCAATAATGTTTGAAGCATCATAGCATTTGATTGATTATCTTATTTTTGCAAAATCCAAGTGATAAGGCATTGCGCTAATTACCACTACTAACAAGCAGGTCATCTTGACATCTTGGAGCTACTCTTCCTGGCAGCACATCAGACCACTCCCTGGCAATGCAAGCTCGTTAGCCCCTCAGATAAGGTACCGGGTGGGCTATGAGCTAAGCCAATGGTACATTGACCGTTCTTTGACCTACCTTCCAAGCTGCCAGGAAAATAGCCCAATTATTGCAGGTGCTAAAGAATCAGAAGATAACATTAGAAGCCTTCATTTCTAAAAGCAACTATACTTTTGCTTTTACAATGGCCACAGCTATCCCAATACAGAAGAACAGGGCTGGTGCCAGGCATGCCAGGGCCCTTCGGCACTAGCCTGCCCCAGGCCCTGGCACACACACACACACACATGCACATCCCACCTATCTGTCTCTCCTGTCTTTTGCGGCTGCGCGCTCAGGGCTGCCATTAACCAAGATGGTGGCCAAGGTTTCCCTAAGGGGCTGAAGCCTCTGCCACCATCTTGGTTGATGGCATGCATGCTTGCTGCATGTGTGCATCCCTGCCATCAACCAAGATGGTGGCAAGGGCATCAGCACCCTAGGGAAACCTCAGCCACCATCTTGGTTAATGGCAGCCCTGTGCATTCAGCACACCCAGCTGCAAAAGACAGGAGAGACAGGTACATGGAGCCAGCGAATGGGCGAGTGGCTTGGAACCTCCTTTCCTGTGATCCACGGCAGAGTGCGGAAGGGGAGTGCTATTCCTCCCCCAACCTATTAAGGGGGCCCTTAGGGGGCCCTGTAGCCCCAGGGGCCCTCAGCCAGGGCCCAACCTGGCCTCTCTTTGGCCCTGGCCCTGCAAAAGAACCTCGTTATAATGTGATAGGGGAGGGACAAAGGATGCACCTGTATTATAGGGGTTCTGCATTATAATGAAGAATTCAGTGCTGTGCACAGTATTGTACTCGAGGACATCATCACACCAGTGGTATATCCGAATCTGCAGTACAACGAGCCGTGTTATAGTGAGGTTCTACTATATTAACCTATGCAGGATACAGGGATGATAAATTATGCCCTGGAGAAGAGGAGAATAACTATCTACAAATGTCTGAAAAGATGTCAACAGCATAACTGTTTGTTCACACATTTGCCCGTGAATGCACGGAGTGGAAAAGTGACTGATGTTCTCTCTAATACAAAGATTGTCTTTACATTATAGGGAAGGGTGTAGGGATGGAAAGTTCTGTCAATTTTGCTTCTCTCAGGTTTCTCATTTTTCCAGTCTTATATTCGGTTTGCCATTTATTTCTTTAAAAAAAATCCTCATGAAAATTTTCCAGCATTGTAGTGCAAATTTCAACTAATAAACATAGTTTTGTAGGCAGTTTTGACTAATTAACACATTTCTGCAAGCAATTTCTTGTCATATATTGCATTTTTGTATATTATTTTAACTTAGTTACTGTAA
This sequence comes from Rhineura floridana, assembly GCF_030035675.1. Taxonomy (NCBI): domain Eukaryota; kingdom Metazoa; phylum Chordata; class Lepidosauria; order Squamata; family Rhineuridae; genus Rhineura; species Rhineura floridana. The sequence continues at coordinate 2,953,717 of NC_084485.1, forward strand.
ACTGCGCAGAGAGCTTTGTCTATGGGGCGGTATATAAGTACAACAAACGAACAAACAAATAAATCACTTATATATTCATTTTTATGCCCACTTTTCCCTAACATATGTATTTTTGTAAACATTGTTGTTGGTGAACTGCATTGCAAAATTCTAATAAGTGCAAATTTCAAAGAATAGCTGTCTTTTGGTTCTTATATTGTATTGGAAAGTGCAAATTTCATAAATTTGGCTTGAAATGTGAACTGAATCAAATTTCTCACCCATCCCTAGAAGGGTGCACATTGGAGTCAAACCAGCTGAGGGAATAGCTTGCTACCTAGTTGATAAGAGTAATGGGATGGGGGGGCTGGTATGGGCTGGTAAGGAAGGCTGTGAAATCAGCATGCCTAGAACTGCTTGAGGGAAGGTTGCACAAACACCTGCCTGTCATGCCCACAATTCAGAGGTGATTTCCAGACTGGAGCCAGGGCCGGCCCCAGACATGCCGGGGCCCTTGGGCACAAGTCTGCCACAGGCCCTGGCGCTCCCCTTCCATGATTTGTGGCAGAATCGCTGCCACGCATCGCACACCCCGCCATTCCCTTGCTTAACCTACCTTTCTCAGCTGTTCTCTGGCTGCACACACAGCCCTGCCCTTAACAAAGATGACCGCTGAGGTTTCCCTAAGGGGCTGAAGCCTCTGCCGCCATCTTGGCTCATGGCATGGATGCACGCACGCAGCACGCATGTGTGCCATCAGCCAAGATGGCGGCAGAGGCTTCAGCCCCTTAGGGAAACCTCAGCCACCATCTTTATTAAGGGCAGTGCTGCATGCGCAACTACAGAACAAGGTAGGTTAAGCAAGGGAATGGCGGAGCCACAAAGCTCTCACCGTGCAATCCGTGGCAGCGATCCTGCCGCGAATCGTGGAAGGGGAGCAGAGAGGCCCCTGTAGCCCCAGGGGCCCTTGGCCAGTGCCCCACCTGGCCACCCTTTGGAACCGGCCCTGCCAGGAGGAGTCTCCCATTTCTGTCGTTCTGCTCTTCTGTGGCCCAGCACTGAGAGTGTGGTCAGCCAATTGAGCACATGAGCATGTGTGCATTTCCCCCACATTTTCTTAAAGGAACTCTCAGTGGAGAAACCACAGGGGTGTGTATGTGGCCTAACCTTTAGGTGCATTTCACGTTGTGTGTGGGGGAAACAACTTATATTTTTGGCCAGGAAACTTCCTCTCATTCTAAGTTCAAGCCTGTCAGAATCCACTTCGCCACGGCAGCATTGGTGTCAGGAGAAGGGGAGGGCCTCTTCTGAAAAGAACCTGCCCCCTCTCACTGGCGGTCTGTTTCAAGCATTGATCACCCGGGTTTGTTATTCTTCATCTAGGTGTTTCCTTTCTAACATGAACCACACTCGCATCACCTCTTCACCTTCCTTTGGAAAAAGGAACAAAGCGAAGTTTAATGGCTCCAGCTTCCTTGCTCATGTTCCAGGAATTTAAGTACCGTCGCGATACTTGGATGCACAATTCTCCTGCAGCTGGGGCATTTTATAGGGTTTCATTCCCAGTTTGCATCATCATCAAAATGTGCAATAAAATAATAAGGACTTAAGAACAGAAGAATTAGAAAACAGTCCTGTCTTGGAGGTTCCAAAAAGCTAATAGCCATGAAAGAGGTCCCATGACGAATGGCTCTTGACAGACCCTCTCCCCCTCCTCTTCTCTTTCCTCGTCCATAAATGTGTCACATCCTCTTTTAAAACCAGGCCTGGTGGCAATGCATGCTTTATGTTATCTATTTAGTTTTTAAATTTTAATAGTGCTCTTCACCAGAATTGGTTCTGGCTTTACAGGTCAGTTTCCAAAGTTAAAAAACCACAGTTAAAAGACAGCAGATCAAAGAGCCATCAACAACCCTTACAACAACAGCCTGCACCCATAAGAAGGGTTTTGTCTGGTGCCTATAGGAAAGACATGGTGGTCTTCCGGGTGGCCCCTCCTTCCATCATAGCCTGTCTCGTTTATTCCTGGGGGACTGAAGAATTTGAATGTCTGAAAAGGAAGAACCCAGCTGACTGTGGAAATGAGAAGTAATTGGACTGATAACGAAGATAACAGTTGCCAGGGTTATTCTTGTTCTTGGCTTGTGGACATGTATATACAAGCATTTAAGGTAACACTTGCTCAATCATTTGCTTTTAATAATGTTATTTGTTATTTAATTTTGAGAATTGTATTATTTTATTGATGTATTGTGTTCTATTGATGTATTGTTATGTTCATGTTTTTTTTGTAAGCTACCTTGAGAGCCTTTTGGCCATAAGGTGGGGTATAAATTTAATAAATAAATAAATAAATAAATAAATAAAGGCATGGTGGTGCCAGGTGGGCCTCCTTGGGGATGACACCCCCAGCCAGGGGGCCACCGCTGATAAAGCCCTCTTCCTACTTCACCTCAGACAGGGAACACACATGGCAAAGGGTAGCAGGTGCTGATCCTAGAAAAGAGGGACCTCTATCCCAAGCTATTTATTGCCATCCTGGGCTCCAGCTGGGAGGAAGGGCGGGATATAAATCAAATAATAAATATATAGATATTTAGAGCTTTAAAGGCAAGCACCAACAGAGTGACTGCATTACATTACAATTGATGGCGTGTTCTGCCCTGAAATCTCCTGCCAAAGAGAGTACGCTAACCAAATCCTTTGCAACTCCAAGGGTCGTTCTTTTATTTATTTTAGTCAAAACTCCTCGGTCAGTTTGTGGCATCGTGGCTAAACAGTGGGAAAACAGCTGAGGGCAATTCCTCCAACTGTCCATCTTTAATACATAAGACCATGAGAAGAGCCTGTTGGGTCAGGCCAAAAGGGGCCCATCTAGTCCAGCATCCCGTTCTCACAGTGGCCAGCCAGATGCCTCTTCTGGGAAGCCCCCAAGCAGGAGTTCAGTGCAAGAGCAGTCTGCCTTCCTGCGGTTTCCATTATCAAAGCACGCTGCGTCCGACAGTGGAGGCAGAGCAGGGTCATCACAGCTAGTAGTCACTGATAGCCTTTTCCTCCATGACAGAATGACAGAAGAGGCACCTACTAAATACCTGTACTGTAGCTATTGAATAATGAGCTCATTTTCCCCCTTCCAGGCATAACTCCTGAGGAACCTTCCACTGGCATGAATGGAAAATGTGCAAAGGCTCATTAGTATTCCGTGCAATAGCTCTATCTCTGTTGATTAATCTGTGATGGCACCTTCACACACTCAACTCAACTATGGTGACTGTGGAAAAATGAGCTAGCCCTAAATGGCGGGAGAGGAATCTCCCAGAGTTACTGTTTACTGGTCTATTTGCACCTTTGTCCTGCAAGGAGATGCTACTTTTTCTCTTGACAAATATTGTCATGACAAGAATGTGCTCCATTAGTCAGGCAGGACAGTCCACTCTGGGAACAGAGTAAGTCATAATTCGACACCACCAGAGAGGCAAACGAAGGAGCCTGGTATGTGCAGCTTGAGCAGCCTGCTGTATTGGTTGGGGCTGATGGGAGTTGTAGTTCGGAACATCATTTCTCCAACATATGAGTCGGTTGCTACTTAAAAAGTCTCTTGACTTACAAAGCTTTAAATCTATAAAGCATAACATAACATCAAGAAGAAAAAGAGAAAGAATGATACAGTACAATAAAACCATACATAATTTTATCTATATTTGGTACCTTAGTCATTTGTTTTTTAAAAACAATTGTCCGTGTATACAAATAAAACCTAATAATAACAATCCCATACACAATCCATAGAACAGACCCTGTGAAACAACAGCAAAACATCATCCAGCAAATCATCATAATCTGACAAATGCCTGGGAGCAGGGCAACACCGATATTAACACTTAGAAATGCTAGTTATTAAGCGGCGTATATATATATGCCTTAAATAAGTAAACATTTATGATGGCCCCTGGCAGACCGCAACTGGGGAACCACCAAGACAGCCCTCTCTGCTGAACTTCATACTCGAGAAGGTCAAGAGGGATTTAGAGCAGGCTGCACACCACTGCACATCTGGAGGCAGTAGGTTGGTGAAAGCAGCTGTTGAGAAAAGGACTGACAATGAACCCCTCCAGTCAAAGGTTTCTCCTTTCCAAGTCAGCCACACTTTTGAACTTCTGACACTGCCTCAAGCGGGCCTCAAAAGAATGAGGTAACTACTCAGTGTGGTTTTACTATTTCCTCCCTGTTGTTGACAGCTTGGAGAAAGCGAACCAGGATGCGCCAGAAACAGAGCAGTTGGAAGCCCTGCCTGGAGGCTGCTTTGCCTACGGATGGCCGTGGCAGCACTCACACGGGTGGAAACAAGGCTGGTGCCAACGGAGGGCCCCCAAACCCAAGGAACAACATCCGCCGTTGTCTTTGTGCAGCAAACAGTTTGGCAGCACTGCTTGGGCTCTCGTAAATCTTCAGCGACCGGCAGTTATAAATATGAGTGCAACTATTTCATGCAGGAAAAGAGATGAATGGGCCATGAGAGTAGGGATGTTTCCAAAATAATCCACATCTGAATTCCCCAAGATTTTGCAGCAAACCAGAACCAAATGCATTAGGGATCTGCCATTTTGTCATCCCTCCCGCCGCACTTCTAAATTTGTAGAGGACATTGCACATGCACAGTTTGCCACAGCTACCTTTCCATTTTTGTCTCCCCCACATCACCAGCGAGTGCGCATGCACACACACACACTGATTACACACTGCAAGAAAGGAAGCTTGGTCCAATGGCACATGTATGACACTTGCATCAAGACTCTTAAGCACTGATGTTGAGAGAGAATGGGCTCATCAGTAACACACCAAATAAAAAGAGTGTAGAAGTGATATAAATTATTGTTATTATTCATAATAATAATAATAATAATAATAATGATGATGATGATAACAACAACAACAATTTATATCCTCCAAAGGAGCCCAGGACAGGAAACAATCTAGCAATCTGAAACAATCTAGCAGTAACATAAAGAAAAGCGGCATAAAGAGAAGCATTCTAAAAAGGTTCTGAAACACAGTCACAGTTTAATAAAAACATTCTAAAACACATGCAATCACATCAAGTCTGTGTCTGTGTTGGAAATGCTTTTTAATATGTTTTAAACCTTTTAAAAAAACCAATATGTTTTTAACCTTTTTTAAAGATGTCTTCAAAGCTCTTTTAAAATGTTTTTAAAGATGTTTTGTTTTAATGTATTTTAAAGTCTGTTTTTATGATGTTTTAATGTGTTTTTAGTGCTTTTATTTGCTGCCCTGGGCTCCTGCTGGGTGGAAGGGCGTGATATAAATAAATTAAATAAGATGCCTTTTTTTGCAGTGTTTTATCAATGCACATCCGTAAAGTAGAGGGGTCGTGGTGGGGGACAGCTACCCTAACTTCCTAAGTGGAAGAGGGCAGACAGGTTTGGCTCAAATGGGATCTCTGGTGCTATTCATGAGGACTCCACCCTGTGAGATAAGTTAGGCTGAGTGAGGGTGATTGACCAAGGTCACCCCAGTGAGCTTCATGGCTGAGCTGGGTTTGCATCTGGCTCTCCCCAGTCCTAGTCCAACACTCAGAAAAAGCCCTCATATTTATTTGCTTGGGAAGGAGAGATGGTCTTGTAAATCTCCTCTACAACACTTTAGATCAGAGCTATCCATCACCTCATGCTTAGTAAATTTTATCTTAAAGCACTTACAAAGGAGCTGAGGTCTTGCAAGAGGCTGAGGTGTATAGGCTAGCAGCTCAGGTTTTGCAAAGCCTGTTTTCATTTGCCTGAAGAACAGCTAAGTGCTTTGCTTTGATCCAGGAAATGGTACTTTTGCAAAACCTATCTTTACTTCATTGCTTAGCAGACCTCAAATGAAGATAAAACTGGTCTGAACAAAAACAGTCAAGAGAATCCATCCTCAAGCAAAAGGGTGCTGGGTCTTATGTATCCATTATCTTCAGAGAAAACCATCAATTCCTTTCTTGTTAACAAGGACCTGGAGGAACTAAGAACTGGGGTTCAGAGAAGAGTGATGGAGAAGATTAAAAGAAACGAAGAACTGCAGAAGGAATTCTTGAACATTTTTCTTGCTAAAGCAAATCTTTGTGTTGACCTGCATGACATCGGGCTCTGACTCCACGGAGGAGATGATGCACTTTGTAAAGAACAACCCAAAGCTATAAATAGAGAAATTAGGTTTGTTTCCTTGGCCAGTGCAGGGATGAAACAGAGGAATTTCATTACAGTGGGCTTTGTGTGGGAGAACATCCCATTGGATAGTAACTGTTATAAATCGGGTGTGCAGGAACTCTGTCATATATATACACATAATTTTATAGCAGCTGCCTGTGAGTCCTGTTGGAATGCTCCAAGTATTTCTTTCAACATTTCCTTCTTTGGATTTTTTGTACTTTTTTGCTTTCTTGCTTTACTTAAAAGCACAAATTATTAAAGATAGTTTCAGTATAAAAATGGCTACCAATGATTTAATTGCTCTCCAAATACTAATCATCTCCCCTGCATGATTGTTTTAGTTTGTTTCACCCTGCTTTTTAACCAACAATTTCTCATTTTTTAAAAAACTAACGACAAACAACATTTTTCATAGCCTGTTGGCCAGCTTAGGTTAAAAGACAAAGCAAGTGCACTTTATTGGCACAAGGTTGTTTTAAAGCAAGAGTTGCCATTAATAGAGTTGGTGAATCAACATGGAACATGCTTGTCTGCCTTCTGGGTTTCATGTGGAATTAGTACACAGTACACACACACACACACACACACACACGCAATCAGTGTGGGTCTCCCTTTGCAACGCTCATGTTACAAGCAGGCAAAAGCGTTCAGAGAAAGACACTATGGAGAATCTGCCAGTGTCCCCACAGAGCTGTCTATTCTTTCATGTGTCCCTCTGCGTTTTTTTTACCTTCTGCCATGCTGCCCCGCACAGGAGTCCCTTGAATTTTCCTCCCTGGTCTCTCTCTCTCCCTCCTCCTGTCTGGTTGCTGCCAGCTCAGCTCTGCATGTGCAAGGAGGAGCTGCTAGCTTACCTCCCCAGTGCAGTGTCCACTTATATAGTCATCCAGAGCACACACCCCCTCGGTTGGGTGGATGTCTGGCTGTCATGTAAGGAAAGTGAAGCAGGGGAGGAAGAAAAAACATTAAAAGATAAGGAGAGAGACGTGCAAAAGCATTTCCAGGAAAGATTAGCTCTGCACTTTTTAAACTTGAAAATGAATGAGTGGGGTTTGCATTGTCACAGTAAACAGTGGCACACTGGGCCAAGCGGCATGTGGGGATGTTTCACATTGGAGAAACAGCCCCCTCTGGCTGGCTGATTTGGCCACATGCACTCCCAAGGGGGCAGGCTGGCATTACCACTGACACCCATGCACACAACTGGGGGTCTTTTGTGGCATTTACAGGGGGCAAGTCCCAACCCTCTTCTCTGGCAATTCCACCCAGCCACCCAATATGTATAAGCAGATGAAGTTTTTCAAAATTCACCCTCCCCTGGAGTAAGAAAGGAGCCAAGAAAAACAGAGTCTGGCCACAGCCTTAGAAAAAAAAATTCCTTGACTATCTCTGGAGCAGCCTTTGCCAAGTTGGTGCCCTCCATATGTTTTGGACTACAACTCCCATCAGCCTTAGCCTGGGGCTGATGGGAGTTTTAGTCCAAATCATATGGAGGGCACCAGCTTGAGAAAGGCTGGTATGGGAAGTTGCAGGATGAGGCCTTTCAGATGGGGAAAGAAAGAGCAAGGTCCACCCAGCTGTGTTTCGGATCCTGCGCTTCTGACATGGAGTGCCTTTCATTTCATTTCAGGCAGCAGTTTTAAGGCCTGATTAATTTAATGCACCACCCGGCGTCAGCATGATGGGATGGATTTTGGCACTGGCCACCTTTGAGGGCAAAATGCAACATGGTCTGAAGCTGCCCCCCATCTTCCCCACCTTCCTCCACTGCATAAAGCAACTTGCCTTATCTCCAGGTGGCCGGATGTGCCCAGTGATTCCATTCCAGGACCTTGTTCATCTGAGGGACCATGTGCTTCTGCTTCTTTACATCAGTGGGACTGACTCCTTCACAGGCTCTTCTGTCCTGCAGGGGGGAAAGAGCTTCTGACTGCAATATCATTTATTTATAAAAGTATTTACCTGCCACCAAGTCACACAATATAACATGGTGGCATATAACAATATATGCAATAAAATATGAAACACCATAAAAACATTTTTTTAAAAAAGAATGATCATTAAAATGACTGGCTGATCAAAAAATGTGAGCAGTTACATAGGCTTGTCTACAGATATATGTGTGTGTGTGTGTGTGTGCATGCGTGCGCAGGCCCCCCCCCCATCTGAACCTGACCTGAGCCCGCCTGCTATTCTGCCCCTCGGGTGCTTCCTCAGGAGACTCGGGAAGGATGAAAGTATCAGCTTTTGCTCCTCCGGTTCCTCATTTTTCTGTTCCTAAATTCAGATCTCCATGCTTAATTTGCAATTATAAAAAAGTCCTCACAAAAAGCATTTTAGTGTACATTTTTTCTAATACACACATTTGTGTATGCAATTTTGTTTAATAAACACATTTTACAAGCAGATTTTCCTAATACAAAATAATAGGTTATTTTACTAATATGTGTGTTTCTTTTTTGCAGACTTTCCCCTATACACATTTTCAATGCATTATCATCATCATCATCATCATCATCATCATCATCATCATCATCATCATCATTATTATTATTATTATTATTATTATTATTATTATTATTATTATTATTTATACCCCGCCTTTTGGCCAAAGGCCCTCCAGGCGGCTTACAAAAAACCCACAAATATAAAAATACAATATAAAATACATCAATAGAATAATACAATTTACAAACTACAATTTACAAAAGTTAAATAACTGCTCTTAGGCTAACAATGTAAGATGCACGACACATGAGGGAAAAGGGACAGGGAAGAACAATTATGGGGTTGGAAACTGCATAGCAAAATTTGGGGAAATGCAAATTTGCAATGATAGCTGTATTTTCCAGAGCTTGGAAAAGTTACTTTTTTGAACTTCAGCTCCCATCAGCCCCAGCCAGCATGGCCACTGGATTGGGCTGATGGGAGTTGTAGTTCAAAAAAGTAACTTTTCCGAGCTCTGGTTTTCACTTTGCAAATCGTTTTGGGAAGTGGGAATTAGGTAGGTTTGCAATACATGCAAACTAGACTGAATTTCTCCCCCATCCCGCAAAGGCAAACATCTTGACTCCTTCTTGCCTGCCTCTTGGCTCCAGCAGGAGCCAGTCAGTGAGTGATGCTAAAGAGCCTGCTTCTTCAGGGTTTGTTAGTTGCTGACCAGGGATCTATACTAAGAGAGGGGCTGTAGCTCAGTGGGAGAGCATCTGCTGTGCATGCAGAAGGTCCCAGGTTCAATCCCCGACAGCATCCCCAGGTGGAGAGCTGCTGGCAGTCAGTGTTGGCAATACGGAGCTAGATGGGACTCAGTAAAGGCATCTTCCTACCTAGTGCTAATTCTCTCTCTCCCCCATCAAATCCTTCTTTAAGATTCTCCTTTTCTGAATGGCCTAATCTCTTCATCCTCATTCCCAGCTGAAATGCCACCTAGGTCCACAGTTACCTCTCCAGACAATTAATTCTTGCCACCCTTTCTGCCTCCCTTCCCTGCTTTTAAACACTAAAAGCATCTTTCAGACATATTAAAAACAAAACATCTTAAAAGACATCTTCAAAGCAATTCCAGCGAAGGTGGAGACTGGGATAAGGTCTCCACTTCAAAGGCTTGTTGAAAGAGCAGATAAAATTTTATTATTATTATTATTATTATATCTTCAGCAGGTGCCGAAAAGATAACAGAGATGGCTGCTGCCTAATATTTAAGAGGAGGGAATTCCACAGGGTAGGTGCCACCACACTAAAGGTCCATTTCCTATGTTGTGCAGAACGGACCTCCTGATAAGATGGCATCTGCAGAGGGCTCTCACCTGCAGGGCACTTATTGAGGTGAGATAGTCTTTCAGGTATCCTGGTCCCAAGCTGCACAGGGCTTTGCACACTAAAACCAGTGCTTTGAACTTAGCTTGGCAAACCCTCAGTGTGTCCCTTGGCTGAAATGGCCACCCCTGATCCAGATATTTAATGTGGGCTTCATTTTTATCCTCCCCCCCCTTGCACATATCTCAAAAATTCGCCTTTCCATTTGGGTCTATCAGAGAGCTCCGGATAACAAGAAAGCTGTTACAGATGCTTTCACCAACACAGGGGTTGATTGAGCAACCAAGATGGAAAGTCCCCTGCCTACATGTTTCAGCCACCTTTTTGATTGGGCCATTCCTACATCAGTGTGTATGAATTGCAGCTGGTGGGGAACTCCTGACAACCGAGGGGTGAACTGGAGTGTAACGAGAACTCAAAAACAGGCAGCAGCTTCTGAGAAGAACTGAGTTAAGAAGAGACTAAGGAGCTTTTTCTCTTCCCAGCAAATGCTGTTTGTCTTTCTGGACGTATCAATCTCCTGTTCACCTTGAAGACTTGTAGAAAGAAACAGCCTCAGACACAACACCGCCTTCCCAGGCAACACAATACTCTTGGGTAAATTTCTAGGGCTGATTTGGATGTCTGGGGGTGGACATCTTAATGGTCCCCACACTTGGAGTCCAAATTCAACCAGGAAATGATCACTCTGTGACAAAGGAGTAATAATCCTCCCATAACTGGACATAAGAACATAAGAAGAACATAAGAAGAGCCTGCTGGATCAGGCCAGTGGCCCATCTAGTCCAGCATCCTGTTCTCACAGTGGCCAACCAGGTGCCTGGGGGAAGCCCGCAAGCAGGACCCGAGTGCAAGAACACTCGCCCCTCCTGAGGCTTCCGGCAACTGGTGGACAATGCTCTGTAACAAAGGCCAGACCAAGGGTATGCCTTGCCATGTGTGTTGATCAGGTTGGAGAGCCGGGGGAGATGGCGCCTGAGTAGGAGTGTTTGATTGGAGCTCCACATATATCTGCTTTTTACTACACGTCCTGATAAGTGGCTGATTAGAAGAGCACATATGTTTGTGTTTCCCGCTTTTCCCACTTATTTTAAAGTATAATTTTTAAACGCAGTTTATACAAACATAGTGAACTGACCAGAAGTGGAGAAGAGAAACAAGAGATAAGGGGCCCCTGCAGGTGCTCCAGAGAGCAGTGAACTGCGTAAATTGGGGCACTTGCATTTACATTATTGAAAACTGTTTAAACAGCTCAAACTTTCACCTTGGGAAGCCAGAGTCAGAATTTACATTAAAAGATATGGTGATAACCAGAAAAGGCTACAGGTCTCAGGGCATTGTTCCCCTCAAAGGGTGCGCCCCTTTAAACAAACAAAGAAACAAAACAGGCAAAAATAACTCATTTTTTAAGGAATAGTGAACTTATAAAAGAGCCTGATCATAGGCCCTTGTATACCCCAAGTTCCATCTCAGAGTGGATTCTAGACTGCAATGGAGCAGAGGGTTGGACTCGATGGCCTTGTAGGCCCCTTCCAACTCTACTATTCTATGATTCTATGATTCTATGAAACACCCAAGATTACAGTGGAACCTTAACCTGTGCCACCTTAGCAGCTGAGCTGGCTCTTGCTGAGCACAACTCATCTACAGGGTTAACTCAGACATTTGCAAAGAACAATCAGTTAAATGACCAATTTAACGATTTAATCTCTAAGCAACTTGAGGAGCTGGCCATCAATGAGGATAAGACAAATAAAAAAGATTGTTCAACCCAAAGCGAGTGACCACAAAATAAGAACATAAGAACACAAGAAGAGCCTGCTGGATCAGGCCAGTGGCCCATCTAGTCCAGCATCCTGTTCTCACAGTGGCCAACCAGGTGCCTGGGGGAAGCCCGCAAGCAGGACCAGAGTGCAAGAACACTCTCCCCTCCTGAGGCTTCCGGCAACTGGTTTTCAGAAGCATGCTGCCTCTGACTAGGGTGGCACAGCACAGCCATCATGGCTAGTAGCCATTGATAGCCCTGTCCTCCATGAATTTGTCCAATCTTTTTTTAAAGCCATCCAAGCTGGTGGCCATTACTGCATCTTGTGGGAGCAAATTCCATAGTTTCACTATGCGCTGAGTAAAGAAGTACTTCCTTTTGTCTGTCCTGAATCTTCCAACATTCAGCTTCTTTGAATGTCCACGAGTTCTAGTATTATGAGAGAGGGAGAAGAACTTTTCTCTATCCACTTTCTCAATGCCATGCATAATTTTATACACTTCTATCATGTCTCCTCTGACCCGTCTTTTCTCTAAACTAAAAAGCCCCAAATGCTGCAACCTTTCCTCATAAGGGAGTCGCTCCATCCCCTTGATCATTCTGGTTGCCCTCTTCTGAACCTTTTCCAACTCTATAATATCCTTTTTGAGATGAGGCGACCAGAACTTTACATGGTATTCCAAATGCGGCCGCACCATAGATTTATACAACGGCATTATGATAGCGGCTGTTTTATTTTCAATACCTTTCCTAATTATCCCTAGCATGGAATTTGCCTTTTTCACAGCTGCCGCACACTGGGTCGACATTTTCATCGTGCTGTCCACTGCAACCCCGAGGTCTCTCTCCTGGTCGGTCACCGCCAGTTCAGACCCCATGAGCGTATATGTGAAATTAAGATTTTTTGCTCCAATATGCATAATTTTACACTTATTTATATTGAATTGCATTTGCCATTTTTCCGCCCATTCACTCAGTTTGGAGAGGTCTTTTTGGAGCTCTTCGCAATCCCTTTTTGTTTTAACAACCCTGAACAATTTAGTGTCGTCAGCAAACTTGGCCAATTCACTGCTCACTCCTAATTCTAGGTCATTAATGAACAAGTTGAAAAGTACAGGTCCCAATACCGATCCTTGAGGGACTCCACTTTCTACAGCCCTCCATTGGGAGAACTGTCCATTTATTCCTACTCTCTGCTTTCTGCTTCTTAACCAATTCCTTATCCACAAGAGGACCTCTCCTCTTATTCCATGACTGCTAAGCTTCCTCAGAAGTCTTTGGTGAGGTACCTTGTCAAACGCTTTTTGAAAGTCTAAGTACACTATGTCCACTGGATCACCTCTATCTATATGCATGTTGACACTCTCGAAGAATTCTAATAGGTTACTGAGACAGGACTTTCCCTTGCAGAAGCCATGCTGGCTCTGCTTCAGCAAAGCTTGTTCTTCTATGTGCTTAGTTAATCTAGCTTTAATAATACTCTCTACCAGTTTTCCAGGGACAGAAGTTAAGCTAACTGGCCTGTAATTTCTGGGATCCCCTCTGGATCCCTTTTTGAAGATTGGTGTTACATTTGCCACTTTCCAGTCCTCAGGCACGGAGGAGGACCCGAGGGACAAGTTACATATTTTAGTTAGCAGATCAGCAATTTCACATTTGAGTTCTTTGAGAACTCTCGGGTGGATGCCATCCGGGCCCGGTGATTTGTCAGTTTTTATATTGTCCATTAAGCCTAGAACTTCCTCTCTCGTTACCACTATTTGTCTCAGTTCCTCAGAATCCCTTCCTGCAAATGTTAGTTCAGGTTCAGGGATCTGCCCTATATCTTCCACTGTGAAGACAGATGCAAAGAATTCATTTAGCTTCTCCGCAATCTCCTTATCGTTCTTTAGTACTCCTTTGACTCCCTTATCATCCAAGGGTCCAATCACCTCCCTAGATGGTCTCCTGCTTTGAATGTATTTATAGAATTTTTTGTTGTTGGTTTTTATGTTCTTAGCAATGTGCTCCTCAAATTCTTTTTTAGCATCCCTTATTGTCTTCTTGCATTTCTTTTGCCAGAGTTTGTGTTCTTTTTTATTTTCTTCATTCGGACAAGACTTCCATTTTTTGAAGGAAGACTTTTTGCCTCTAAGAGCTTCCTTGACTTTGCTCATTAACCATGCTGGCATCTTCTTGGCCTTGTGGTACCTTTTCTGATCTGCGGTATGCACTCCAGTTGAGCTTCTAATATGGTGTTTTTAAACAACTTCCAAGCATTTTCACGTGATGTGACCCTCTGGACTTTGTTTTTCAGCTTTCTTTTTACCAATCCCCTCATTTTTGTGAAGTTTCCTCTTTTGAAGTCAAATGTGACCGTGTTGGATTTTCTTGGCAATTGGCCAGTTACATGTATGTTTAATTTAATACCACTGTGGTCACTGCTCCCAATCGGTTCAACAACACTTACATCTTGCACCGGGTCCCGGTCCCCACTAAGGATTAAGTCCAGGGTTGCCGTCCCTCTGGTCGGTTCCATGACCAACTGGTGTAGGGAATAGTCATTTAGAATATCTAGAAATTTTGCTTCTTTGTCATGACTGGAACACATATGCGGCCAGTCTATGTCCGGGTAGTTGAAGTCACCCATTAGTACCACATTTCCTGGTTTGGATGCTTCCTCAATTTCATATCTCATCTCAAGGTCTCCCTGAGCATTTTGATCAGGGGAACGATAGATCGTTCCCAGTATTAAGTCCCTCCTGGGGCATGGTATCGCCACCCACAACGATTCTTTGGAGGAGTCCGCCTCTTTTGGGGTTTCAAACTTGCTGGATTCAATGCCTTCTTTCATGTATAGAGCGACTCCGCCACCAATACGTCCTTCCCTGTCCTTCCGATATAGTTTATATCCAGGGATAACCGTATCCCACTGGTTTTCTCCATTCCACCAGGTCTCCGTTATGCTCACTATATCAATGCTCTCCTCTAAGACCAAGCACTCCAGTTCTCCCATCTTGGTTCGGAGGCTCCTAGCATTAGCGTACTGCTTACTAATTGAGGGTTGGATTTATTTACTGATGAAAGAGATTGACCATATAAAATCCTTTCTATCTGTGAGTGACAGTCTCTTGACAGCTCTGGAGGAAACACATAAAAGGATGAAGAGTGGAGGGGAAAGCCTGATAAAGGATTTGTGCGATATGTGCAATCACAAAATGCAAACAGACAAACAGCATCGAACGGAAAAGCACGCAGGAGAAAGTCGACCATAAAAAGACCTAATATTTTAAAGAAGGGGGTAAATAACTTTAAAAAGAGCAAAAATATTAAAAATACAAAGCCAATGCATTATAAGAAAATGGACTTTGGAAAACTCTTTAAACTATTAGAGAAAAGCCCCAACCAAAAAACAAAATATCAGGGAAAGCCCTAAACAGAAAGTTGAACAAAATATCAGGGAGAGAGTCAAGAGTAAGGAACTTGTGGAAACCAATGACAAGTTTCCTTTTGAAACTAACTTTGGCTCCTCCCCACAGCAGTTTGTATCTCAGGACCAGATGAGGAGGACTGACATACAAGACCCTTGGGGACATATTTTGTTGACAAGAAATCCTCTTCAAAAGCAGATAAAGCCTGACAAAAATTGGGTTTTAGTGCTGAATCACAGAAAGTTAGTTTTCAACAACTACCCCAAACCAAATTCAGCATGATAGCAAATCCCACCTTCTGGAAATCCTGGAGACAGTTCTATTTTCTCTAGTTGATATAGAACATGTGGAGTATTTTTTTTACAACTACACCCATGCACATGCAGTGGTTACTTTTAAAGAACAGGGCCTAGTCAATGCTGTACTTGCTTCCAGAGACGTCTTCACCGAGAGCAATATCTCAATTTTAAGATTTTTTGAGAATCTAGCTCCTCCCCAGGCTCTGATTACGCACCGTAAAATAAGTTCAGAAACTATTCCCATTGCAGAGCACATTCAACCTAAAAATCTAATCAATTTGGATATCCTTACGGAATCATTTAACAAAATCGTAGGCCTGTACACCTGTGAGCAAGAAGGGCGTGGAGATGCTTGGGTCCATCCAGTAAAGCAACCCCTCTTTGAGGTGAAAGAATTTGCTAATGAAGAAAAAATGTTACTCGACTCCTCTTGTGCACTGCCCCTAGAGGCCCAAGATGAAATCATGTTGAGATTAGACCTTTTAAAATCAAATTTGGAAGCCAAGCAGCTACGGTTAAAAAGCTGCCCAAATAAAGTAAAGGTACATGGTGATTTAGTGCAACCGCTTGAAAATCGGAAAGGACTAATGAAGCTACCACAGGACCTGAAGGGGTACAGAAACGTGCCTCGAGTTTTCAAGTTACAGCAGAACTCAATCTACTATCAAAGGATAATCCTATTAGGAATGACCTAACCATTACAACACCAACTATAAATACCCTGAATAACAAGCCCACCACCTGGCTTGAAATGAGATTTTTAGAGGCGGAGGTATGTGGTTCACCGGCAAAGTTAACCAACCCTACTGGTTGCGTAGTAAATCAAGCACCCTGGATGAATTCAAATGTCATCAAGATGAGTTCTAGTATGGAAGCAATTGAACACCTAGAGGATGAAATTGAAACTGTTGAGGTGCCCCCCATAAAAAATGTGAAACAACAGAGAAAGAAGGGCCCTTCCTCAGCGAACATGGGTGGGTGGTGCCCTCAAAGAAAAGATCTTATGAACAAAGACCAAACTGCACAAAGTGTGAAGACCCAGAAAAATCCCCAGTGACAAAAATCACAACAGCCCAAGAATCATCTGACATTACTGTCCTGGAACATCGCAGGCTGGCAATGCAGAGCTGCCGATTGTACCTCCTTGGACTTTATAAACATGCACAATATTATATTGCTTCAAGAAACATGGGCAAAGGAGGGCCTGGTTTTAAATAGCTTTGCTGCATATTGCCTTGATGCCGTTCCCAGTTCTGGGGGGGGGTCGCCCTAAGGGAGGTCTTGGGGTTCTGGTGTCCACAGCCATCCGAGTGGTTACTAGTACACCAGCCCCCCTGGTCCACCTTGCAACCTCCTTGGTTATCAAGTATGGGTCGATCAGTCTACTGATCATAAATGTTTACCTGCCCCCGCAGAGATATAAACAGCAGATTAAGGAAAACTGGTCCAAATTAGAAGATTATATCACCAAACTGGCCGCTTTGTACCCAAAATCCTTTGTAATAGTGGCAGGCGATTGAAATGCCAGAATAGGTCAGAATTATCTTCCACTGTATTCCCACTTCCATGAATGACCGCCCAACCATGAGGAGACCCATATGGTTCCCATTAGACAGTCCAAAGACAAGGGCTGTAACTACGCTGACCCTTGTCTAATGCAAATGGTTAACAGACTGGACCTAGTAATATTAAATGGGAGTGCAGAAGGTGACATTAATGGCAAATTCACATTCCTTTCAGGGCTGGGAGCCTCCACAATTGATTATTTCATTATTTCATATGATCTACTAAATCTAGTGTCTTGTTGTAAGGTGGACAAGCGTACGGAGAGTGAGCGTTTACCCATGGTTCTATCCTTGAAACTCCGATCTCAAAACATTCGCGCAGATTATGAACTGTTGCTAAACTCTGAGGCAGAGTCAAAAACCACATGTGTAAAGTGGTCAAATATGACAGAGCACACAGAGTGGTTGTACTCAGAAGACAGCCTATGCCATCGCAAAGCTATGTTAACAGCAGACTCTCCAAGCGCAGTGATAATTTTGTTTCAGAAACTGATTTCCTCCTTACATAATTGTTTAAAAACTAAAATTCCAACAAGATGAAATGTTAGCAAATCCAAACACTGGTTCCATCATGAATGCATTGATATGAAAAAAATCTGTTATTGAGAAATATCAATCATACGGGGATCAGATTCTGTCAGCACTACCTCCAGAATGGTTCTAGTTAAAGAGTAGATACAAAGCTTTAATTAAAGTAAAAAAAGAAGCAGGCCACAAGGGAGGCTTGGCAAAGCTTAATTAAAGCGACAAGAGCACATGCCACCGCAACCTTTTGGAGGGTGGTCGTGAGGGGCTACCCGAAAACAACAATGAACATGGATGGACAGCT
Source organism: Rhineura floridana (assembly GCF_030035675.1). Taxonomy (NCBI): domain Eukaryota; kingdom Metazoa; phylum Chordata; class Lepidosauria; order Squamata; family Rhineuridae; genus Rhineura; species Rhineura floridana. The sequence continues at coordinate 2,971,583 of NC_084485.1, forward strand.
ATATTCCAGTGACTTCCTGGGAACTGTATTTTAGCACTATCTACGCAACAGGACCAAGCTGTCACCAGTCATTAAAGGTAGACATACGTCGTTTCCCTGAGTGGCCGCCAGTCACCTCCCGTGAAATCAGAAGACTTATTTCTAAATTGAAAGCTGGCTACAGCAGGAAAATATACTCGGTGACAAGCCGGCCGGTTTTAGGACGAGTCGCTCCACAACTGATCAAGGACTTGTCCTTCGACATCTTATGGAAAAATATACTCTATCAACAAAGGAGGGGCTTCACGCAGCTTTTATTGACTTTAAATCTGCGTTTGATTCGATTTCAAGAGACAAACTTTGGGAAAAAATTGAGGCCACAAACATCGATAGGAGGCTCCTTATATTAATGCGTAGTCTCTGTGAAAATACACGCTTGACGGTTAAATGGGATCCTGTTCGTCACTTAACAGGTCCATTCCCACTTTTAATGGAGTGAAACAGGGATGCATTTTAGCTCCCACGTTGTTTAACTTTTATATTAATTCATTGATCAAAACCCTAGCAAAGGTAAATTCACATCCTCCCAAGTTGGCAAATAGACCTGTGTCAATCCTTCTCTACGCAGATGATGCGGTTCTTCTGTCCTTGTCAAGAATCGGCCTGAGATGCCTTTTATGCACTTTAGCCTGATAATGCAAAGATGAACGACTGACAATTAACTATGACAAGTCTAAGGTCCTAATTTTTAATAGGAGGAGAAGTAGGCATTGATGGCAGATTAATGACCATCAGATTGAGCAGGTTACCTTCTACAGATATTTAGGTGTAACCTTTCATTCAACAGGCTCATGGAAAGTTCAAATAAAAAATGCCATTGCGAATGCCCAGAGAAGTACAAAGGCACTTCTATCCTTCTATTACACCAAAGGTGGCCAATATATCCCCGCGGCCCTACAGGATTTTGTTGCTAAGATCATAGCCCAGATGCTGTACGGTTCCCAGCTATGTGTTTTTGATAATTTTGCTCCTTTTGAGACTTCAAACTAAATTTATAACAGCAATATTAGGTACTCCGCTATGTGTCCCTAATATAATTTTGCAGTTGGAGGTGGGCCAAATCTCTGTTGAGACTCGCACATTGATATATAAGATAAACGTCTGTCTAAAACTAACGTTCTTCCCAGTGGGTTTAGCTCCTTTGACTCTGGTAGATACTTTTCAATCTAGATGGAAAAGAGAATTGTCAATGAAATTGTCATACTTGGGGTTTTCCATCCCCGCCATTATGGCAAAAAAGCAAAAAAGGCTGTCTCCCAGCGAATCAGGGACATTGATTTACAAACCCATTTGAGCTTGACTGCACTCTATTCTGACTATGGAGATTATACGACGAAGTTTATGACAACAAATTATATGAGAAATCTGTCGACTCCGAAACACAGAAAAGCTTTCATGCTTGCTAGACTTAATGTCTTACCTTCTGCACTTTTAGAAGGGAGATTTAGCAAGGAGCAAGGATTTAGTACAGGAGCACTTTTCTCCCTATGATATGGGAAGTGTGGAAACTGCTGCACATGTATTGTTGTATTGTCCGTTTTATCGAGACTCCAGATTCGATCTTATTAACCCAATTCTCAAAAAAAATCCCAGGGAAGTTTGACGCATTTTATTTAGAATATTTACTCTCCGATAGGAACCGGCAGGTGACAGCCAAGGTGGCAAGATTCTGTGCTTTGGCTGTTACCTGCAGGAGAGGGATGATGGCAAATAACAATAATAGTTAATCCTGGGTGGGCCACTGATGTCTTAATCTAGCACCATTAGCACCACATTATTTCAGGCTGCTGCCCTTGTTCCCTCCTCTGTATAATACTGATATGTTTTATTGCTTTACTGCTTTTACATTTTATAGTGCTGGCCGTTGACTGTAATAAATGATGACTGATTAATTGGTTGATTAGGTTGAAGCTGTACTGCAATAGCCTCATGGTAGCCATGGTGCCTATGAAGCTGGCCCAGACAAAGGGGCCTCAGCATGAATACTGAAATTTCTCAGTACCAACATCTGGGGACCTTCCAACATCATCATGTCAGAAACCACCTCAACCAGTCCTAGCAGCCAGGATGGGAGTACACCAACAAAAATTTTAATCTATGCCTCTGACCCAACACCAGAAACAGACCCTCTGACTTGGCTCCCAGCTACTTAGTGGCAGGGACAGGATTTACTGCCTATGTTCCGATCCGCTTGTATTCTGATAGACCATCATTCGATACCGATCCACCCTTGTTTTGTTCCTGCTTGCTTTGACACTTGCTGACTCGATCTGCTGGTTTTGTTTTGGTTTTTTGGTTGAGGAAAAAAGATTGCATAATTTTAACGTAAATGACTTTGTGAAAGATCACAATGTTCCATGTGGTTTATTTTTTCCTATTTATCACACCTACACACTATTATGAATGCATCAACTTAGAGGAAGGTAATTATGTAAAATTGGGAAAAATAATATTTGCTGATTATAGCTGTGGCCCACCGCACAAAATCAGTGCCAGTCCAAAAGGAAAGCGGACTGTTGAATTCAGTTGGAATCTGGTACTAAGTCTGATTTGGCAGATATTATCCCCCATCCCCACTAAGCGGCAAGCAAATGTGGAAGGAATCACATTACACCTGCACTGCTCTGGCTTCCTCCTCCTTTCTGAGCCCAATTTAAGATTTTGATGTTGACTTATAAGGCCCTACATGGCTGATGAAGAGCCTCTCTTGGTATGTGCCAGACTAGCCGTTGTGATCTTTGGAGTGGGCTCTGGTCAAGGTCCGAGACTCTGCAGTGTGTGTGAACAGGGCAAGAGCCTTCCCCACTGTTGCATCCTTGTTGTGGAATTCTCTGCCTCTGGAAATGTATCACGCACCCTCAGTATTTCAGTTTTACCACAAACCGGTCAAAGAGATACACCTTCAACTAGGACTTTTGGTTGTTTTATTGGTTTCTGAGTCCTCAGTTGCTAATTTAACAATAAACATTAACCTTTTCCAGCATCTTTGAGATACATTCATGTTCCTTGTTTACATCATTGGATACTTCCATTTTGTGTGTTTCATCTTGTGTGAAGAGCAATACATAAATGGTAATAATAAATAAATGGCCTCTTCACTTGGACGTTGCTACCTGCTCTCCTTCCACATCTGGGCTGTAACAATATATTTAAAGCATACCAAAAGGGCACCAATAAATAAATGGCCTCTTCACCTGGACGTTGCTACCTGCTCTCCTTCCACATCTGGGCTGCATATATACAACAACACATTTAAAGCACACCAAAAGCTCATCTCACTCAAAGAATCCTGGGAACTGTAGTTTACCTCTCACAGAACTATAATTCCCAGCAGTCTTAACAAACTACACTCCCCAAGATTCTGTGCTTTCAAAGTATGGTGTATGTATGCAGCCCTTGGTGTCTGTGTCTGTGTCTCCAAGACCAGATAGCCGGAACTGAGTAGATATCTTGTGCAGGGCAAGGGAGTCTGTTGCTTTGTTTTAGGCAGAAGATCTTCCTGTGGAAACTTGGGTGGCCCCAACTGAGACTACACACAAATGTTTGTAAGTCACCTTGTCCTATGTAAACCACTTTCAGAATTTTGTTTATTTGTTGAAACTGATGTACAAATATTCAGAACAAAAAGTAGTGTGTGCCCTGGTAATGTCCATATGCTCTTACTGAATCGTTTTACTCTAAGACAGCCTCCCTCAATGTGGTGCCCTCCATACATTGTGGGTCACGCAGGAGTACTGGAAACTGCCTTATACCAAGCCAGAGCATCTCCCATTTAGTTCAGCACTGTCTACCTTGACTGGGCTGCAGGCTGGAGAGTCTGGGGCAAAATCCTCTATCACTGGGCTACAGGCACAGCTCTCCTCAGCCCCAGGCAACATGGCTGACTGTTGTTGAGGCTGACAGCTGTTAGATGGGGCTCATGGGAGTTGTAATCCAAAACATCTGGAGGGCTCCTCGTTGGGGAAGGCTGCCCTAATTTCTACTTTTTATTGCGCCTCACAGTGTTGGCTAAAGGTCATGTTTGCACATTTCCCTAAGTCGGGCTTGGGAGGCTTCCTAGAAGAGCTTTCAGTCTGTGTGTGTAAACTGTGACTGTTGCACATACAAAGGAGCCTTCCGCTCACACCCTTCCGTCAGTCTGGCACCTCCTGAGCAAAGTCTTGGCATTTACACAGAGATGCCTCTCAGTCAAGCTGAATAATGTTTGCATTGCTGGGAGCAACTCTTGGCTCTGGTGATGACGCCTGGCGGGGAAATTTCACCACCACCCCATTTACCCAACTGTAAACAGGCAGGCCTGAGAGATCAGATGGGGTGGCCAGTCCTGCTCAGGAAGGGAAACCCGCCAAGGCTTTCTCCTAAGGGCCAAGCAACAGGATGCCTTGAAGCTCCCAATGTAATCTGCAGTGAGAACTGAGGCATGTGTGTGCATGCATGCGTGCATGCATGCGTGCATGCAAGATTTCCCCCTGTCCCATGCGCCAAATACAGACCTCCCTCGAGGGGGGAAAGCTGCAATCTTAACTTTTAAAGATTTAAACACTTTTGACCTCTTCTCCCCCACCCATGATATGGCCTTTATCCAAACTAGGAGGTTTGCAAAAAGAAAACGGATGGGAGCTCCCACGTAACAGTTAATAAGCCTTCTAAGTTAATAGCTTTCTAAGGCACAAACTAGCCAGGGAGAACCATGTTTGTTTATTCATGTGTCTGTCTACCTCCAGTCATGGTCAGGAGCTGTTGGGATCAGTATGCAGGTGTATGGCGAACCAATTGAACTGTAGGTGGCTCCATGCTCAGTGAAAAATCTTCCAGACATGGACTGGCTCCGCCCACACAGGTTGGCGATTGGAACTTCTGGACAAGAAGGTGTTTAGGGGCCCTTCCATACGACTGTATAATGTGCAAGGTTATAGCTCTATGTCCTCATTAATTCACTGTGGTCCATATGAGGTTGCATTTCTCATTCAAAAATCCGCATTAGGAACATCCCCCCAAAAACTGAGATGCTTTCCTAAACCGATAAACAATTGCATTTACATCCGTGAGCTCAGATGCAATGCCGCGGACTTTCCTGCAATAGGCGGTCCATGGGTGGTCCTCCATTGTATACCAAACCCCTTGTCTCATTCCCATGCAATAGCAGATCCACAAACCTGCGCATGTGTGGGAATTTAAAAAAACAAAACATTTCTGCGCTTTTCCGAAAAAGCTCACAAAAAGCAAAAGACCATTATGGACCAATCACTGAAAAAGGGTGGACTTAGGGGAGTGGCCAATGCTAAAGCAATTTAGACAACGAAGAAAACATGTACAGATGCCTGAAAATCAGGTTTTCACAATAATCCAACCACAAACAGGACATGTGTGGATCTTGAGGCCACCAGACGAATATTGAAAATGGGGATTTTGCCATTAGGCATGGATGGGCCGTAAGAAGGCTTCCTGGTCCAGCTGCACTGCGCTTGAGCAACAAGTTCTTCTGGAACTCTGGTGCATTTCTGTGTTGCTGAGCCTGACTTTTGGGAAATGAGGCTGAGACTCAAAGCCTGATGCAATAACCTCTGAAGGCTGCTCAGTGTTGGAAAAAGAAGTCCATTCTTCCTGTTCCCAGGGCATAGGCTGGGGTGGAAGTGTGGGATTCTTTCAAAGTAAAAATTCATAACTCAGATGTGACTTTTGTTTCAGAAATGCTCAGGTTTTACATTTGACTCTCAGTCTTGAGGGAGGGAAATTAGTCTTGTTCATAAACTCATCTTGCCAAAGTCAGTATTTTAACTTCAATGGCGTCTTTCTCTGGGAACTATGAATGAAACACAAATCAGAAGAAAGCTGAGAATTTGGCTTCTCCATTATGACTCCAGCCCGAAGACCTTTGTTTGCCTTTGTTTTCACTGTATTTTTAAAAGTTTTAATGTACTTTGTTTTTTTACTTGTTGTGAACTGCTTTGATGTTTTTAAATGAAACAGCAGTGTACAAATATATTTATAAAATAACTAACTAAATAAGAGGAGAGAAACTGACTGTCTTGGGCACCCAACAGCCGCGTTCTCGCTGAAGAGGCCAACTTATGCCTTAACTCTGCCACTGCGTGGGAAACATTCTTCCATGGTCCAATATATCCCTCCATATCTGCTGTGTGTGGCAGAAGGGTTCTAGCCTAGGTTTCCATGAATAGGGAGTGTGTGTGTGTAGAAGCATTGCATCTTGCCGACCCTCCACTTGCCCAATGCAAACTGGCGAAAGAGCCTCATCAGAATTGCTCTCCTTCCTTTGCTGCTACAGCAGAAGTGAAACATCAGCACAAACCCAAACAGGAAGGAGAAGCGGGCTCTGAAGAAGTCTATAAACACACTTTTAATTTCTTCAGAAAATGTGTCTGAGCCAGAATTTAAATCTCTCGGGAAATTAAATCCTCTGAGCTGCCAACTCTGGTAATCAAGTATTTATATATTATACTTGTATCTGATTCTTCCTTCCAAAGTCCCCCAGGGAGCTTCATAGCTGAGTGAGGATTTGAACCCCGGTCTCCCTCACCCAAGTCCAACAATCTCTCTTTTTCTCTGTCACCAAAATCCACTCCCCAAATGAAGAAATGTGTAATATTCAAAGAGTCAAACTCTATATAATGCAAACTCTATATGATGCAAACAACTCCGATTTTATAGCAGGCCATTCCGTTTTTAAATGTATTAATCCCAAGATGAATGCAGAAAGGACCAAATGTATACAGACTAGAATTCCACTTGGGCACATATCCATGACCACTTGCTCTTTCCAGGAGTGGATGGAACTGGGGGGGAGGGGACTAACCAGCCACTCTGCTGGCAATCCTGGGGGCATCTATTTTGCTTTTCCCCAAATGCCTTGATTGCAACATTATTTCAAGGCTTGGGGAGGAAGGATAATGTCTAGCATACATGAATGAACAAATGGCAGCCCTTCAGGCAACTAACATCCCCCCCCAATGTCCCAGAATTATGCTATATTGAAGCAACTCTGTTGGCGAAAGCTAAATGCTGCCAGTGTCGGCTCTGGGGTTGTCACCACCACCGCCGCCACTATCACCATCACCAGGTGTGTTGGCAAAAACATGTTTTAAAATTGAAAGGTGTGTGAGAGCCAAAGATAAGTGTGAGAAATTGACAAATTAAACACAAAATGAATGCATTCATGAACAAAACATGAAATGCACAAAGAATGGATACAATCCCCAAAGAAAGGCTGTTTCTTGCACATCCCCAACATGCAGCTTCTCTGAAAGTGTGTTTTAGTTGAGTGCAGCCACGAGGGGGAAGAGCAAGGACTCCACATGTGACTGGAGCAGCCAAGGGAAGTGACTTGAGCCTTTTGCCCTGTGGGTCATTTCTCAGTTAAACATTTCCCTCCTCAGATCGCTTTTTGCTCCCCAGGAAAAAAAAAGGCTTGTAAGCCTGGTATCTTTTCCCCCTCTGGTGGGAAGATACCTTGGAAAGGGGCAGGTCATTTTGGTGAGGTTCCAAGGGGGAAATCGTAGCCAACTGCTTCCTGTGGCTACTGCTCTGATCAAAATTGAACTCTCCCCTCACCACCACCCCAGGTGCATAATCTGAGCAATTCACAAAAGTCAGGAGGTGCTCAACACATCATCTCTAGTTTGGACCCCTAAAACCGCAACCATCAGTTCATAACTCTTGCTTAATGCATGTCCACATGTAGGCTACAAAAACCAGAGGATTTCTACCACGAAAAGATTTCAGCTGTAGGAGATGCTGGCAGCTCAGCTTGTTTTGGTCTCTGCCTTGTGGAATGACCAGGCAAACATGACTCTCACTTGACAACATGTTTCCTTTCCAGGACCAGCCTGGACCGGCCTTCCTCCATGACATAAGCTAGCATGCAGCACCAGCCAAACGTCGAGTGAGCAAAACAGAGCAGCTCCGTCCCTGCAAAGAGTGCAAAAGCCAGCCTGAGCTTGAGCTCCAAAAGACTTTTTTCTCTTTGCTGTAAGTTCACGTAAGGAACAGTCAGATGCATTGAACACACATGTACATACACATGCAAGGTGACTCCTCAGGGCCTGGTGAGGCAGATGGGCAGTAGCTTTCTGCTTGCCGTCTCCACAGAGGGCCTTGGCTAATCTCAACTTGCTACCATTCTAGGAGGGCACTGAGTCTTGGCTGTCATCAATGGTCACCTTCTGCTGGTTTCAGAGGGATGCAGCCTTCCCACAACTTGGCAGGGAGTACCTGGCCTACCACCTCCCTACTTCTGCCCAAAATAGTGTCACCAGAATTGGTGAAAGAGTTTATTGGAAAAGGCGTCCTGACCTGAGAACACCGACGTGCTGAAGCGCTCCACAGAAAAAGCCACAGCGTGGGTTCTGGGGGTCTCCTTCAGCTCTGCCGACCACAGTTTTTGTTGAGCCTCAAAAAGGACAACTCCACCTCATAAGTGACCAGTTCTTTTCTCCTGTTTACACAGACAGCACCACAATTGGGTTAGGGTTCAACAGCAGCAGCAACAACTGGTGTATTTGCCTAGGGATTCAGTCTCCTCTGTGGTGGCGTCTACTAGCTTCACCCCAAGGGAGCAGCAACTTGTGGCTCCGTGTCTGTGGGGCAGTGGAAACTGCTCTGGATTTTAGTCCAAACTTTCAAGGAGCTGCACAGTGGACAGCTCCTTGGAAGTTCAGACTAAAACCCCGAGTGGATTCCACTGGCACAAGGGCATGGAGCCACCAGCCTCTACTGTCCCAGGTCCCTTCCCTCAGTCTCAGAGTCCTGTGGGGACCATTCAGCTGTCCTCACCTTTTTGTTGCAAACATTAGAGCCCCTACCTCCCCTCTTTTACACAGGAACACAGCAGGTACATGAAGAACAGATGTTGGCGATGGCCCCATCAGGGCTTAGTTGGCTCTGAAACAGGAAAGTCAGTGCTTCTCAGTTGCCAGGATGTGTTTTGGGGAAACGAGTGTTAAGGGGAGATTTACGGAGGGATTTATCTTGGCAAGGTATGTGTTTCTCCTGAGGCCAAGACCTAGGCGTTGTCTGAAATGAACCAAAGAGCATCTTTTCAAGTCTCTCCTAATTTCCTTAGGATGTCACACAACAGCTTGGCATTCCTTTGTTCGTTCGCTGTTGACTTTGCAATGAGCTCATCATGTCTCGCTTCTTCAGAGGTCACCACCTGGTTGGACTGCATTTCCAAGCAGCCCCTTGATAGTCGCTTTCCGGGGTCAATCCAAGGTGGCGGCTTCAACCTTGAAAGCCCGAAGCGCATGGTTTTTGTTGTGACAGTTGTGTTGTGTACTCACTGGTGCACAGTACCTCTTTCTTTCTTTTTCTTTTCGGCATCCACAGCACTTTTAGCAAAAGATGAGCACCAAAAAGAAAGAAGAAAAGCACTGCCTAAATGGTTTAGGTCTTGGTCAGCTAAGGGACAGTATGGCTAAGGGGCTGCATGCCTCATTATGAACCTCTCTGGCAATTCAGAGCTGCGGGAGAGGCCCTTTTGCGGATGCCAACACCATCCACTGAGTCTCACTTGATGGGCCCACAGCCAGAGAGGGCTTTCTGCAGTGTCTCTCCCAGAATGTGGAACGTACCCTCCCACTCAGGGGTACAGTTTCTTCTCCCTTCTATAAAAGGTGTGCCAAGACCTTTTTCGTTTGGCCTTTGACATTTTTTTTTAGAAGCTTTACTGTTTGTAATCTTTTCATTGGCTTTTATGATTTTTTTATTTTCAGTTTGCTTTGATGGTTTTTAAAAAGGCAGTATAATAATGTTATGAATACATTTATAATTATAATAATGATTGAATGGATTTCTTACCTGCCTTGCACCATAAGGTCCTCAGGTGGCTCTGAGAGAAGATCCACCATTCCCAGGGTGCAAAAGGGCCTTGGTGAACCTCAATCGGAAGAGATTCCCCCTCACCTCTTGAAAGGTTCTCACACCCTCTGGAGCACTCTTGTTGAAGGTTAAATATAGAAGAGCAATCTGCCATATGATAAGTGTGGATTTTGCTGATTTTCTCAATTGGAATTAAAGTGCTGCAACATGGACCAAAGCAGACAGGTTATCATTAACACACATGCTCCTGCCTTTTCTTGATGGTTCTTTCTGCATTTCTCGTTAGTTGTTTGCTCTGTTACTTTGAAGATGTCCTTTCTGTCTGTCTAACCATCCCTGCAATAGTGAAGTGTTTTGGCATCATTGCTATGTTCGTTGTGCATGGGGGAGTAAATGGTTCAGCTTGTTGCCATAACGTTAAACAGTAACTCATGTTGGAAATTGCTTCTGCCTGCAAAATAATTTGTGGAATGTTTTCAGGATAAATATTTCATGTTTGTAATTTTAAAAATCCCTTTGTTTTGGCTGAGCCTGTCTTTTAAAATTTAGCTTATTAATATTTTCAGCACTTCTTACTTTTATTTTGGGCAATAAATATTTCTTTTTTATAAATAAAATACGTATTTTTAAGATTGAGTGTTCCTCCCCTTAGATCTTGTCCCAATGTTATTAGTAAAAATTTTAAGTGAATTGTTAGTTTATAGTTGAAACGTGTTTAATGCAGAGTTCTGAAGAACTTGCCACATTTTTTATGACTTACACATCATGAGAAGACGATTCACTAGAAAAGACCATCATGCTGGGAAAAACAGTAGAAAAAGAGGAAGGCCAAACGAGAGACGGATTGATTCCGTAAAGGAAGCCACAGACCTGAACTTACAAGATCTGAACAGGGTGGTTCATGACAGATGCTCTTGGAGGTCACTGATTCATAGGGTCACCTATGAACCCTAAACAAAATTACACAATGTTTTTATTGATAAACATATTTGTATACTGTTATCTCATTTTTTAAAAGCCCATCAATGCGGTTTACAACAAATGAAAACAACACTGTAAAAAACATTTAAAATACAGTAAAAACAAAGATCAGCTACTGCATAATGACATCTTCTTAACTGCCTGCATAAGCCTGAAGTAACAGAAAGGTTTTCAGCAGGTATGTAAAGGTTAAATTGATTGATTGATTGATAAAAATATTTGTACATTAACAACATCAAAGCTATTCACAACACGTTAAAAACAATGACAACCATAGAATACAAAACATTAAGAATACAATAAAAACAAAGGTCAACTATTGTGGGGAAAAAAGCATTTTCTTAATTGCCTGCCTAAGCCTGGCAGAGCAGAAAGGTTTTCAGCAGGCCCCTAAAAGTTGAAACAGAAGGTGCCTTCTGAATCTCTCTTGGCAGAGCATTCCAGAGAACTGAGCCGATGTTAAATGAGCCTTGCCAACTCAGGGGATGACCAGAGCCACTCCCGCAGATTATCTCAATGATCAAGCTGGAATATAAGGGTTCAGGAGGTTGCTAAGACACCCTGGACCTAAGTTGCTCAGGGATTTGTAAATTAATACAAGGACTTTGAACCTCATTTATTTATTTATTATTTGATTTATATTCTGCTCTTCCTCCGGGCAGGAGCCCAGGGCGGCAAATAAAAGCACCAAAAACTTTAAAACATCATAAAAACAAACTTTAAAAGCCATCCAAAACAAAACATCTTTAAAAATGTTTCTTAAAAAAGCTTTCAAAACATCATCTAAGATTAAAAACATTTTAAAAAAGAAGGTTAAGAACATATTAAAAAGAAATTCCAACACAGACACAGATTGGGACAGATCTCAACTCAAAAGGCTTGTCGAAAGAGGAAAGTCTTCAGTAGGTGCCAAAAAGATAACAGAGATGGTGCCTGTCTAATATTTAAGGGGAGGGAATTCCACAGGGTAGGTGCTGCCACACTAAAGGTCTGTTTCCTATGTTGTGCAGAATGAACCTCCTGATAAGATGGTATCTGCAGGAGGCCCTCACCTGCAGAACGTAGTGATCGACTGGGTCTATAAGGGATAATACGATCTTTCATGTAACCTGGTCTCCTCAAGCTGTATAGGGCTTTGTACACCAAAACTACAGCCTTGAACTTATTTATTTATTTATTACATTTATATACCGCCCCATAGCCGAACCTCTCTGGGCAGTTTACAACAATTAAAACATTAAAAACAAATATACAAATTTAAAAACACATTTAAAAAAAACAATTTATTATCAATTTATTATCAAAATTATCCAAACAAAAGATAATGCCAAACTCCAAATTTATGACATGAGCATACATTTGTGGACAAATGTGACAAAATCTTATTTTTAAAAGTGTTTTCAAAATCTTCATTCTGATGACTCTATTTCAACATTACAAATACCACAGGAATGGACGAATGCAAACGGGAAACAGGGCAATAGCTGCAATGACATCCTTAACAGGCCTCAAGATGTGAGTCAGCTGTTGAGCACTGCCTGGGTTTAAGCCCTCGGCAGGCTTTGGATTTGCGATATGAACTAGAAACAGCCCCAGCGTGCTGGCTGGGGCTGATGGGAATTGTAGTCCAAAACAGCTGGAGGGCACCAGGTTGGCAAAGGCTGAAGCAAAACAAGGTTGGAAAATGGGGAATAGGAACTTGACAGCTGCTGATTTCATCAGTTCCACGATCCTGTCTGTTCTCTCCTCTTCCTCTAGAAAACTCCAGTCTTACTGTGTTGAGAAGATATTTCTTGCTTCGTATAGTGCTATTTTCCTGCACCACCTCCAGAACTTTCTGGACAAGACCTTCCATTCTGAAATTAGCACTGCCTTCCTCCTCATTCACATCAGCATTGGTGCTCCCCAGTTGTTGATCTGGCTGGCTCTCAAGCAACCCAAGGCAGATGAAATAGTGAGTTCTCTTCTGACTGAGTCTTTCCCGGTCTTCCTAAAATACTTGTGGTTATAACTGGGTCTTGTTCTTTGGAGATTTTGCACACGCAGAGGTTCCGAACCCTTGCAACCACCTGGAGCCATTGGTGGGATGCGTGACACTCCTAAAATAATGTCATTGTAGTGTCTGATTGAGCTGCTGTGGAATCGGGCGATGAGGAGAGTGGGGGGTTAACATAACTGGGTACATAAGAATGCTTGGCTTGAATTCAGTGCCAGCCGCGATGCCTACATTGCTCTTGATCCCAGATAAGTGGCATTCCACAACAATGTCAGTGCTGCTGCTGGAGCTCAGCAAGGTCAGCTGAGGTGCTGCAAATCACTTTTAAACGAGCAGGAATCTTTGGGATGCAAACTGCTTAGATGTGTTTCCAAGTTGCAAGTGAGGGGGCTTGTCAGAACCCTCCAGTGTTTGAGGGCAGATGGAGGACAGCGGCAGAAATCACTGAGAACAATGGATGCCTGCCGGCCTTCTCACAGGCTCTTTCGGAGATTTAGCAGATCAAGCTGCTCTCATTTCAGTTGTCTGGTTGCTGCTTCCAATATAGTTCAGGATAAAGAAGGAATAAAACATTGGCAACTGATTGGAAAGAAGTGTTTGCTCTGCACTTGAACTCCTCTCTATGTGGCATCTCTTTGAGAGGAGGATGCAAATCCTCATCAGAGGGAGGGGAGAATGTGACATGGAGGGACGGATGACTCTTGTCACTTTTGGTTCCTCCCAGTTTCTCATTTTCCCAGCCTTAAGTTCAGTCCTTGCACATTTCCTCTTCAGTTTGCAATTTTTTAAAAAATGTCCCCACAAGACTTTGACAGCATTTTAGTGTGCATGTCTCCTAACAGACACATTTTTTTTCTATTGAAACTGTGAGCATATGAGATTTGGATTGCAATCTGCAAGCTGGCTGGCCCTGATGAGTTCAAGAGTAGTGTGAAGTGAATTTAAGGAGGTCTGGAAAACCTCTTGTGTTTGTTGCTCTCACCAAAACGCTTCTTTGGATTCCTTCAGAAGCCCCCAGACAACTCAGTAGCACAGCAGAAGGGCCCGGGTTCAATCTCCCATTAAAAGTATCTGGTGGAACTTGGAAGCGAAAGGAAAAAGCTTTCTCTGCCCAAAATCTTGGGGAACTGCTGCTTGTCAGAGCAGACAGTGTTGGGCTAAATGGACTGATGGACTGGCCTTGCACAAGGCATTCTCGTATATTTTTTTCCCCTGAGCAGAAACCTCAAGCCCACCTCAGTCATAAAATTTTGTTTCAGGTGAAATTCAGTGGCAAGTCAGGAACTGGGGATAGAAAGTTTGATAGCCATGTGGAGATTCTTTTTTGCATCTCTCAGAATTCCTCAGAGGTTTTGGCTGGAAAGACACCTCCAAACACACCTGCAAATTTCCCTTTGACCATAGCTTGTTGGGTGGCACATTTAGTCCACTCAGCCTGGCTTGTGTTCTATGACTTGCCAGCCTGCATCATCCACCCAGTTTTGCCAATCTCACTTTGAAGAAAGTCTTTCACGTGGAAGGCAAATGTACCTTTTAACGGTCATCTGTGCGATGGCAGCACCCAGAGAGTAAGTAGTCTACTCTGTAAGGTTCTCCTCTTCTGACCTTTGCCGTTCTGAAGTGGTGAGGGCTGTCACCTTGGAAGCAGTCAGTCTTCCAAGAAGAGAAGTACTCTAGTACAGAAAAGTCAGAAGATGCAGACAAACTGGAAGGGGTTCAGAAGAGGGCAAAGAGGATGATCAGGGGACTGGAAACAAAGCCCTATGAGGAAAGACTGAAAGAACTGGGCATGTTGAGCCTTGAGAAGAGAAGGCTGAGGGGGAGATAGGATAGCACTCTTCAAGTACATGAAAGGTTGTCACACAGAGGAGGGCCAGGATCTCTTCTGGATTGTCCCAGACAGAACTTGGAAAAGTTACTTTTTTAAACTACAACTCCCATCAGCCCCAGCCAGCATGGCCACTGGATTGGACTGATGGGAGTTGTAGTTCAAAAAAGTAACTTTTCCAAGCTCTGGTCCCAGAGTGCAGGACATGGTATAGTGGGCTCATGTTGCAGGAAGCCAGATTTCGAATGAGCATGAGGAAAAAAGTTCTAACTGTTAGAGCAGTAAGACAATGGAACCATTGACCTAGGGAGGTGGTGGGCTCTCCAACACTGGAGGCCTTCAAGAGGCAGGTGGACAGGCACCTGTCGGGGATGCTTTAAAGTCATATTCCTCCATTGAGCAGGGGGTTGGACTCAATGGCCTTATAGGCCCCTCCAACTCTACGATTCTATGATGCTATGCCCAAGGAGATGCAGTCTGATCTCAACTGTGGTTTGTTTTTCAATGCAGGCATCTAACCACTTGGTCAGATGTCTGCATTACAGCTAGGGATGGAAGGATCTGTCAACTTTGGTTCTCTCACTTTCTCATTTTTCTAATCTTAAATTCAGTTCTCCACATTTCTGCAGCAATTTGTGGATTTTTTTAAAAAATTCCTCATGAAAATTCTTCAGCATTTTAGTGCAAGTTTCTCCTAATATATTTTTGTGCAGTTTTGACTAATGTACACATTTTTTGCAAGCACTTTATCCTAATATAATGCAGTTTGGGTATGTTATGCTCACCAATATATCCATTTTTTGCACACTTTCCCCTAATGTATGCCCTTTCTGTAAATATTATTTTGTTGGAGAACTTCATCACAAAATTTGGGTAAGTGTGAATTTTGAAAGATGGCTGCGTTTCGGTTCCCATATTGTTTCAGAAAGCGCACATTTGATAATTTCAGCTTTAAATGTGAACTGAATCAAATTTCTCTCCCATCCCTGATTACAAGTGAGATCAGACACCCGTTGACCTTCCAACAGCTTTTCTTCGTGCATTTGCAATGCAACTTGCTGACTGGCACTTTTGCAAGGCAGAATAAAGAAGTTTACTAAATGACACGTGATGTCTCCACAACACTCGGATATATTTACAATGAGCATGCTAGAATCTATACTTTCTCATCCCCTGAGACTTGCCACCACACAATCCTTTTTCTTGTGTGAGGGAGACCATGTTTCCTGGAAGAGGCAGCTGTGTGGCTCAGTGGTAAAAATGATGATTCATGACCCAAAATTCCCAACTATAAGAATGTGGCCAAGGTGGTGGCCTTTTAAAAAAGGAGGAGAGGTCTCTCAACAAGCATCAGCTGTGCAACCCTTGCAGTGGGCTTCAGATTCATCCTGCTTTTGGCACCTCTTAAAATAGATGGCAGAGATATGATGATGGCCCCACTACCTTAAGCGTCTTTTTAAAAGGATCAGACACTGTAGACAGAACTAGGGCGCCTGTGTGTCTTACTTTAGACAGGACATTCCTACACAGCAAGTGGGTTGGACTGTGAAAGACCAATCCAATTTGTGTTTGCATTTTGGCAAATTTGTAGGCAGTCCAATATCTCAGAGAGGAGGTCAGGTCTCCTGCTCCCCTGGTGCATTCACTATAGCAGCCCAATTTCCCTGCTTTTTAAAGTTTCATAGAAATATCTGTGGACTATAGGCACATTCTTAAACCGCAAGGTTTTTTGCCTATTAGTGAATTAATATATGATTGAAAATAATATACAAAAATCCGTTGTATGATAAGAAATTGCTTGCAATAATGTATATGTTAGTCAAAACTGCTTACACAAATGTATTTATTAGAAGAAATTTGCACTAAAATGCTGGAGGAGGATTTTAAAAAAAGTATTCCCAAATTGCAGCAGAAATGTGGAGAACTGAATTTAAACTGGAACAATGAGAACATGAGAGAACTAAAATGGGCAGAACTTTCCATCCCCATGTACCTCCAGGTGATTGACCCACCTGTCAAATGTGAAGCGTGGAGGAAAGGGTCTGGCACTCTGGCCAAAACTGGTTCCCCCCCCCAGCTCTCGATGATCCCGTGAATGACACCTGTCCCCCAATCCATCCACAAGTCATGGCTTCATCATGCAAACAAAGCATTTTCCAAGGAAATGATGTTGCAAAAACAGGAAACTCAGAGCTGCCAGATGTGACCTTATGGAATAAGGGGAGTTTCTGTGAGTAGCCCTCAGTTGCTTTTTCTGAGGCAGATCAGGGCTTTGCTTTGAAAGCTCTCAGGACATGAAAACGGCCTGGTTAGATGACAACCCATCTATTTCCAGCAGCAGCTGGCCAGATGCTTCTGGGTGCTCTGCATCTGAACATGAAGGGGGTGATGGCCTGTCCCATTGTCTATCCCTTGCATCCTATACTCAGAGGTAGAGTGATTCTGAACATGGAGGTTCAATTTAGTTGTAATGGCTAACAGCTGTTCACAGGCCTTGCCTCCTCCTCCATGAATTTATCCAGCCTTTTTGAAACATCATCTAAGCCAGACGTTGTCATCACATCTTGTGTCAATGAAGGCTGTAAGTTGATCGTGTATTGCATGGCGTGGGGGAGAGAGGTGGTTTGTTTAACTGCTGAGCATCTACTATCCATCAGCTTCTCTGGGAGGCCCCAAGTTCTAACACTGTGGGAAGAGGAGAATAATTTTCTCTCAGATTAGAAAGCTCGAACTGCCTTAGCCTCTGTGGGAACCTCGCTACGAATGGAAATGCTCAAGGGGAAATGCTCCTACCCTCTTGATCATTGGGGCTGCCTTTCCTTTTATAGCTTTTTTTCAGCTTCATGAATGTCCTTTTTTGAGAAAGGGCAATTAGGCACTCAGGGCAGTCCGTGTGAGGCTCACACATAAAATGTTCTCTGTGTGACTAGCAATTATGCAGAGGTGGTGACAATGCATTTGCTATTATGCGGGGGCCTTCTTGCTAATTTGAATGTCTGGAAGGGCAATTTATTGGTCTCATGTCTCCCTCTTCTGGATCGACTCAGCACACATCATTGTCTCTCTTCTGTGGTTCTTGGCCCACAGTAAATACAATCACACCCATCACAAATAATGCTCAAAAAGAGAGCTCAGTGCAATGCAATAGAAAAGCCAGCATTTGGAGGAGATTATCAGAACCTCTCATTTTTCCTTGTTGGCGCAGTATTAACGATGGAGGACAGGGCCATGCTTCTCTTGAGAAGTGCCCCTGCTGAGGGAGACCAAGGTGGACCCATCAAGGTGGATCTGTCCTGATCCCATCAGCAGCCGGACAGCCAGTTACGTCCAGGAACTCCACAAACAGGGCATGGGTGGCAAAGGGGGCAAACCAAGAGGGGAGAAGGCATGGCACAAAGAGACACAAAGGGGGTGCTTTCCCAGAGGTTGTTGCTTGCTGGCTGCTTAAACGACTCTGGGCACAGGCCAAGATGACACAAATCTCCACATCTGATATGCATGTGTGTGAATTTAGGCCACATCCTCATCACGTGGAGGGCTGCCCACCTGTCAGTCACATGACATTGCTATGACATCACACAATCGACATGTGGATTGTCAAAATCCCTTGCGTGGGGCACTCTGACAGCTGGCTGACTGCAGGGAAGCTTGGGAACTCTGCACAAGGGGTGTTGCTTGCCCGAGACTCAGCAATTTGGGAAGGGCTGATCATGGGCGCAGGGGGCAGAAGCCTGAATTTTACAGGTAGTGGGGGCCAAGATTGGCCTGCAGGCTGGAGGCTTCCCACCCCCCTCCTGTATAAGGATTAGGCCCTCCGCTCACCTGCAATCCGTTGGGAAGAACTGCTGCTTATGTACATCTTAAAACTTGTCCAACATCTGTATTCATGACCTCTTTCACTCTCTGGCTGCTGCATCAGGCCAAAGGGGGCCCATCTAGTCCAGCACCCTGCTCTCACAGTGCGCAACAAGATGCCCCTATTGAAAGCCCCAAAGCAGGACCCGAGTGCAAGTTGGTAGCTATCACTATGGCTGCATAGGCACCAAGCATTTAAAACGCATTTAAAGCACCCAACGTCCCCCAAAGAATCCTGGGAACCGTAGTTTGCTAAAGGGTGCTGGGAATTGTAGCTCCATGAGGGTAAACTACAGTTCCCAGGATTATTTGGGGAAGTCATAAATAAATAAAACAAAACACCTGACAGATTATAACACAAGCAGCCTTCTCTGTGCTGGGATTCCAGATGATGGGGATGGTGTTACCCTCATGTCCCGCTTCTAAACTTCCCATAGCTCAGTGGCAGAGCACCTGCCTGGCATGCAGGAGGCCTCAAATTCAATCCCCGATGGCATCTCCAGTTAGGAGAGACTCTTGAGAGCTGCTGCCAGTCAATGTAGTCAATGCTAGAATAGATGGACTAATGGCCTGACTCAGTACAAGGCAGGCTCCTATGGTCCTAAGGAGTTCAGGGCAGTGTTCATGGATTTCCACTGTGCTCATTTTATCCCTTTCACTACTACCCCATGAGGCTGGGTAAGGTTGCAATGCTGTGACCAGCCCAGGGTCACCCAGTAAGCGTCATCACCATTGCCCCAACCATTGCTCCACTGCTCCTCAGCCCCCATGGTCAGCCCCCCTCTGCCACCCCAGCTTGCCCTGCTGTAGCTTATCAGGGTCCTCTCTAGACTGTCACTATTTTGCAGGAGGAAGGATTTAATCACATCTTAGCAAATTTGTGTTTGTGCAATTTAGAGTGGCGCTCTTGTGCAACAAACCCATTTTTTTTTTAAAAAAGGTTTATTTTGTTTGTAAGGAAAGTGATGGGGAAATGCCCTAGAAAATGTGGGATGGCAATCTATTGACAGGGAGTAGTTATTGCCCCCCCCCAAAAGAGTCAGAATCCATGCTCATTCAACAGTGGACGTTGCACAAAGCTTGTGTGGAGATTATACCAACATATCAGGGTGCATGGTCAACAACAGGGTCATTTGGGGCCCCCAAAGTGCAGGTGGGAAGGGCTTCCTTTTTAAAAACGTTGCTTGCAGGGCAGCTCCAAAGTGCAACCCAGCTAGCCATCATCTTAATTTGTCCAGGGTGCCTCTGGGAAGGTTAAAAAAAAAAGGTTTTAAAAAGAGGGGGAGGGGCAGGAAATTTGTGACCAGTGTACAGACCTAAGGTTTGGGGGTCCAGGCCACCCCTTAACAATGCCCCTGTGCCCAGCCCATCTAGATCCATTTCAATCTGGTTTCAGGCCCGGCTATGGGACTGAGACGGCTTTGGTCGCCTTGGTGGATGACCTACGCAGGGAACTGGACAGGGGGAGTGTGTCCCTGTTGGTTCTACTGGACCTCTCAGCCGCTTTCGATACCATCGACCATGGTATCCTCCTGGGTCGCCTCGCTGGGATGGGACTTGGAGGCATGGTGCTATGGTGGCTCCGATCCTTCCTAGAGGGGCGAACCCAGAAGGTGGTTATGGGGGATACCTGCTCGACCCCTTGGCCATTGACCTATGGGGTCCCCCAGGGTTCAGTCCTGTCCCCCATACTATTTAATATCTACATGAAACCGCTGGGAGAGGTTATCCGGAGTTTTGGGGTTCGGTGTCACCAATATGCGGATGACACCCAACTCTATTCCTCCTTTCCACCTAATGAAACCAAGGAAGCCGTCCAGGTCCTAAACCGCTGCCTGGTATCAGTGATGGACTGGATGGGGATGAACAAGTTGAAACTAAATCCTGACAAGACAGAGGTGCTCCTTGTCAGTCGGAGGGCGGATCAGGGAATAGGGATTCAACTTGTGCTGGATGGGGTTACACTCCCCCTGAA
Source organism: Rhineura floridana (assembly GCF_030035675.1). Lineage (NCBI taxonomy): Eukaryota > Metazoa > Chordata > Lepidosauria > Squamata > Rhineuridae > Rhineura > Rhineura floridana. The sequence continues at coordinate 2,992,091 of NC_084485.1, forward strand.
ATCTCAAGTTCGCAGCTTGGGAATACTCCTGGACTCGACTTTGAGCTTGGAGGCGCAGGTCTCTGCTGTGGCCGGGAGTGCCTTCGCTCAATTAAGATTAGTGCGCCAGCTGCGCCCGTTCCTTGACCTGTCAGACTTGACTACGGTAGCACATGCCTTAGTTACATCCCGATTAGACTACTGTAACGCGCTCTACGTAGGGCTGCCTTTGAAGACTGCTCGGAAACTTAAATTGGTACAAAGAGCGGCAGCCAGAATGTTAACTGGAGCTGGGTTCAAAGAACATACTACTCCTTTGCTTTACCAGCTCCACTGGCTGCCAATCTGTTTCCGGGCACAATTCAAAGCGCTGGTTTTGACCTATAAAGCCTTATACGGCTTAGGTCCAGGCTATCTGTTAGACCGTGTCTCCCTCTATGAACCTGCCCGGATTTTAAGATCATCCGGTGAGGCCCTCCTTACTATTCCATCTTTCTCGCAAGTTCTTCTTGCCGAGACACAGAATAGGGCCTTTTCGATGGCTGCCCCTAGATTGTGGAATTCCCTCCCTAGCGAGGTTCGGTTGGCTCCCTCGCTATCGTCCTTTCGCGCCCAGGTGAAGACTGTTTTATTTAGGTGGGCTTTTAACTGAAAATGTTATAGTTTTAATCTATTTTGATTTAATCTATTTTTAATTGTTTTAAACATGTATATTGGTTGTTCTGATTGTTTGTTGTTTTAATTGTGAGCCGCCCTGAGTTCCTCGGAAGAAGGGCGGGGTATAAGTATTTTAAATAAATAAATAAATAAATAAATGCTTGCCTTCATCCCCATCTGACACTGGCCCAGAACCCTCAACAGATTATCCTGGAGCAGAGCTTGGAAAAGTTACTTTTTTGAACTACATCTCCCATCAGCCCCAGCGCTGGCTGGGGCTGATGGGAGATGTAGTTCAAAAAAGTAACTTTTCCAAGCTCTGTCCTGGAGGGATGGTGGCTCTCTACAGAAAGAAGCTTCCTTACCCTAGCCCAGGGCAAGAAACCTTTTTTCCGTAGAGAGCCACAGTTGGGCTAGGACCACAGATACCTCGGTTACCAATCCCCACTAAGCCACGAAGCTGTACAAGGTGACCCTGGGACAGATACTTTCAGCCTAACCTACTTCACAGGGTTGTTGTAGGGATAAGGAATGTAACTGTAACACAAAAGGTTCACCCGTGGTGTTTGCCCCTTCTAGTACCTGGAATGCCATGCCTTTGATTATGGATGTTTCAATTTGTTAATGCAATTTTGCTGTTCTGAGCCAAACTCTTCTGTGAACTTAATTTTCCTGCTGAAGTCTCATTGAAGGGGACGTGAGCTGAGATGTTACCCACGCACATGAAGCCTTTGGCAGGCAACAGTCCCAGCCTTAGAAAGGCTGCCTTGAACTTCCCTCTTTGCGAAGGACCCGCAAACATTTAGGGAAATGATGCCCTGCTCCATACCCGCTAACCTTGGAACTGTGTTTGAAACTCTCACCCAGCACCCTGTTCCTACATTGGCCAACCAGGTGCCCACAGGAAGGGGATTCTGAGAGGCCTTTGCTCGGCCATTTTGGAGAACAGGAGAAGATGGGCCCTGAGCTCTTCCCCCCCCCCACTCCCGTATTCTCACAGCCTGCTTTCTGTGCTGGGTTAATAATTTTCAGAAGTGATTCATCAGAGATGAGAAGATATCCTTCACATCCATTTCCACAACGTTTATGTGAATGTTTTAAATTCTCTTGTTATTTGAAATGGATTTTACTGTAACATTGTATTTTAACTCTGTTTTGTACACCGCCCAGAGAGCTACTAGCTATGGGCGGTTTAAAAATGAAATAAATAAAATAAATAAATAAATAAATAAATAAATAAATAAATAAATAAATAAACGGCATTAAGCCGCTTCTGGCTGTTTTAACAAGAGCCTTATAAATTAAAACAAATGAGAATGGAAACTGTTTTCCCAGAGAGTTAGGATGCATGTTGCGAATGTCCAGATTAAGAAGGACAGCAGAGGTGGAGGGTACCGGGTGATCTCCCTTCTCCCCAGGAGTGATGGATTCCCGGTGTTTGATTTAGGCTCGCTTCCTCCTTATGCGAAATTGCCATCTGCACATTTGGTCTTCCCGAGGAGATGATATGTCAAGGCTGGGCAGAGCGGCAGTGGCTGTGGCATCAGCAGGCATTCCATTAACATAATGACTTCCCTAAATTGCTGCTGAGTCGTCTTTCAAAGCCTTCACATTAGTGACCAATTACCTGTGACTTGTCAATGGACTGTCCCTTGCTGGGATAATACAGATGCATGTTCTTTAGGAAGGAAGGCATCTGCAGTGGCTAACACGCGCTCCCCCCCCCCCATAATGAGGGGCTTGTACATAGGGACCTGGCTGGGATCCTGCTCCCCCAAAAGTAATATGTCTATGCCCCCCTGTGACCCTGGACAACTACACCCCTCATGCATGCCCCAAAAAGCTGCTCCAGAGGGTCCCCCAACTCTCTGGAGCAGATTTTGAGGGTATGCAGAAAGAGGGAATCCTGCTGCATACATGGGAGTCTGTTGCTGACATGGAAATGCAGCGTTGGCTGCAATGCAGGGCTGTTTCCCGTTGAGGAAGGCCCTCTGTGGGAGGCCTAAGCACCAAGGAAGAGCTCTGCTGCTGGACCAGATGCCTGGCAGGGCTGGGCTGGCCATTATGCGGCGTGAGGTGACTCCCAAAGGGCAGGGAACAGAGGGGAGGTGTTGGAAGGCAGAGCTGTCTCTGCCCCATGGCCTGTCCTCCTATAGTAGCCTCCTGCCCTCCTGCAGAAAATGCTGTCTGGTCACTGGTGTGAAATAAGATTTAAGTGCTGGGGGTGGGGGAGGCACCATTTTCTCTGTCTCAGGCAGAAACCTGTCTAGGAGAGCCCTGCCTCTGGGAAGCCCCATAAGTAGTCAGGGAGGAGCTCTCTCATCATTTCCACCAACTGGCAGTCGGATACATGCTGTCCCTGACCTTGCTGGGGGCAAATGGCCATCATGGCTAGACAGTGGAGACTGGTTGCTCAAGTGTCAATGAGGGCAGCGAGTCAGCTCCAGGTTTTAGTCTGAACGTGGAGAGCTCCTTGAAAGTTGGGACTAAAACCCGGAGTGGATTCACTGCTCTCACTGACATCGGCGCAACCAGTCTCCGCTGGGGCTAGTAGCCCTTGATAGTTCCATCCTCATCGAATGGATCTAATCCCCTCTTAAAGCCATCCAAGCTGGTGGCCATCACACAGTGTGGCAGCGAATCCCATAATTTTAACAATGCGCTGTGTCACTCAAGAAGCATCTTTCCTTTGGTCTGTTCTGCTTCTTTGCCCAACCCCCATTGGGTGCTGGTGTGATGCTGCGGGTTCCAAAAAGGTTTCCTAGCAGGCTTCCGGGAAAGCTGCGGGAACAGGGCAAAGACTGGAAACAAATCACGGAAGATCAGAAAGGTAATTGGGGGCAGGAAGCAGTTTTGAAAGCTTTGATGTCCATGCCTGAGCATATGGGACACATGAGACGGGCAGCGCCATCTCTGGTGTCCTTAAAGTCAGTGTGTGGCAAAGATTCAAAAAGTGAGAAGGTTCCAACTAGATAATATGATGTACCTGGAATGGTACAAGGACAGCCATGCTTTCAGATTCCACAGAATTCTTCATCAAGCTGGAAGAAGTAGTAAGTTTCCCAGTATACATAGAGCAAGCTGGTTTGAAACCATTTTGTGCTGCAAGTGCTAAATATTTGCGTGCGATTCATTCACTGGAGGCAGTCCAGATGTCTCCTCATCACTGCGGAAATGCCGATGTACTCCCACCTGTCACATCCGTGGTTACTGTGAGTGCTATTTTGGAAATCAGTTTTACGGATAGATGAAGTGTTTGTGATATCACTAGTGAAACATACATACACCCCTCAGGCATGTGCAATTTTGTGAACATTATGAATTGTTATGGATTGGGGGTTGGCCTCAATGATCTTTCGGGGTCCCTTTTAACTCTGTGGTTCTTAGTTCTGGGAGAAGGCATTGATGGGCTTGAAGCCTGCAGATTTTGTCCTGGCCCATGGTACTAGGGTTGCCAGGTTCATGGCCTGAGACTGATCCTGTATCTTTCGGAGAGGAGAAAGTCAGCCAAGTGCAGGTGTTCTTGCAACACAGTAATGAGAAAAACCACGAGGTGGAATTCTCCCTTCCCCTGCACAACTTTTAAAGATACAGACGACCTCTTGGAGGGCAACCACTTCTCTGACTTCCTCTTCTCCTAAAGATACAGGATCAGTCTCAGGCCATGAACCTGGCAACCCTACTTGGTACTGTTAGGCTAACTACAGGGTTAGATTGCTGTAGGGCCTAACCTTTCTTTGAATGACAAGAAAACAGCCTGGGATGGAGAGCCCTTCTGGAAGGGAGCTTGTCTTTCTTCTCCCACCTTCCTCCCTTCCTCCCACCTGCCTCCCTCGCAGGGCCAGTAGTAGACGACGTCGTCAAGCTGCAGCAAGGTAGACAGAGACAGGCTCAAAAAGCATAAAGCTGTGCATTTATTTTATTCATTTATTGACATATATATGCTTCTTGATTGTGAAAAACCTCTAGGCGGTTTACAAAAGATTATTGATAAAACAGTTAAAATCAAGTAATTAAAAACATGTGAAAACAGCTGCAGACAAAACAGTCGGGCTCTTCAAAGATCTGAGGGTTCTAGCTGTTCCCTGAGGGGATCCTATGGGGAAGCAGCAGGGTTAGGACTAACTGCTGGAGTGGTTTTAATGCCATACCCCACCTATGCAAAACCTGTATCTTTGTAAATATTACAGAATGCCAATAAATCTACAGTGGCCTCTTTCCATTGAAATGAAACCTATTAAAGCACTGCATCCCCGAAATCTCACTGCTTAGAGATTTAGAATGCATATAGCTATATGTTTATTATTTTGAGGAGTCTGAAGGCTCCCTGCTGTACCAGACTAGCATTGCAAGACTTAACAGGCCCTTTCTGCAACCGTCCGGTCGATGTGGCAAACACAATCAGCACAATCTTCTTTCCCACACAGCAATGCCCCACTATTTCGAACATTATTATTAATATTATGATGATTATTCAAGCCTCGGAAAGCAGTGTGGATCACATATCTGTTTTGTGTCAAACATGCAAAGAGGCTCAGAGCTGCTTCTTGCACCAACGCTTGTGTTGCTCCCACCCCTCAGAAAGCCAGCTCTGTTCCATTAACTGGGGGGCAGGACTGGCAATGGATCAATGCTAATATAGTGTTAATGAAAAAAATGCCTTTTTTCCTCATCTGAAAATGCGAGACTTCTTTGCTTGGTGAAGCCGGCATCTCTCTAGCCCAGTGCTTTCTTTCCAATGAGAGCAAGTCATAGAATCATAGAATTGTAGAGTAACCATATCCTGCCCCCTTTCCTGTTCTTTGTCCTTAGTAGACTTTTTTTTTGTTGAGACATCAGCCTCTGAACACAGAGCTCTTGCTTAGCTATTGTGGCTAGTAGCGGCTGATACAGGAAAAGACAGGAATGAGGATAACAGCATGCCCAGTAAGGAGAAAGGTTGAGGGGCCCCTTCCTGGAACACCCCTTACCCCCCAAAAAAAACCAAGCAGCAGAAGGGAGAGCAGCATTCTAGACTGCATCTTGGCTCCTCCTCTTCTCTTTCTGTCTTCTTCATCGTCACTAACTGTAGTGAACATCTGCTCCAAACAGCAGGAAATCCTGGGGAGAGAAGGCAAAATTCTAGCTTCTGGCTGACAACAGTTCAACAGGGCCCCATCATCCAGCCACACCCATGACATGGTGCATCACTGCTGGGCCGCCTGAGGTGGGCTTCCGCCGGCTGCATCGGGGAGCAGTTTTTGCACTTCATTTTTAGCAGCAAAATGGGGGGAAGCTGCCCAGAATACCTGCAGTTTCTTTGGCAACAGCGTAAATGAATCACTCACTTGGTGAATCTGGAGGATGGTGTTGGAGAGCTGCACATGGTCCAGGAGAGGGAGAGGGAATCCCTCGGCCAGTCGTGCTAGAAGATAAAATTCATGGAGGTCATGAAAGGAAGCCAATGGAGGGGGGGTTGGCCAGATGGCAGTAGAGTGGGGAGCCTCCCTTTCAAGTTTGTACATTTTCCCCCATATCAGGGCTACACTAACTCCCTCCAATTATAATAGAAGCCAAATTTGAAATGCATTCTTCAAATTGCACCACTTTATACATTTTTTAAAAAAAACTGCAATTGTCTTTTTCTCCTGTGAAGAGATGCAAGGACATCCTCAGATCACGAGAGCCAGCTGTCACCACCATGGAGAGCTCTGTTCCGCTGCCTGCACTTCCATAGAATCAAAGAGGAATAGAGCTGGAAGGGGCCTGTAAGGCCATTGACTTCAGCCCCCTGCTCAATGCAGGGATCCAAATTAAAGCATACCCAACAGGTGGCTGTCCAGCTGCCTCTTTAATGCCTCCAGCATTGGAGAGCCCACCACCTCCTTCGGTCATTCTTGTACTGCTCTAACACACAGGAAGTTTTTCCTGATATTCAGGTGAAATCTGCCTTCCTGTAACTTGAGCCCATGATTCTATGTCCTGCACTCTGGGACAATTGAGACATGTGTAGCAACCTTTCAAGTACTTGAAGAATGCTATCATATCTCCCCTCAGTCTTCTCTCCTCCAGGCTAGACATGCCCAGTTCTTTCAGTCTCTCCTCATAGGACTTTGTTTCCAGTCCCCTGATCATCCTCATTGCCCCCCTCTGAACCTGATCCAGTTTCTCTGCACCCTTCTTGAAGGGTGGAGACCAGAACTGGATGCAGTACTCAAGATGAGGCCTAACCCAATTAACTGTGCAGCCACAAGAACGAGAAAGTTGCTTTTTTAAATAAAGAAGCCTTCACTCAGTAGTCTAGGGATGTGCTAGAATTCCTCCCAATTTGGACTTGCTACTGAATTTTCCGTTAATGTGCTTATTTGCTATTGTTGCAGATCAGATTTTAATCTAATGATTTTCTGTGGCTATTTTCAGGAATGGATATTTTTTAAAAAAAATCGGTGTCTAAAACATTGATATTTTTATTGATATATCCTTTATCATCCTTTCCTTTCAAACTATCGCTGTTTCCTTTTACATTATCAATATTAATAAGTATTTTTTCCGAGGGGGGAAAACCTGGGTTGGTAAAAACAGCAGATTCCGGACAAAGACCAAACCTGAGTCGGTGCCAGCCTGTTAGGTCGACAGAACGCTTCCGAACAGGCCCCAGCCAATGGATCCCATCCCATCCCTACAGCAGTGTGAAGGTTCACTGTCCATCTGCCCCACAGCTGATCACCCTGCTCCTGGTTGCCCCCACCTCCTGCCGAATGCTCTGAGAGCCTCCCATGTTGTACGTGGGGTGCAGGCCCCTCCTTCCCTAGGACATGCACTGCTGTGTCCATTGGGGTGTGCAGGAGCAACGTTTTCTTGGAGTGGCACCAAATCTGTACTCAGACAGATGCCCTCCTCCAGGGCACAGCTAACGTCACCCTGAGGTCAAAAGTGGGGACTTCTCTGTGAAAGTGGGAATGCCCTGGATTCACCTGAGCAACCAGGGAAAAGCAAGCTCCCTTTCCTCCACAGGGAGGGCAGCCCAGCTGGACAGCCCCTCTCCCATGTACACCTTTTCTCCCAAAGGCCCAAGGCCAGGCTGCTCAACCCATGCCTAGGCCTCAGGAAGCTAATGAGAAGCAGGTAGAGGGGGGCACATGGGTGTGAAGTCACAAGCGGTCCATGGTTCCTTTCCCCACGGATCCCTCTCCAGACCGAACAGGGATTCCAGGAAGGCTTTTTCGTCAATCCTGTCATGTCTTGTAATCTTCTCTTGCATCTCCCAATCACCGTGCATGAATACTGTGGACGGTCTCCTGGCTCGGGGGCAGCTCCCCACATCATGCTGGGCTGATGAATGTGAAGGAGGTTATCAGAAAGCACTCTGTGCATCAATGAGACTAGTCCTTACCATTAATTTGAGGGATAAGGATGCTTCCAGCATAGTAGTTCATGAGGGCCTGCATTAATTGCACCTGGGCATTGAGAGAGAAATCAGAAATGAGTAATCAAGATTAAAAGGTTGGGAGGGGGTGTCAAAGAGTCCTCTAATTGCCCCCCTCCTTCTGCCTTGAACCAGGACCTCCTGCATCTGCCTTGATCTGTGCCCCCCAAAGGCCTATGCCTTGAGCAATTCCCGGTCAATGGGTAGAAGCCCCTAAAAGGGATGGGAAAGTATTTCTGTGGGTGGGTCACTTAGGGATGGGCAACAACCTTTGTATGGTTCATACTTCCTGAAACAATATGCAAACTAGACTTCGGCATTTGCACTTTTGCAATGCAATTCTCCGATGAAATGATATGTACAGAAATGTGTACATGAGGGGTGTATGCATAGCCATTAGTGAAGATACCATAGAAACATGCATTATATTAGGGGAAATTGGATACAAAAATGTGCATATTAGGAGAAATGTGCCCTTAAATGCTGATGAAATTTCATGAGGACTAATTAAAAAAAAGTCATAAACTGATGTGAAATTGTGGAGAACAGAACTTCAGACTGGGAACATGAGAAGTGGAGACGAATTGGAACGGACAGATTTGCCCATCCCTCACTGCACCAGATCATTCCATGGGGGGCACTGGGAGAATGGGCCGAAAGGAAAGGGCAAAACGTCTCTGGCCCTTTGGCTGCTCAGAAGGAGAGCTGGCACTTCTAGCTGTGCCCATGGAACCCTTGGAGGCCACTCAAGGCCACACAGTCAAGCAGTCTAGGGCACCAAGAAGGACTTACGGAGAAGGGCCCGACATCCGAGTGCTTCAAGGACAGCTGCAGCCTACATGAAGATAAAGGAAAGAGGGAGCAATTTGGGGGAGGGGTTTTGCCTTAGGAGAACAACAACTGCCCTTCTTGACCTATGAGGAGCCAATGCAAGATGAGTTAAGCCAAGTCAGTGGAACAAGCCACACTGTAATGGCTGGTAATGACCCTTTCCCCACTCAGCTTTCTGCACACCTTTATTGGCTGTCTTGTGGGGCTTTAAGAACATAAGAAGAGCTTGCTGGATCAGGCCAGTGGCCCATCTAGTCCAGCACCCTGTTCTCACAGTGGCCAACCAGATGTTTGGGGCTGAAAGGTACCATAGAAAAAAATTATAAACAATATAACAAAAGTATACTGTAGAAAAAATGTATACAGTAGTACAAGCACTGGAGGCCTTCAAGAGGCAGCTGGACAGCCATCTGTCGGGAATACTTTGATTTGCATTCGTGCATTGAGCAGGGGATGGGACTCGATGGCCTTATAGGCCCCTTCCAACTCTACTATTCTATGATTCTATGATTCTACAACTCAGATCTCACAGTTCCTGGGGCATGTCAAGCAAGCATTAAGTCAAGCAGTTTTTCTGGGTCCCAAACAACATAAGAAGAGCCCACTGGATCAGGCCAGTGGCCCATCTAGTCCAGCACCCTGTTCTCACACGCATCTGGTTGGCCACTAGGTAATGATATTTGGTGGCTATGATTAAGCAAACAAGGTTTTTGGTATGAAATCAACTAGGGGACGGGCCATAGCTCAATTGTAGAGCATCTGCCTCACATGCAGAAGGTCCCAGGTTCAATCCTCAATGGCGTTTTCAGGTAGGGTTGGAATTGTTCCCTGTCTGAAACCCTGGAGAGACACTGTCAGTCAGTATGTATGGAGCTAGGCAGGGCTGGATTATCCATTAGGCTTAGTAGGCTGAAGCCTAGGGGCCCGGAGGTCTTGGAGGCCCGCGATCTGCGGAAGCAGGACAGGAGCCACGGATCACGGGACAAGAGCTTCCAAACCGCCCGCCATCCCCCTGCTTCACTTACTTTTTTCTCTGCTGTTTTTTGCGGTTTGCCATCCATCAAGATGGCGGCCGAGGTTTCAGCCCCTTAGGAAACCTTGGCCGCCATCTTCACTGATGGCAAACCTGCGTGCGCAGTGCGCGCAGCCGCAAAAAAAGCAGAAAGGTATGTGAAGTGGGGGGATGGGACGGGACGGCAGGCGGCTCAGAATCAGCCTAGGGGCCCTCCTCAGCTTAATCCGGCCCTGGAGCTAGGTGGATAATTGGTCTGACTAGGCATAAGGCAGCTTGCCTACAGTCTGGTATGAAGATGGTAAAGTGTCCATGCAGAGAATCTCCCCACTGTTTCTTACCTGCCAAGCTTCAGGGAGCCAAAGATCCTGGTAGAGTTAACAGTAACTTTGGTTGAAATGGTGGTTGACTGAAATCAAAGAGAAGGATGTTGAGTCTGCTTGGCAAAGAGATCAAAATTGTTCAAGGGCTGGTTCACACTGGAGCTGAACCTCATTTTAAAGGCAAAGCTTTTCTCATTGTGATGGAGTTGAAAGGTTCACACTTCTTACCTTATGTGAGCCCTCAATCCGCAGTTTTGCATTCACACTGAAGGGGAAGGGTTAATCTCGCAGCGTCCTAATGGCCACGCCTTCTAAACGTTATTATTATTATTATTATTATTATTATTATTATTATTTATACCCCACAATTTTTCCAAAACTGGAACTCATGGCGGCTTCCAGATAAAAAATACAAATAATTAAAAACATACAAAGTCTACATTAAAATAAGATTAAACTATTTCCAATATTAAAACCATACACACCTGTAGCTAAAAAAGTTCAAACTAGTTTAAAAATGATATAGTAGACATTAGCAATGCAGCACCCTCCACGCCCTATCCTTAGCCTTCAATTCCAAAGGCTTGTTGGAATAGGAAGGTCTTTGCTTGTCGGCGGAAGGACTGCAAGGAGGGGGTCATTCTTACCTCTCTAGGAAGGGAATTCCAAAGCCTAGGGGCAGCCACCGAGAAGGCCCTCTCACGCGTCCCCACTAGTGGTACTTGAGAAGATGTGGGTATTGACAGAAGGGCCTCTCCTGAGGATCTCAGGGCCCGGGCAGGCTCATACAGGGAGATACGGTCTGATAAATAGCCTGGACCTAAGTTGAACTATCTCTTCCTCTGGTTACCTTAGCAACCAAGCATGCTCCATTTTTTCCAGAGTAAAACAAAACAAAGGAAGGAGGAGGGAGTGGGCATGGACTCACCAAAGCATCGGAGCTAAGCATCTACAAGCCCCTAGAGATGCGAAGGACAGACTGTTTTTCTTTCCCTTTTTGGATTAAAATTGGATTGATTTGCTTTGGATTTAAGGGAGAAAGCAGCGACTTGCCTTCTTATGGGCTGAAACATCATGTAACCTCAGCAAATTTAACAGGCATGAGAGTAGCACCAATCTTGGAGTAAGTCCCCATGTGAACGAGCCCTAAAGCATGCCACATCTACACATATGCAGGTTTGAAATTATTTTATCCATGGAGAAATTTACTAAGAGTACTCCAAATCTAGAAAGTGTGTGGAGAGACCTTTGAAAAGATATGTCTGTTTGCGAAACAGGTGGACATGTGCCAGACTCAGAAAGAAAAGCTTCTGTCAATAAAGATTGGAGGAGGGAGAAATGGGCATCCATAAACAATAAAAAACCCAGGAGGAGATGGAGAAGGCTTGGGGCAATGGCGAGATTGGATGAGACAGAAAACGTCTACCCTGTTGACCAGCGGTGGGCCAGCACTGAGGGCCAATGAGTGGACAGAACTTACCGCACTAATCACAAAGAGTGGAGCCAGGGAAGAGTTGGGCAGGATGGCAAAGGCTTGGATATCAACCGTCGGACTCAGCGAGAGGACTCCAGGCGCAATAGTCACAGATGGGGCAGAAGGAGGCGAAACCTGGAGCTTCATGAGCATGTTGGGGTACACCTTTTCCAGCTGGGCACAAAGAGGAAAGACAGCAAAAGAGCATAAGGGGAGCCTGACTGCTGGATCAGGCCAAGACACATTACCTGGTCAATACAGATGGCCTCCAACAGGCCTTGTGAATTGCAGTTGAGATGTGCACATGCATAATGAATAAGTGGCATAATGAATAAGGGTTAAAATAATGAATAAGTTGAATATTAGACAGGCGCCATCTCTGTTATCTTTTGGGCGCCCATTGAAGACTTTCCTCTTTCAACAAGCCTTTTAAGTTGAGACGTTATCCCAGTCTGTGTCTGTGTTGGAATTGCTTAATATATTTTTTTTAACAATGTTTTTAACCCTTTTTTAAAATTGTTTTTTTAATGTTTTTAATGCTGTTTTATTTTAATGTATTTTAGTCTGTTTTTATGATGTTTTAAAGTGTTTTTAGCTCTTTGTTTGCCGCCCTGGGCTCCTGCTGGGAGGAAGGGCGGGATACAAATTAAATAATAAATAAATAAATAAAATAAGTGTCCTGCCCAGAGCCGAAGGATTCAGACTGAGGTGAGGTGATGTCTTTTTCTCTTCTTATTAAAGTTATGGTTACATCCAAAGTGGTGCGCTTCATATACCTGTCTACTCTGACTCACTACTTCCCCTAACTATCCTAACGAAGCAGTCTCTGCAGTGTGTGGGGTGAGTTGACTCAGGACTTCTGCCTTGACAGACACCGGTTTAAGTAGGGACGGTTTTCGTGCATAAGCGGCGGCGGCTACGCCTGAGTTCCACCCTTTGAAAGTCACTCTTCTCGTGCTTTCTTGCGTGGGGCGAGGGGGGGGAATCTCAGGCAGTACATCCAACAGCGGGGCTTTGCTAGGTGACTGCAGCTTCTGGAAGCTGGATGCTGATTGGCTGGAAAGCGTTTGAAGTATCTGGTGGGGATTTCTTCAAGGGCGTGGATGGTGCGATTGGAGAGTCACTTCCCAACTGTTCTGGTGTTGGACTCGCAGGAGGGGCAGGAACTGCCTTCATGGAAGTCCTGAGCATGGAGTTTGAGGTCTGCCAGAACCCTCCCCGCTCATCTCCCTTCCTTCAGCTCCCCAAGGAACCTCATCCTCATCTTACTCCCCTCCCTGATCTAGCTCTCCCTCTGACTGGGGCACAAATATAATGGCCGGGAAAATGTACAAAACTCACATTCCCAAAGGCCTGATGGAGACTACGTATATTGACTGAGAAAGGTGCACAGTTCCCTCTTCATAGATGGATTATGTGCAAATCCTCTATGATGCCTGGTGAATGTGCACAATGGCTGGTTGTTATGCACTTTGACCACTCAACTTACATTCCTGTTAACACATATGTGTGTGCATCTAGATAAATAACAACAACCTGTCTCTTCAGTACAGTTGGAAGCCCTTTTTAATTTAATTTTTAATTTATTATTGGACTGCTCAGAATCCCCTTCCCGGGAAATACCCACACTAACATCTTAATAACACGTTCCAGCGTCCCTGGCATGGGCTGCATCAGGAAGACTGGTGCCCCCACCCTTCCTCGGGATGATGTCACTGCCCCCATACATGCATTCACAAGGGCGCTACTGTTGTGATGTTTAAGACACATGACAGATTCTCTTGCAAAACACCTGTTTTGCTCAGGCACGCAGTTGGGAAAAAAGCAGTTTGTTAGCCAGGTTAACAATAATTTTGAAGAAATAGTAACAGTAGTAGTAGCAGTAGTAGTAGTAGTAATAATAATAGCGACACAGTTAAGAAGACTGTTTGTTTCTCCTAACTCCCACCCAGCAGTGAGAGAATTTCAGGATCTGTGCTTAGAGAGAGCACAGGACTAATAGTCTTCATCTTCACATGTTTGCAACATAATTGTGTGCTCAGTTCCATCTCAAGCATGTGACCCAGAAGGGTAGAGTTGATTTTATTTTCTCACAACTTAATGAAATGCAGATTGGAAAATGGCCCAGATCCACCACCCAAATAACATGGCCTCCCCCCCACTCCCCTAAATCATTCCACAATACCCTAATTTTTTACAAAACTGGAATCTCTCCAGTGGTTGACGCACCTGTGGAACGAAGGCCCCAAAGGACGTGGTGTTCAGCCGGATTTTAAACTCCTTTGGAACCTGCAGCAGGAGAAAACAGTCATGTTGAGGATGATGAGATATGTTGATATCGAATTTGGAAAAGCAGAGGATAGAGGTCAGAAAGACACCCCCCCCCAAAATCTTCCTCTTGTTCTCTTCCAGTCGTCTTAGCTGAAAACTCAGCTCAGAACCTGCTGTCCAACCCTAGGCTCAGTTGTGGGACATCTAAAGGCTAATATTGCCTTCTGGATTGAACAATTTTCAGAGATCCTCAGAATTATCTTTATGTGTAATATTTATTAAATTTTAATAATAACCATCATTATTTATTAAAGCAAACAGGCAAAACTAAACTCTGAGGAGAGGATAGATGCCCCAAATAAGCAAATTCTGTCAGGAGGTTTGCCCTGTTTCATTTTTGGAAACCATTGATTCTGAGTGGGTGGTGGTGGTGTGCACACTCTCTCATCATGTCAACAAATTGCATCAGAACTAAGGATGGAGGAGGAACATAAGAAGAGCCTGCTGGATCAGGCCAGTGGTCCATCTAGTCCAGCATCCTGTTCTCACAGTGGCCAACCAGGTGCCTGGGGGAAGCCCGCAAGCAGGACCCGAGTGCAAGAACACTCTCCCCTCCTGAGGCTTCCGGCAACTGGTTTTCAGAAGCATGCTGCCTCTGACTAGGGTGGCAGAGCACAGCCATCACGGCTAGTAGCCATTGATAGCCCTGTCCTCCATGAATTTGTCTAATCTTCTTTTAAAGCCGTCCAAGCTGGTGGCCATTACTGCATCTTGTGGGAGCAAATTCCATAGTTTAACTATGCGCTGAGTAAAGAAGTACTTCCTTTTGTCTGTCCTGAATCTTCCAACCTTCAGCTTCTTTCAATGTCCACAAGTTCTAAATCAGAGGAATCTGTTTTATACGTAGAATTCAGCAGTTCTGACCCAATCAAGTATTGGACCACCTCTTATATCAAGCTCCCACTTGCATCTGAACTGCTCACACATTGACAATCTTTAACCCAACTAACTATATGCAAAAATATACATATAATACATATGTCAAGTCCTATTATGCACTGTATTTCTGCTGCATAATTGTATATTAATTTTATAAAGTTATATGCATTGTTCTATGTGTTCGTTGCCAGTTATTTAGGAAATCTGGAGTGTATGTGTGTATAACATTATATGTGTAACAGAATCATAGAATAGTAGAGTTGGAACTGGCCTAAAAGACCATCAAGTCCAACCTCCTGGTCAATGCAGGAATCCAAGTTAAAGCATCCCCAACAGGGGCTGTCCAGCTGCCTCTTGAATAATTCATATAATACGTGAGAATTGCTCGTATTTTTAGGGGAAAGACCTCACTTTTTGTCAAGCTTAAGCAGTGAGATGGGAATTAGAGAAAAACCCACTGAATAAGGTCAACATCAAGATCTTCTGAAAATGTCACTCCACATCAGGATTCCTGCCATTGGATGAAGGGCAATTTGGGGATTAGAGGCAGGACTTGCAAAATTTCCTGGGGAAGCAGAAACTGAAGCATGCACCACATCAGATTTTGCTAACCATTGCAAACAGTCCATCAGAGATGCATTCTCTTTCTAATGCTATATTGGCAACTTTCCTGGTACAAACCAAGGCCTGAGGCACGAAGAACGATACGCAGAGGGAGCTCAAGATCTGCTGGAGACGGCTGTGCTCACAGCCCTCCCCAGCCAGGGCAGTTCTGCAGGCCCAGCTCCTCCCAGCCCTCCTTACCATGTCGTCGGTGATGGAAAAGGTCAGGGCTCCTGCGCTGTGGTACACGAGGCCCGCCGTGTTGAAGAAGTAACTGGAGATCCCAAAATAAAGCATGCGGTCATGATCGACAGGGAAAGCCAGTGCAGGTGGTTGGAAAGGAGCAGCAGAGCGATGGGCGAGGGAAAAGAATTCACCCTGAAGGGGAAGGAAATTTTGATAAGAAGGGCATTGTTTCAAGAAGACAATGTGGTCCATTCCAATGCTGTTGGGCTTACCAACCAGGAAAGAGAGAGGACAAGCCCCTCCAAACTGGGAACTGAAGAGCCCCCCCTGCAAGCATCACCTGGCTGGGGGAGCCCAACGGGGCCCCACACGCTCTGAGGCAAAGCTCTAAACACGTTCCCTAGCCACGGTAGCATTGGCCCCACAAGATGCCGAGTGGGGCTCAGCCAACATGTGCAACTGAGTGAGGTGTTAGAACCCCGAGGGGGTCGCGGGGATAATCCCAGCTGTGGATTGTCTCCCTGCTGTGCCAGCTTTCTACATGGGGTGGGGGACTGCATAATTCTCCCCCATCTGCTCAATGAAGTAGCACAATGGTATATTTTTAACTATATATTTTTATCGTTGTAAGCCGCTTTGAGATGGTGAAAACAGGATATAATTTTTAAATAATAATAATCTATCATCCTGCCATCTCAGGACTGAAGCACGTTCATTCTGCTGCTGCATGTGTAGACCTGAGTTATTCCTCAGCCAAAGGATTCCCACATTTGTTTTTGGCACAGCAGGGTATTCTCCCCCCACCCCAAAAAAATAGTGAAGAAATGATCCCTTGTTTAATCATGACACCCCATCTCCCCAATTTCTTCTCCTTGTTGTTGTTGAGTATGTTACATGTATTCATGAAATCACCCCAAAGAGAGAAAACAGGCCTTGCCCCGAGGCTTACAATCTAGCTAAGGGCCGGATGTTTTAGGGAGAAGGGAAGGGAGGCAGCTGGCAGATTCCTACCCATCACGGACACCTCTGAGAGGCAACCTGGCCGTGACCCGTGGCCTTTGTCCTCCCGGCTCCCTCCCTCCCTCCTTTCTCCTACCTTCAGGTCCAGGTCCAAGGAATCCTGGGTAGCAACAGGAGGCCCAACCAGGGAATAATCGATCCCGGCCACCTTGTCAAGTTTTGCTGTGACTGGGAAAAAGAAAGCAAAGAGAAGCGATTATTTGGGGTAACGACAAACAGGGCTGGATGAAGCCATCCGCTTCAGTTTCCCTAAATTTCCACAGCAGTTTGTGGGCTTAAGTCCTCATGAAAATTCATCACCATTCTAGTTCTTCGAATATACACATTCGTGCAAAGATAGGTTTGCAAGCAATTTCCCCTGACAAGATGCATTTTTGTTTGTTAGTGTCACCAATATATGCATGTTTATGCTCACTTTAACCCAGGCTATGAATTTTCGTACACATCACTTGGCCAGAGATCTTCATTACAAAAATGTGGAGACGTGTGCATTTTAAAGGATGGCTGTGTTTTGGGTTGCGTCTTGTTTCAGAAAGTTTGCCTTTAAATGCAAACCAAATTGAATTTCTCCTCCCTCCCCACTTCAAAGGGCCATGGCCCCTTATAGCGGGAGGCCAAATACGTGATGGAGGAAAATAGATACTCCTGGTTTTCCCAGAAAAGGGATCCACGGCGGATACTGAAAGGTCAAAAGTTATTTTCACAGCAGCCAAGAGGTATTCCTTTTTCTCCCTCACAGATGAGTAAATTTTGCAGATTCTTCCAGAGGACATTCCACCTAGATTAAGATCTTTGGTATCAATCATGGTTGTAGCTGCTAAAACTGTATTGGCCAGAAGCTGGAAATTGGCACAATTACCTTCTGTTAATGAATGGTTAAGGAAATGTCTTAAGCCCGCACTAATGGATAAATGAACACATCACATTCAGAAGAGAGAAGATCCAGCAACTTGGGCTTTATGGAGAAATGGGGGCCCTTTGTTCAAGAATGGAATAGCAGACATGGAGTGTTAGATTTGAAAGGTTTCATGGGATAATTTAAAACAATTTTCCTCTAATTTGTAAATATCTGTTAATATTTTTTGTTATGTAACAAAATTTATATTTTAAAATGAAAAAGCAAAAGTTATTTTCATAATGGGCAAGAAGTGTTCCTTTTCTACCTCATAGGCAACTAAGTCCTTAGCTTTGTGGAAACCAAGCAGTCAGCCAACCGAAGCGCAGGCAGCCAAATCATGCTGCCTAAGGGACGAAGGGAACGACAGCAAACTGGGTGCAAACCCTCTCCGACAACTGGGAGACCTGGTCAACTTTCTTTCTCTCTGTCTCTCAAAACTACAGATTGACCTACATCCTTTGGGTAGGTAGGAGAGGCTTTGGAGATGGCATGAAAGAATCTGTCTAAATTCTGGGCAGGAAGGAGGGTGGCCGTTTGTCCCACTCCAGAGAGGACAGTCCTCTATTTGATGGGATGCCGCAGCACAGTCCTCTGTCTGAAGGTGCCTCCCTAAGAAGAGACAGCAGCTGTGGTAGGGGATTTGAAGCTGCCCACCATGGTTTAGCACCTGGACAGCAGAGCAAGCAGGCACACAGACCATCTGGCTGCAGTCTTCTCAACTTGGCTGAGATGGATTGCATTTCTATTTAAATCTAGTCAGTATTTCCAGATTTCATGGGAATTCCTCTTTTCACCTCTTTTTTGGTGATGCACCAAAGTGGCCACTCTTTCAGTTGTGTTAGGGAACAAATATTGGACAAAAATCTAAGAGCATTTTTGTCTCGCAACGGAAGGCCAGCAGAGATGTCCTCTAAACTGTGGGTACAGTTCAAGGCCAGAGGAGCCGGCTGGTCCGGGAGTGCAGAAAGTTGAGCCCCAGTCTGCTTGGAAAACCCTCTTTTCCTGCCGATGGAGCTCGGCTTGTTCCTTGTCTCTGCTGCATTAGGTGCCCTTACCTGGCAGAGTCTGCAGAAAAGGCTGCAGCTTGGTGCTGACTGAGCTGGTCACCTCCTCACAGACCTGGGAGAAAGAGAAGAAAGACCAGAGGAATGAATCCTCCTCTTGGCAGAAGCGCCACACAAGTTGTGACACATGTTTAGTGTTGAGAATCGGCACTGCGCCAGTGGAACCTGGAACAAAATGTTGACATTTATCTTGCCGTCCAAGTTTGCAGTCAGTGGCTTGGACCTCTCAGGCACAAACTCTGGATCCCCTTCCTGGCTATTATGGGTGTGGTTGACTTCAACAGCTCTGCACCACAAGCCTTTGTCATCCACTAGATGGTGCCAAATGTGGCCAAATCAGTTGTGAGTGATGCTGAAGTTTCCACTCAGGCCCTTTCCACACCCTGAGACCTGGCAGCTGGTGCCAGACAGCCATGTAGCAATTATGGCAAGCAGCTTGTCCACACCTCTTGGCACAGACTGCCAGCCTGTCAGCTTTTGCAGAGAGCAGGAGGTCACATTGTTTGCAAGGACACGCTCTGCTTAACTGAGTTTGCAAAGGCCTGTGAAACTGAAGGATGTTAATTTCTGCCCCCAGGTGTGAAACTCAAACCAGCTAACAATATTGGCTAAATAAAAAGGTCTGTTATACAGAAAATAATGGGATGCTGAGCTGGGCATTGGCGTACCTAGCCAATAAAAGAACCTGAAATGACCAACAGGAGGTCAACCAAGCAGCGTAGGGCATTTTCTTTATGGGGAGAAAATAAACTCTGTCATAACTGGGTAGAACTCTTTCAGCTGAACATCAGGAAAAACTTCCTGTTAGAGCCATACGACAACGGAACCAATGACCCAGGGAGGTAGTGGGCTCTCCGACACTGGAGGCCTTCAAGAGGCAGCTGGACAGCCATCTGTTGGGAATACTTTGATTTGGATTCCTGCGTTGAGCAGGGGGTTGGACTGGATGGCCTTATAGGCCCCTTCCAACTCTACTATTCTATGATTCTATCAAGCCAGATTTCGACTGGACATCAGGAAGAATTTCCTAACTGTTAGAGCCATACGACAATGGAACAAATTACCTAGAGAGGTGTGGGCTCTCCGACACTGGAGGCCTTCAAGAGGCAGCTGGACAGGCACCTGTCGGGAATGCTTTGATTTGGATTCCTGCGTTGAGCAGGGGGTTGGACTTGATGGCCTTATAGGCCCCTTCCGACTCTACTATTCTATGATTCTATGATAACTGGGTAGAATGGAAGGAAGGAGCCAGCCAACTCTGTACTGGATGCTATAATGGAGAATCTCTCATATGGATCCCTCAATATGTCGAATGTTTCCTAGCCAAAAGATAATGCACTGATGTGGCAAGATCCATTTTGTGCCATTAGCGCCACCACCAGCAGTGCTGCCCACAGAGCCCACCTTTCTTCTGTCATCCAGATCAACACCTCTGCCTTTACCTAACTAAGAATCTAAAAGGACTGGGAACTGCCAGCTATCCCGCCAAAGGGCAGCAGGTACCTGATCTACGTGAAGAGTGTCTTTCCCACCCGCTGAGCAACAGCAGCTGGTCAGCACAAAGCTGGGCTGTTTAGAGGGCGCAGGACGTCAAGGCGTGCCCATGCGTGGGTCCCTCTCATTTTAGAAGTGAGGGGAAGTGGGGGAGGGGGGACATTGAAAGAGCCTCCGGAAGCCCCGCAGTGCCCTGACTTACCTGGCCTTCCATGGTCCTTCTGAGGGCTGATTCAACTTTTTTGCGGAAGAGATTGTACAGCCAGCTGTGAAGGGGAGAGAAGAATGGGAGGGTCCAGTCACTGAGCAATGTCAACCAAGTGAAACACCTTCATTGTCCAGAGTGGCTGCATTTCTTGCCCCTTTGAAGATACCAGAAACTAAGAGCAGCTTCAGGCGCTCCAAGGAGGAAGCAAGAGGCGAGGAAGGCCAGTTCCCTGTTGCTCCCATTCCTCACGTTGTTGGCTTGTAGTGCAAAAGTGGCTCCATGGGCATGAGGAGAGGTGGGTGGAACAGAGGTCTGTGCACCTCCCCAACCAACCAGGGGCGAGAGGGGGTTGAACACCCCCTGGGTTGCACACACTGGATGGAGGCAAAATGGGTAATGTAATTCAATGGCGGAATCTAAATTAATGTTAAATTTAGCATAGGTGAAGGCAAGGTGTTTCCAAGATGATAAAATGATAGGATTGTGCAGCTTGCTCAGACACTCAATGAGGCCAGCAGGTCATGCAGAGAGTGGGACTCTTACGTCGCACAAGCCCCCCTGCCTGCAGCCCAACACCGTAAATGCTGAGGGGTGTGCAGAGATATCAGAGACACGACGGGGCACTGGGCAGCAGCAGAACCCATTAGAGCTTTCTGCACGACAACAGTGCTGTGAAAGCCCCTCAGCCAGTTTTAGTTTGCCCCAGTATCAGGTCTCCAGGGGTGGGGTGGGGTGGGGTGGAGAAACAGGCAGCCGGCCCTGAGCCTAGATATGATTTGTTTTGGCACTTGTGGTGTGGATAAGGTACCAAGGGGACTGCCAGGGTCAAGAACAAGCAGGAGACCCTGCCCAAGGGGGAAGGTCAGCAACGTACCTCAACCCGCCCGAAAAGTGCACTTTGACATTAGAGATGTGAGCAGTGCAATCAGCTGTGGTGGCCGTTGGTCTCCCAGCGGCATCGCTACCCAGCTTCAAGCCCACAGAGATGGAGATGCCCTCAGTCTTCAGGTCAAATGAGCCATGGTCCTTGCTAATTGGAAAAACAAGATCACAAATTATTTGCAATAGCCTTAATATTTTAAAAAGTCACTTGACTTTGTAGCTGTCCATATGTGTGTGTGTTTGAGAGAGAGAGAGAGAGAGAGAGAGAGATGAGACCTAGTTCATCCAGGAAGCATACACTCTCCCCATTCCAGATGTATGATGGCAGGTTGTGATTATTTAGGAGTGAGGATGGAAAAGGAAATCACCCTGCACATGTTCAAAAGCAGTCAAGTTCTAGCAGTGAAAACAGGAAAAATTCTAATAAGATCTTGTTCTGTTTAAGGAAAAACCCATTAGAACTATTAAATCCTCCTCATAGGGACAGTTTCCTAGGAGAGGGAATGGCTATTAAACCAACCAGCTCACGCTTGCAGGGTAGATATCCCTTTTCCCTCAAAGCACAAAGTGGGGAGGTCAGTACCAGAGCAGACAGAGGTTCCCACATTCACTCTCTGGCATCTGACGTTTAGAAAAGGATCAGCTAGCAGGTGATGAGGGCTGAATATCACCAGTTTAGGAATCTGGAGTGCTGCTGCCAGTCAGAGTGTGCAATACTGGGTTGGGACTACTAGTGTGATTTTATATCATGCAGTTTTATTTGTTCGTATTCAAAATCTTGCGTTGCTGCTGTTGTCATGTCAGCCAAAAAGCACAACCTCCATTTTTAGGGACATTTATCCCAGTCTGTGTCTGCGTTAGAATTGCTTTTTAATATGTTTTTTAAACCTTCTTTTTTTAAAAAATGTGTTTTTAACTCTTTTTTTTTTTTAAAGATGTTTTGGGGGCTTCTTTGAAAAGATGTCTTGTAGTGTATTTTAAGGTCTGTTTTTATGATGTTTTAAAGTTTTTGGTGTTTTTAATAAACAATAATAATAAAATTTTATTTCTGAGTCGCCTATCTGGCCAAAAAACGGCCACTCTAGGCGACGTACAATCCATTAATAAAATACAATATAACAATAATTAAACACAATAATTAATAGGTTAAAACCAAGAACTATAATTAACAGCAGCAGCAAAACTAACTCGCCACAGAAATCCCATAGGCCTGCCTGAAGAGCCAGGTCTTTAAGGCCCGGCGGAAAACATTCAGGGAAGGGGCATGACGAAGATCGAACGGGAGGGAGTTCCAGAGAGTGGGGGCCGCCACCGAAAATGCCCTCTCTGTAGTCCTCACCAGCCGAGCTGATTTAGCTGATGGAACTGAGAGAAGGCCCTGTGTGGCTGATCTTGTTTGGCGGCATAATTGGTGATACTGGAGGCGCTCCTTCAGATAAGCTGGGCCGAGACCGTATAGGGATTTAAAGGTCATCACCAACACCTTGAATTGAGCCCGGTAAGCAACTGGCAGCCAGTGTAGATCTACCAACACTGGGGTGATGTGATCATAGCGATGGCTGTTCTTAATTAAACGTGCCGCCGCATTCTGTATTAGTTGCAGTTTCTGGACCGTTTTCAAGGGTAACCCCACGTAGAGCGCATTACAGTAATCCAAGCGAGAGGAGACCAAGGCATGTACCACCGGCAGGAGCAGATGAACAGGAAGGTAAGGTCGCAGCCTTCGTATAAGATGTAATTGATACCAAGCTGCCCGGCTCACCGCAGAAATTTGAGCCTCCATGGACAGCTGGGAGTCAAGAATGACCCCAAGGCTGTGAACCTGGTCTTTTAGGGGCAATCTTACCCCACTGAATACCAGGTCTATATCACCTAACCTTGCCTTGTCTCCCACCAGTAGCACCTCAGTCTTGTCAGGGTTTAGCTTCAGTCTGTTTCTTCCCATCCAACCACTCACGGATTCCAGGCAATTGGACATGGTCTTCACAGCCAACTCTGGTGAGGACTTGAACAAGAGATAGAACTGAGTGTCATCTGCATATTGGTGACACCGCAGCCCGAATCTCCTGATGATGTCTCCCAGCGGCTTTACATAGATGTTGAATAGCATGGGGGAGAGGATAGAGCCCTGTGGCACTCTGCAATAAAGAGGCCAAGGGTCTGAAACCTCATCGCCCAGTGCTACCTGTTGGTGTCTATTGGAGAGAAAGGAGTGGAACCACCGTAAAACGGTGCCCTTTATACCCAATCCCTCCAGACGATCCAACAGGATACCATGGTCAACGGTATCAAAAGCCGCCGAGAGGTCCAGGAGGACTGCTGCCCTGGGCTCCTGCTGGGAGGAAGGGCAGGATATAAATAAAATAATAAATAAATAAATAAATTTATGTTTCTCCCTGACTATCAGATGTGGAGGACAAAAAGCAAACTGCCATTAAGCATCGCTGGTGCACCTCTCTGAGACATCTCTTGGGCATGGTTAGGTCTCCACATTTTCACATCTGTTTGTGATTTATTTATTTTAAAAAAATATAGTTCCCATGATTTTTATTTATCATTTGAGTGCAAATTTATCCTAATATACACATATTTGTATACAATTTTGCCTAAGATACACATTCATGTAAAGCAATTTCCCCTAATATAAAGCATATTTGTTATTTTCACTAGCATGTGCATTTTGATCCATTATTTACTCCAGTGTTTGCATTTTTGTACAAATTACTGGGCTGGAGTAGCGCATTGCAAAATTAGGAGAAGTGTGAATTTCAAAGGACGTTGTGTTTTGTCTACATAATTGTTTCTGAAAGTGCAAATTTTGTAGATTTCTCTGCAAATGAGAACTGAATCAAATTTTCCCCCCTCCGTCCGTATATGTGACTCATGCAATGTGTAAAGGTAGGAAGAAATGATGGACTCACAAAAACCTCTTCTTCACCTGCCACTTGCCCCTCAGTTCAGCAAAGGCATTGCTGATGGAGACCTTGAGGCCCACGCCTGGGATTGGTGCTATTGCTGAGCTTGGCAACTGGAAACTGTGAACATTTAAACTGCAGGAGAAACAGGGAAGAGAAGGTTATTGGCTTCAAAAGATGGCAGGTTGCCAATGTGACGGACAGCTTGAAACTGCCTGATTAGTATCAAGGGCTCAACCTCTGCATTGGAACTCTAGTTCATAGAGTCACAGGCCATATGCACGCCAGACATTTTTTCCACTTTAGACAGTCATTTATTTTATTTATTTATTGTACTTATATACCGCCCCATAGCCGAAGCCCTCTGAGTGGTTTACAGTAACTATCCCCCTGACAGAACTGCAGTGGCCAGAGTGGTTTAACGGCCAGCCCCTCTTCTGGGGATTGTAGCTCTGTGAGGGGAACAGGGCGTCTCCTAGCAACTCTCAGCACCCTTCACAAACTACACTTCCCAGGATTCTTTGGGGGAAGCCATGACCGTTTAGTGTGGAATAAATGTCTGGTATGGATGTGGCCATAGAATCCTAGAATTATAGAATAGTAGAGTTGGAAGGGGCCTCTGGGACCATCGAGTCCAACCCCCTCCTCTTTATGGGAGGACTCAGATGCAGGAGCAATTGGAACTGACCGAGTGGCCCTTCATCTAAAGCAAAGAGGCCTCCAGAAGGTTTTGGCTGGCGAGTCGGGTGAGACGCGTTTGGCCCTCGCCGTGTGATGAGCAGGGGCTGGGCTGGGCAGAAGCAGCATCCTGGTGGGCTCTGGGTGGGGGGCATTGTGCCAATGCCACTTTAGAAGTTACCTGCTCCAATGCCACATCCTCCCCTGCAGTCATTCTCAAATTATTATTCTCCTTGTTCAAATCTCTCTTTTTTGTCAGAATGATATTCCCAAATTTGTTTTGGTTTTCTCCACAAACTGTACCTGCCCTGAGGCAGAGAGTCCTTCCACAAGAACCTCTTATCATAGCCTGCAGCAATGTGTGGTCTCACCTGTAGAATTTATATTTGATATGTCCAAAAGGTTTGGCTTTCACGGACCCAGAGACGTCGGGCAGAGTCAGGCTGGCCAGCTTCTGTTGCAAGGCTGCAACGCCCTCCTGGCCAGCTGAAGCAAAGCAAAGAGAGCGTGGGCATCAGATGGTTTCCTTCAACATGGAAGCGACCAATTTGCTTGGAGGGGGGAACTCTTTCCCTCTACTGAAAAAAGAGAAGAGAATCAAAGAAAAAGGAAATGGGCACCTACCATAATCCAGGCCTTTGTCTGTGATTCTGCCCACAAACCCAGGGCTTGTGCCCTCAGACAGCACCAAGTAGTAAAGAAAGACCAGCAGACAAGCCAGGAACAAGTTGCCCTTGGACATCCTTGCTGCAGCCCAGAGCCCTTTCGGAGACTCCTGCCCAGGGAGGCTGAATGTGCTCTTAGCTTAGAAAAAAGAGAAGTGACACTGAGCAGACCAGGGAAGCAGGAAGCTGTATTCTTATTTCCTCAAGAGGGCTTTCCCCCAGTTGCACAATTATCAGCTTTGGTCTGGGTTGGTTTTGTGGTTTCATTTTCTTTAGCAGGGCATGCCCGGAGGCTTTCTCTGCCTGGGGCTGGACCAGGCACTCGGCTGCGAGAGTCCGGGCTGACTGTTCTGACTGTGACTCACAGCATGGACTTTGTCTCTGACATTCTAGCTGATTTGCTTGAAACAGGCACACCCAGCTGGAGGGCTTGATTTCTAAACATTTCTAAAAAAGAGTTCCTGGATCTCAAGACTGCATGGAAGAAACATGCCCTGGAACTATAAGGGCTCCTCCAAATGATCTATTTAGTGAGCATTCATTCCATCCTGATTTGCTTGCACAAACATTATGCATTGCTCTGCACTGAGCATTCACTCTAATTTGTATTTGAGGATGTTATATGACAATGAGCATTTGTCCTGATTTGCTTGTGAGGTGTTCATATGTCTTCCCATTAATCATTCACATTCTACTCTGTACAAGGCATTGGCCCATTTCAAATGCATTTATTTATTAAATTTATATCCCACCCTTCCTCCCAGAAGGAGCTCAGAGCAGCATTGGAGACCCTCCTGCACAATACTGACACTCTGGAGATGCCCTAACGCACCTTAGGACTTCCAGAAAAATCCTGGATGGGTGTGTTTGTATGAAGGATGTGAGGGGGAAGGCACTATGTACATGGACAGAGGCTGTTGGTCTATTATTTGACATGTGTTTTCCTGACATTCTGTACAGGTTCCAGAGTCAGACCCCTCTAGACTCTCCTGTGCCTACTTGTTCCCCACACAATGGCCTGCAACTGATCCAAGGTGGGGGCAAAGTCTGAGAACGAGGCCCGTGTTTTCCAGAGTGAAAGTGTGTGTGTGTGTGTGTTTGTAAACCTTGTGAGGCAAGACTTGGTGGGCCATTTTCTTCAGGCTGGCACTCAGAGTGGTCTGGGGCAGGGCTGAGAGTTGGCTGAGCTGCTCCTGGGTCTGGTGATATTCTGGTGGCGAGAGCTTCAGTATTTTGTCGCATTCTTGGTTTCTGTGGTTTGCTGTGTTTTTTCCCCTGCTTTCATGTTTGTAGTGACATTGTTAACTGGTGGTTTGATTGTGTTGTTAGCCGCCTTCGGTTACTGATGAGGAAAGGCAATGCAGAATTGTTTAGAATAAATATTGCTCACTACTTGAATATATTTGGGAAAGCAGCAGGGAAATGTTCTAAGGAAGGGAGGAATGGCAGAAAAGAAAAATCTATCAAATATTGAGAAAGTCATTTGGTCACAACTAATTTGATGCATGTCTAAACGTTCGCTGGGATCAGGGCCCTGGTGAATATCAGCAACGTCCCCTCCATTTTCCCACTGCTGCAACAATATCCTGTATATTTCATGGAATTTCTTGCTTTCTGGGCCAGGGCTGCATCCATAGGGCCAACTCTCCTAATACAAGAAATCAAAGACAGCTGTGGCTTCCCTCATGCAGCCAGTGGAGGTGGAGGAGAGGCGGGTGGCAGGACAGGGCACTACATCAGAAAAAACAAAACTGCCTGCATGTTCTCTGGACTGCAACCTGGGGGCCCTGATGAGGGATGATTTGGGACCTGTGCCCACCACAGCAGTTAGATCTGGTCTGTCTTCTCACCCCTCCCTGGCCTTTTCAGATGGAATTGTGTTCCTCTTGAAAATGTATCTGCTAATTATCTGATTTTATACCACTCTTTGTAACATCCCAGAGTAGTCCACAAAAGAAATAAAACAAAATACCCCAAATTAAAACCAGCTAGTGTGGTGTAGTGGTTAGAGTCCTGGACTAGTACTTGGGAGACCAGGGTTCAAATTCCCACTCAGCCATGAAGCTCAAGAAGTTACCTTGGGGGGCTAATCACAGTGTCTTGGCGCAACCTACCCACAGGGTCGTTGTGAGGATAAAATGGGGGAGGGAGACAAACCCTAAACTCCACTTTGAACTCTTTGGAGGAAAGGTAGGACATAAATATAATAACACAAAAATAAAAGATGGAGCTTGGGTAAGGAACTTTTATTCTAGCCAACTTGCTTGTGGCAAAAAGGGTTTAAGTGCCCTCAGGCCAGCCGAGTCACCAGAAGGCCATTGTAGGAAGAAAGGAGCCTAGTATTGTGGAGATGTTAGAATGGAGCACTCAGAGTAAAGATGGATGCCCCCGAAGGCTACAATTCTAAACACACTTATTAAGCCCCATAGAACACAATAGGACTTACTTCTGAGTAGATATGGTTTAGATTCTTGGTAAAGCTTAACTAGGGATCATCTGCAAAGATATCCATATCCATATCCAAGTACAATTGGCAACCTGCTGCCTGGAATGCCCTGCCCCTGCCTTTTAACATGGCTGCTCCAAATTTCTTTTCAGATTTGACACTTCACTTCAGAAAGAGGTCTGATAAATGAGAAAGAGTAAGAAGATTCTCTACTCTTTTCTGTCTTCCCTGTGGGCTGTAATAAACTCACTTTGGTAGCCAACTCAATTCCAGTAAATCATAATTGACAGAGAGAAGACACACATGGTTTGGTCTACCTTCATAGACAGCAGCTTGGGAACAACAACAGTTGCAGCTATGCTGCCCAGTATGTGAATTCTCTTTTGCCACTATTGGGCAAAAAACAAACCATCATGCAAACAGCAAGGTGCATCATCAGTGGGTTTAAGAGGGCTGAGCTGAGTGCATAGAACCACTGTTGTTGCTTGTATGGATGTAAGGAAGTGCGGTTAAAGGTAAATGAAATGCAGATAGAAAAAGAAAAGCATAGCGATTATTTCCTAAATGCAATACCTATTGTGACCCAGGATGGAGAGGAGGAGTTTGACTTTGAGGACTTGACTGAGGGTTTGAGGGAGGAGGGACTGCAGCATCCTCACCTTAGTCAGGATGCCTAACCAAAAACCAAAAGTAAAAAAATCCTGGCAGCCAGTCAGCCAAGGTCGCAGAAATTCCCATGCAGCACAACCTGACTTGGGGGTTGCAGTTATTGCAGAATGCTGTGGCACAATTGCTGACAAGAGTGAGACCCTGTCAGCACATAATACCTCTGCTCTGAAATCTGCACTGATTGCCAATTTGCTACCAGGCCAAGTTCAAGGTATGCTTTCCCTGTTACAGGTTCCACATAGTACTTGTTCTGGTCTTATAAGAAAGCAGGCCTTTACTGTGGCAGCACCTACACTTTGGGAACTCGCTGCCTATTGACATTAGGCAGGCACCTTCAGTGTACTCTTTTCAGCACCTGCTAAAACATGTTTGTTTAGCCTACCCAGGCATGTAGAAGCTATTGTGTTTTCAATCTGTTTTTAACTCATTGTTGGTTTTATTATTTTGAATGTTTTTAAATAACCTGTCTTTGTTTTTGCCAATAATTTTATTGTTTTAATTCTTTCTGTAAACCACTTTGATATTTTTTTACAGTAAAGTGGTATATAAATATTGTAATTAAAATACATAAATAAATTTTGGAGTCACTGTGGCCCTTGGGTCTCTTTCCACTTTTAGGAACAAAGGAATCTGCCTTATACTGACAGGCCATTTGGTGCCATCTGGCTGAGTACTGATGACATGGACTAGCATTGGCTGTCCAGGATCCCAGGCAATAGAATTTGAAATTGAATTTTGGACCTTTGCATGCAAAGCATATGCACTACCATTGAGCTATAACCCTTCTCCTGTTTTTTAAAAAAACTTTTAGAATTGTTCTTTTCAATTCACTAATGAATGCACATCATACCTAGGGCAGTTCCATTTAAAGCACATTCAACCCATATTTATTTATTTTATTTTATTATTTGATTTATATCCCACCCTTCTTCCCAGTAGAAGCCCAGGGTGGCAATATTTGAAGTACATGAATCACACCACAGAATCATGGGAACTGTAGTTTGTTAAGGATGGTGGGAACTATAACTGTGAGGGGAAAATTACACTTCCCAGGTTTCTTTAGGGAAAACCATGTTTTAAATGCAAGTTGGATGTGCTTTAAACGTATTGTGTGGATCTACTTAATAAACGTTGCCTGCATGTAAATTGCTTTAATTAATTTTTTAAAATGAAAATGAGCTATAAGGTTTACTGGGTGACCATGGGCTACTCACCATCTCTCAGCGTAATCTGCCCTTCAGGATGAAAACAACAGAGGGGAACCATGACCACCCCAAGGAAGAAGGGCACACTTAAAATGTGGAGGAAATAATCATGTACATCCATAGCATGAAATTAGATATTTATCGGGACAGAGTATGAAGAAATATTTATGTAAGCATAACCATCAAAGATGTTTATTTTTTACACAACCTGTAAAGATATTTATAGTGCAATCCTGTTTGTTTACTCAGAAGCAAGTCCCAATGTATTCAATGGGGCTTACTCAAACAGGGAAGCGTGCACAGAACTGCAACCTCAAGTGATAAGGAACATTCTCCCAACACAAAATTCAGAATTGTGCCACTTTAAGCTGTTTTGCAACTGTTTATACTTACTTTTATGGTTATTGGATTTTAAAGGGATTTATTTCATATTGTGAGCTGCCTTGGTTTCCAATTACCTACCCTACCTCACAGGGTTGTTGGAAAGACACACTGATGTAAAAATACATACACCCCATGTAAATATTTTATTGTCAAAACCAGTTGGTCATTGCAGAACATTTTTAAAAAATCAGTATTAGTTTCCAACATAATAAAAGCACCTTGCAGTGGTGAGTGGACTTGTGTGTTCCAATGAACCCTGTGAGCGATGCTGTCGGGAGTCATGTACTCCCAGCAGGGTCACCCATGGCGGTAAGGTCAAGGGAGAGGAACCAGACAAAGAACGATCCAAGAAAGTCCTCAACGGCAGAACAGGCGGAGGATAAGAATGTGTATGTTACAACGGCTGTGAAGGCGGATGAAGGGTGCAGCAGATAAAAGACTTCCAATTGTTGTGGTATCCATGCCATTGGATCAAAGCCTTTTTCTGTCAAGATTGTGTGTTGATCATCGTGCACCGATCTCCTCACATAAAAAAAATTCACGCACAGGAGTCTTCCAACCAAACCAAACCAAACCAAACCAAACCAAACCAAACCAAAAGTCCCATGGTGATTGGCGAATGGCAACAGGGGCAGGACTATGAAATCTGGAAGCCCCTAGTCATGGACCGGCACATGGGCGGTGGATACAGACTCAGTCGTCCTGGCTCAAGGACCAAGGCAGCTGAGTTGTCCGGCAGCTGTATCCATGACTGAGCAGTCTTATTCAGGATCCACTCTGCTCACCCCATATGGGGAGGGGGCTAGAAAAGGTGCCCTAAACATAGTCTGCCACATCTCTCTCCCTGACTGGATCACCGTGTCCAGTGGGGTCACCACTTAGCAGTCTCAAAAGACAAATGAACTTTGGAGCGTGGAATATACGGACATTGCTAGACAATACAGATAGTGAACATCCTGAACACAGGACTGCCATCATTGCAAGGGAGTTGAGTTGTTTTGATATTGACATAGCAGCACTCCAAAAAAAAGAGCAGGAGAGGGACAACTGAAGGAAGAAAAAGGAAGTTACACCTTCTTCCGGAAAGGACTGCCTGAACAAGAATGACGAATACATGGAGTAGGCTTTGCTATTAAAAATTATCTTGTGAAGCTCCTGTCAGAAGTTCCTCCTGGCATTAATGAATGACTCTCAACTCTCCGATTAAAACTCGCCAAAAACCAGCAGGCAACTATTGTAAGTGCTTATGCATCAACATTAGATGGATAACAATTCAAAAAGGAATTAACTGTGGTGCTAAGAAAAAAATCTATGCCAGTGCAAAGGCTGAGGTCCAAAGAAGAACTAGAGAACTTAAGAACGCCTGGTGGATAAAGAAAGCTCAAGAAATCCAACATTTTGCAGACGCTTATGATGCACAGGGCTTTTTTAATGCCACAAAGGCCATCTACGGACCAACAAATTATGGTACAGATCCCTTACATTCAATAAATGGTACCAAACTTCTAAAGGACAAAGAGTCTATTGCACTGCATTGGAAAGAGCATTACCACGACCTCCTCAATCATAACTCTATTGTGGCTAATGAGGTCTTCTCGCAAATCCTGCAACAACAAATTAGAGATGAGCTTGCAGTATCCCCTAATTTGGATGAAGTCAGTAAAGCCATTAATCAAATGAAGAACAGCAAAGCTAGTGGACCTGATGGGATTCCTGCTGAAGTCTTTAAAGAAGGTGGGCCTGAATTTACACAACAACTTCATAAGCTCATCGAAAAAATCTGGATAGGGAAGGAGATCCCGGAAGACTTTAGGGATGCCATAATTATCACTCTTTTCAAGAAGGGTGATAGAACAGATTGTGGGAACTACCGAGGTATCTCTCTTCTTGCTACCACAGGTAAAATCCTTGCAAGGATCCTTGCAAATCACCTCTTACCTATCTCAGAAGACATCCTCCCTGAATCTCAAAATGGTTTCCACCCTTCCAGGGGGACAGTGGACATGATCTTCACTGCACAACAGCTTCAAGAAAAATGGACACCCTTCGGGTGGAAGGGTTTGGATTTGTTAGGCACTGGGGAACATTTTGGGACAAGCCGGGCCTGTACAAAAGGGACGGGCTCCTCTTGAACCAGAATGGAACCAGACTGCTGGCACTTAAAATTAAAAAGGTGGCAGAGCAGCTTTTAAACTGACTGAGGGGGGAAACCTGACAGGAGCTGAGAAAGGTCCGGTTCGGAATAAACCTCCCCCCTGGGATAAAAACCAAAGAAATGATGAAATTTTAAAAGGGGTAGGCCTAGAAGTAGGCATTGTGAGAGCAGAGGCACAGGATATAAATTCAGAAGAGCAAAATTACCACAGGCCTAACCACAAGTGCCAAAGTCACTGCTTACAAGTGCCTGTACGCTAATGCTAGGAGCCTGCGAACCAAGATGGGAGAACTGGAGTGCTTGGTCTTAGAGGAGAGCATTGATATAGTGAGCATAACGGAGACCTGGTGGAATGGAGAAAACCAGTGGGATACGGTTATCCCTGGATATAAACTATATCGGAAGGACAGGGAAGGACGTATTGGTGGCGGAGTCGTTCTATACGTGAAAGAAGGCATTGAATCCAGCAAGTTCGAAACCCCAAAAGAAGCAGACTCCTCCACAGAATCGTTGTGGGTGGTGATACCGTGCCCCAGGAGGGACTTAATACTGGGAACGATCTATCGTCCCCCTGATCAAAATGCTCAGGGAGACCTTGAGATGAGATATGAAATTGAGGAAGCATCCAAACTAGGAAATGTGGTAGTAATGGGTGACTTCAACTACCCGAACATAGACTGGCTGCATATGTGTTCCAGTCATGACAAAGAAGCAAAGTTTCTAGATATTCTAAATGACTATTCCCTACACCAGTTGGTCATGGAACCTACCAGAGGGACGGCAACCCTGGACTTAATCCTCAGTGGGGACCGGGACCTGGTACAAGATGTAAGTGTTGTTGAACCGATTGGGAGCAGTGACCACAGTGCGATTAAATTAAACATACATGTAACTGGCCAATTGCCAACAAAAACCAACACGGTCACATTTGACTTCAAAAGAGGAAACTTCACAAAAATGAGGGGATTGGTAAAAAGAAAGCTGAAAAAATCTGAATTTCACATATACGCTCATGGGGTCTGAACTGGCGGTAACCGACCAGGAGAGAGACCTCGGGTTGTAGTGGACAGCACGATGAAAATGTCGACCCAGTGTGCGGCAGCTGTGAAAAAGGCAAATTCCATGCTAGTGATAATTAGGAAAGGTATTGAAAATAAAACAGCCGATATCATAATGCCGTTGTATAAATCTATGATGCGGCCGCATTTGGAATACTGTGTACAGTTCTGGTCGCCTCATCTCAAAAAGGATATTATAGAGTTGCAAAAGGTTCAGAAGAGGGCAACCAGAATGATCAAGGGGATGGAGCGACTCCCTTACGAGGAAAGGTTGCAGCATTTGGGGCTTTTTAGTTTAGAGAAAAGGCGGGTCAGAGGAGACATGATAGAAGTGTATAAAATTATGCATGGCACTGAGAAAGTGGATAGAGAAAAGTTCTTCTCCCTCTCTCATAATACTAGAACTCGTGGACATTCAAAGAAGCTGAATGTTGGAAGATTGAGGACAGACAAAAGGAAGTACTTCTTTACTCAGCGCATAGTTAAACTATGGAATTTGCTCCCACAAGATGCAGTAATGGCCACCAGCTTGGACGGCTTTAAAAGAAGATTAGACAAATTCATGGAGGACAGGGCTATCAATGGCTACTAGCCATGATGGCTGTGCTCTGCCACCCTAGTCAGAGGCAGCATGCTTCTGAAAACCAATTGCCGGAAGCCTCAGGAGGGGAGAGTGTTCTTGCACTCAGGTCCTGCTTGCGGGCTTCCCCCAGGCACCTGGTTGGCCACTGTAAGAACAGGATGCTGGACTAGATGGGCCACTGGCCTGATCCAGCAGGCTCTTCTTATGTTCTTATGTTCTTAATGCAGGGAGCAAAACCAACCTCTGTATATGGCATTTATTGATCTAAGTCCTTTGATACTGTAAATTGAACTGCTTTCTGGACCATCCTTCTGAAAATTGGATGCCCTGATAACTTTGTGAATATTTTGCGACTCCTCCATGACAACATGACGGCGACAATTTTGGATAACAATGGCTCTCAAAGTGATCCATTCAAAGTGGGATCAGGCATCAAACAGGGATGTGTCATTACTCTGAC
This sequence comes from Rhineura floridana, assembly GCF_030035675.1. NCBI lineage: Eukaryota > Metazoa > Chordata > Lepidosauria > Squamata > Rhineuridae > Rhineura > Rhineura floridana. Next base: position 3,026,555 of record NC_084485.1, read on the forward strand.
CTTATTTGCTATTTTTATTGCCATGATTCTACACCTTGTTGAGGGGAAACTTCCCACTGGCGTGGAAATCACATATTGAACAGATGGAAAGCTTTTTAATCTAAGTAGGCTGAAAGCAAAAAGTAAGGTAATGTCAACCTCTGTTGTAGAACTTCAATATGCCGATGATAATGTAGTCTCCACACATTCAGAGGAAGATCTTCAAACTATCCTAAATGTCTTTGCAGAAGCATATGACAAGCTTGGCCTCTCGCTTGACATCAAAAAAACCAAAGTGCTTCATCAGCAAGTGCGAACCAATCCCTCTGTAGCACCATCAATCCAGCTTAATGGTGCGACGCTGGAGAATGTCGATCACTTTTCTTATCAAGGGAGCCATCTCTCTGTAAAAGCTGACATCAATGCCGAAATTCAGCATCGTCTGAGCACTGCGAGTGCCGCATTCTCCCGAACGAAGCATAGAGTGTTTGAGGATCGGGATATTCGCAGGGAGACCAAAATGCTTATTTAAAAAGCCATTGTACTACCGACCTTACTGTATGCCTGTGAAACATGGACCATCTATAAACGCCACTCCCAACTTCTTGAAAGATTCCACTAACACTGCCTCCGGAAAATTCTACAAATTACTTGGGAAGATAGGCGGACTAATGTTAGCGTCTTGGAAGAAGCAAAGACCACCAGTGTTGAAACAATGATCCTCCAACATTAACTTCGCTGGACCGGCCATATTGTTCGAATGCCTGATCACCGTCTTCCAAAGCAGCTACTTTACTCCCAATTTAAGGATGGAAAAGGGAATATCGGTGGACAGCAAAAGAGGTTTAAAGATGTTCTCAAAGCTAATCTAAAAAAAGTAACATAAGCATCGAGAACTGGGAAGCCTTGGCCCATGAGCATCCCAATTGGAGGTCGGCCATTGTGAAAGGTGCTGTGGACTTTGAAGAAGCACGAGTACAGGGCGAAAGGGACAAACGAGCAAACCGGAAGGCACGTCAAGCAAATCCTCATCGTGACCATCTGGAAACCTATGTCCTCACTGTGGGAGGCTGTGTGGATCCAGAATTGGCCTCCACAGTCCCTTACGGACCCACCGTTGAAGACTTTATCTTGGAAGACAATCTTACTCAGCCACGAGTGATCGCCAATGATGATGACCTAAGTAAGCTCTGCCTAATTCCGTTAAAAATAAGATTGGAGAGGGAAAGATTTAGAACACAAACACAATTCTTTGCTATGCTTCCTCAAAAGTCCCATTAATTTACAGCACAATCCTAACCATGTGTACTCAAAAGTAAGTTCTATTGAATTCAATGGGTTTTACTTCGGGTATGTGGGATTAGCATTGCTAGCAAGTATTGGATTAAAGCTTCATATTGGGAAGGTTTTCAGAACACTGCCCTCTTCAACAACGCAGGAAAATTTAAACTTGTTTTCTCTCTGCAAACAAGAGAGAAAAGACTGGAAGCTATATACTTACTCAATTTTTGAAATTTTCAAATTAGCAGGAAAAAACAAGTTTTCTGACTTGCAAAGTGGTCTAGCTGCTGCCTTGTCAATCACAACCCTGACTTCGCTTATTGGCTACAAACCTGAAAGGGTGGGATTAGAGGAGCCAGCTCCGAGCTCTTTTAACTGAAGTTGTGGGGTGGGGGCGGCTGACATTTTGATGTATATCTTGAGAACCAGACCACCTAGAAACTTAATTTTTTTTAAATGAAAGCTGAGAGTCCAGACATTAAATTGACTCACCCGGAAATCCAGAGAGCACCCCAAAAATCCAGAGTCTCAGGGCAAAAACAGATCTTAGCTATTGTTAAAAAGAGACCTATTTCTGCTACCCATTCACCTCTGTGATTCGAGCAGAGCCCAGCTCTGTTGACAGGAGCGAATCTCAGCAACAGCTTCAGAGAGCAACCCTGCTTCTGCTTTCTGCTGGGTGGGAGCAGATTGCAAAACCTCCCTCCATCTGAAGCAAACAAAATGGGTCGCCTTTGAAACTGCTTTTGATTCTTCTTTTGGGAAAAAGGCAGGAAGTTTATGGGGAAGAGAAACCCCTATTGCACCTCTGTTGCTCCACACAGTGGGCCCCACCAGAGAACAAATGTCCAGCATAAAGCTCTGCCCGTGCTTGCATATGCTTTTTTTCCTGGCAAGAATAAGTCAGTTGCTCCACAGCCGAGCCTCCTGAAGGTCAGACATTTTACAAGAAGCTTCTCTTTCCTACCCCAACAAGCATAGTCTCAGGTTTGCAAATGGAGCCTCTTTGCACTCACTGATTTAATAGCAGCAGCAGGAACACTGTAGAACAGTGGCAGCTGGTGGCTTCAGGTCAGTAGGGCAGTGACATCCTCTCCAAGTTTTAGTCAGAACTTTCAAGGAACTGTCCGATGTGCTTTTAGCATCACAACCTCTGCTGTAGAAGATGCACCTTGCCCCCCTTAACCAGCAGCGATGGTGGAGAAATTAAATTTTGTTTGCATTTTAATGACAAACTACCTAATTCGTATTTTTTGAATCAACATGCAAACCAGAATACAGCTCTTGTTTGAAATTTGCACTTCTCTAAATTTTCAACCAACCAACCAAATAAGGTGCACAAAAACCCATATATTAGGGAAAAGATAGAAAATGGGCTGCCTTCAAGTCAGTCCCGACTTATGGCGACCCTACGAATAGGGTTTTCATGGTAAGCGGTATTCAGAGGGGGTTTACCATTGCCTTCCTCTGAGGCTGAGAGGCAGTGACTGGCCCAAGGTCACCCAGTGAGCTTCATGGCTGTGTGGGGATTCGAACCCTGGTCTCCCAGGTTGTAGTCCAACATCTCTTGGTGACAGGAAAATTGCTTGCAAAAATGTATATATTAGTTAAAACTGCATATAAAATGTGTTTATTGGGAGAAATTCATGCTAAAATACTGGTAAATTTTCATGTGTTTTTTAAAAATGAAAAACAGCTGATGAGCAAAGCCAGCAATTCTGTAGGAAAGCCCTTGCAAAGCAGCACCTGCACCCCGCAGGATCTATGCCTTCACTCAACAGCTGTTAAGCGGAGGCATTGATCCTCCAAGGTTCAAGGTTCTAGTTTTGTGTACAAAGCCCTATACAGCTTGAGGAGACCAGGTTACATGAAAGATCGTATTATCCCTTATATACCCAGTCGATCACTACGTTCTGCAGGTGAGGGCCTCCTGCAGATACCATCTTATCAGGAGGTTCATTCTGCACAACATAGGAAACAGACCTTTAGTGTGGTGGCACCTACCCTGTGGAATTCCCTCCCCTTAAATATTAGACAGGCACCATCTCTGTTATCTTTTCGGCGCCTATTGAAGACTTTCCTCTTTCAACAAGCCTTTTAAGTTGAGATGTTATCCCAGTCTGTGCTGGAATTGCTTTTTAATATGTTCTTAAACCTTCTTTTTTAAAATGTTTTTAATCCTAGAAGATGTTTTGAAAGCTTTTTTTGAGGAAACATTTTTAAATATGTTTTGTTTAATATGTTTTAATGTTTTTTTATGATTTCAAGGTTTTAGTGCTTTTGTTTGCTGCCCTGGGCTCCTGCTGGGAGGAAGAGTGGAATATAAATAATAAATATTATTATTTATTCCTGTTGGGAAGCGCTCAGCCCAGAAGGAGAGCCATGGCATGGGGCCTACCTTCTCCGAGGGAGATGCAGCAGGTGGATCTAACCCCTTTCGTGGGTTTTCCCACTCAATGCCTGCCTCTTTTCCCTTCCTGATAAACCACCCCAGATCGCTCTGGGCCATCCAATCTGACCTGTACTGATCCACGGCTGCCTCAGCCCAATTTGGCTCAGGCCTCAGGGCTTGACCGAATCTGGTGTACAGCCCTACATAGCGGTGTGTACACTGACACCCATTCACTCTCCATGATTTGAATCTGGGGTCGTGTAACCTGACTTGGAGATGCCAGGGATTGGACCTGGGACCCTCTGCTGCTGAGCTATGACTGGGAGTAGTTGTACTGGGAAACCCTAATTCAAGGAAATAGCTGCCTGCAACCTTTAACTGGGGGGCATGCCACAGCCTAGAGGTCTGTCAGGAGCTAGATGTAGCTCCAACACAGGGTGCCTGCTCTTCGCACACACTCGGTCCTCAGCCCTGGTGCAAAACAGAGACAGGTAATTAAGGGATGGAACCGGCTGGAGGTCCCTAAGGAGACTATGTCTGCTTTCAGACATGGGGCTCACGGCCTTAGCTTAATGGATTGAAATAGTATCACTTCTGAGCTGATTTCTAAAATGTCTTTCACGCTGCAGTACCTGTTATGTTCAGGAGCAGGAGTTTTTTCAGCCAATATACTAGGATTTGAGGCAAATGTCTTTCACATGGCTGCAATGAACGTCTTGTTTTAGCACCTCACTTGTTATACACATGTGTGCTGTAGTTTCCCACTGTGTAGGAGGTCTAAGATCTTGTCACCATGCAACCCCTCTCTCTTTAGCGTCTCTCTCTCTCTCTCTCTCTCTCTCCCACTCACACACACACACACACACACACAGAGTTGTATAGAGTGGGAAATTCTGCTGCTATCTGTGCCTACTCCAGATTAGCAGTACAATTTTCGTCAGGCAAAAAAACCCCAAACACTTGCACCTAAAGGATGGGAACGCACTGCATAATGGGATGCCTGTCATGTCAGAGGCTGCAACTAGCAAAAAAATCCAGTGATTTTCTGGGTTCCCGAGCTTGCAGATGGATTATTTCTGGTATTATTTATCATGAAAAGTTGCACTACATTTGCCCAGTATTCCACTAGCAATCCAGAACAAGCTTGTATATCATGTAAAAGATCAAATGTAATGCGCAGGTAAGACATTGTCAGAATAACGGAATAAAGTGCAGTGTGGAAGTAGCTGAAGAAGAACCTCTTGCCCTGGCGATTTCTAGTGACTTTAGTTCTATTAAAAAGAAGCCAGTCCCCACTGAGGCTCATCTACAGAGTGGATTGCAGTGGCCAAGAGGGGGCCCAGCAGTGAATGAGCACCTTGACTGCCCTGTGTTTAGATTGCAGTGGGTCAGGAAGCCCCCCAGGACTGTCCAACCCCTTTCTAGATCTTTTAATATCTTCAAGAAGATTGCTGCTACAGGCCAGGTATTTTTCACACGGGAGGCTTAAATAACACTTTATTTATATCTGCTGGCAATGCAAATATAAACCAACGTGGGCAGGAATGCACTTTCCCTGAATCCTTCTGAATCAGAGTCACGTGAGAACTGGAAATGGGAATGGACTCTATGAAGCTGAGCTGCTGCACTGACTGAGCCGTCTGGCTGCCTCACCCTCCGAATTGGCTGGTTGATGGGCCTGAAACCCGCCAGGCACATTGTGTTGTTAGGTTAACTACAGTGTTAGATTACCATAGGACCTAACTGGCAGATTAACTCCCTTTGAATGATGAGAAAATGGCCAGAGAAACCTTCTGGAAGGAGGCATTGTTTCTTCCCCCACCTTCTGGCAGGAAATAATGTCGTCAAGCTGTTTGTTTTGACAGAGACAGATGCAGTGTGGGACCGCAATACCTTGTGGAACGCCTCTCCCGCTATGAACCTACACGTTCACTTCGTTCAGTATCTAAGGCCCTCCTCCGGGTACCAACTCATCAGGAAGCCCAGAGGACTGTTGTTAGATCTAGGGCCTTTTCTGTGGTGGCCCCCGAACTCTGGAACAGCTTACCTGAGGAGATACGCCTGGCGCCTACGGTACTTTCTTTTAGGCGCCAGGTTAAGACTTGGCTATACTCCCAGGCATTTTAATGTTTTTACGTTTAACTTTGTTAGTTAACTTGCTGCTATGTGTCATTGATTTTATTATATTATTGTATTTTAATCCAGTTTTGTACACCGCCCAGAGAGCTACTAGCTATGGGTGGTCTAGAAATGAAATGAAATAAATAAATAAATAAATGCAGAAGATGCACCTGGAGGTTCTGGCTGTTTCCTGAGAGGCTCTTGGAGGGGGGAACAGCAGGTGTTCATAGAATAGTAGAGTTGGAAGGGGCCTATAAGTCCATCAAGTCCAACCCCTGCTCAATGCAGGAATCCAAATCAAAGTATTCCAGACAGATGGCTGTCCAGCTGCCTCTTGAAGGCCTCCAGTGTCAGAGAGCCCACTACCTCTCTAGGTAATTGGTTCCATTGTCGTATGGCTCTAACAGTTAGGAAGTTTTTCCTGATGTCCGAAATCTGGCTTCTTGCAACTTGAGCCCATTATTCCGTGTCCTGCACTCTGGGACGATCGAGAAGAGATCCCGGCCCTCCTCTGTGTGACAACCTTTCATGTACTTGAAGAGTGCTATCATATCTCCCCTCAGTCTTCTCTTCTCCAGGCTAAACATGCCCAGTTCTTTCAGTCTCTCCTCATAGGGCTTTGTTTCCAGTCCCCTGATCATCTTTGTTGCCCTCCACTGAACCTGTTCTTGGACTAACTGCTGGAGTGACTTTAATGTTGTGCCTCCACCTACGCTCAATCTGCATGCATGTAATATTTTAGAAGTAAGGCTCCAGCGGCCTCTTTCAAAGGAAACCAAACCTAATAAGGCACCACACCACTGAAAGCTCATTGCTTGGAGTCTTGGAATGCACCTAGCAATATGTTTTATTTATTATGAAGTATTTATTTATTAAGAGTAGAAAAAGATGAAGGCCAAACAAGAGATGGATTGATTCCTTTCCATCAAGGAAGCCACAGACCTGAACTTACAAGATCTGAACAGGGCAGTTCACGACAGATGCTATTGGAGGTCGCAGATTCATAGGGTTGCCATAAGTCGTAATCGACTTGAAGGCACATAACAACAACATTATGAAGAAACTGAAGGCTTTCTACTGTACCACTCTAGCGCTAGAACACTCAACAGGGCCTTGAGCAAGAAGGAGGCAAGGACCATTTCCTGTCCTTTGTCCTTAGCAGAAGGCATTTGGAGGTCAACAGGTCTTGAACCACAGAGATTTCATTTAAGGAAAGTTGAGGGACAAAAATGACAGCACAGCAAATAAGGAGAAGGAGTTAGTGAGCCCCTTCCTGAGTGCTTCCACCCCCCACCACGAGACCAAGCTGCAGAAACAGAAGGGAGAGTGACATTCTTCACTGCATCTCGGCCACTCAGCTTCTCTTCTTGTCTTCTGTGTCATCTCTAACCATAGCGAACATCTGCTCCAATGAGCAGGAAGTCCTGGGGAGAGATCAGAAGGCAAAACCCTAGCAATGTTTCCTTCTGGCAGACAAGAGAACAACAAAACCCTGTCCTCCAGCCATGTCTGCATTTCTGTAGGCAAAGAAGCCACACACTTTTAATTTGGGTATATGAATCCTGATTGCATCTCAAGTGCAAGATGGAAGGGAAGTGCAGTAGACCTCAGCTGTGCATTGGGGCAGCACATATCTCCTGCCAGCCGGCTTATTCATTCCTCTCTACGCCAGTCCAGATTCTTCCCTATTAATGTAAAGAGCAGTGGTGGAGAATCTAGTCATCTTAGCAGCAGCCATTCTGCCCAGCTGCAGTAGAGGGAAAGATGCAACTGCAGACCCACTGCATTGACTCAACAGCCCCTCTTGACTTCTCCTCTTCCTCAACTATTTCCATTCAAGCTGTTCATTATAAGGACTTTGAAGCTTGGAAAAACTGGTGCCTGACTTTCTTTTGCTCTTCCCTCCTCATCCCCTTTTCCTTTTGTGTTGTATGTTTTAGATTCTAAGCCTATGGGCAGGAACTGCTTTTTTGTTGTTGATGATCTTACGTGAGTCACTCTGGGAGTCTTTTGGCTGAAGAGCAAAGTAAAAAAAAGGTTTAAATCAACAAATAAAACCTCACACCTAAGGGTTCCCAGTTCTTCTCATCTCACAGGTTGTTTTTGTTTTAAGCTCTGGGAGAATGTCCAAGATGCTTTTGGGTGTGTGCCAAGGATGTGAATAATATGGCAAATTATTTTCTCCTCCCCCTCCCAACTGAGCTGAATCTCAATTTTAATTAAAAATGGGAGATATATTTGTTTGCTTTGCATTTTAATACAAATTCATACTTTCCAAACCAATATGTAAACTGAAACACATCTCTCCTTTTAAATCCCCATTTCTCTGAGTTTTGCAATGCACTTCTTCAACCAAAGAATGCACGCAAAAATGTGTTCATTTGTGAAAGGTGCTTGCAAAAATGAATGTATTATTGAGAATAATGTATTCTATTAGGAGAAATTTGTGTACAAAAATGTATACAAACCTTCACATGGACTTTAACAAAAGAAAGACAAAACCAAAAAGCAAGCTCCACATAAACATACTGTACGTGGAAATGAAGTGAACAGGACTTGGGAAAAGGCAAAATGGAGAGCAACTGGCAGATTCTCTATCCCTAGTTTTAATAGGTGCAACAGTGTTGTTTTTGCTAATAATGATAAAAATAATAATACCCTCCCCTTAAATATTAGACAGGCACCATCTCTGTTATCTTTTTGGCATCTACTGAAGACCTTCCTCTTTCAACAAGCCGCAGAGCTTGGAAAAGTTACTTTTTTGAACTACAGCTCCCATCAGCCCAATCCAGTGGCCATAATGGCTGGGGCTGATGGGAGTCGTAGTTCAAAAAAGTAACTTTTCCAAGCTCTGCGACCTTATCCCAGTCTGCATCTGTGTTGGAATTGCTTTTTAATATGTTTTTAAAGCTTTTTTAAAAAAGAGTTTGTTTTAATATATTTTAAAGTCTGTTTTTATGATGTTTTAGAGTGTTTTTAGTACTTTTGTTTGCTGTCATGGGCTACTACTGGGAGGAAGGACGGGATATTAGTTAGTTATAGTTAAATATTATTACTACTACTACTAACAACAACAACAATAATATCCTGGCTCCCCTCCCAGAAGTGGCCCAGGGCAGCAAACAAAAATACTAAAATCATATTTAAACCATTTTAAAGACAAGACATGTTCAGCTTTTAAGCTGAGAGCGAGCACAATCATTGCCATGTAGAGATTGCTTCTGAGGAACCTGCCCTTTGTAGCATTCAAAAATGAAGTGAGAAGAATTTGGCCAGCCTCTCACAACTCCCCAAACAGAAATTCAGGCATGGTAAACGTCTGCTCACTCTCTGGGATAAGTGAACGCCACAGAGATCAGATTCAGCAGATGATGTGCCATATCATGTCCCAGCCTCTCATTCCAAATGGGGCTTTCTTGGAGTTTGTGCCCCTGAGGCAACACATAAAAAACCTAATCTGTTGGGAAGCCACACTGAAAGTACGTTCAGTTTTACCCACCTAAAACAGCACACCTAAATGGCCCCTTTAGCTTGGATTTAGTTTCTGTGATTTTTCCATTTAATTTCAGTTAGGGAATGTTTCCACTCCACACATGGTGGGATTCTTCTCCCAGCGTGTTTTGCAATGTTGCAAGGGATACTGATATATACCTATGACACTGTGCATTACAGCCTCTTGGGAAAAGTGCAGTACAGGTACAGCTAAGATGCAAGAGGAGCCCGGTGGATCATGCCCAAGAGGGCCCATCTAGAGCAGCATCCTGTTTTCACAGTGGACAACCTGTTGTAGTGCCCTAACGGGAAGCCCATAAGCAGGACCTGAGTGCAACAACACTCTCTCCACTTGCAAATCCTAGCAACTGATATTCAGAGCACAGCCACAGCTGTTGACAGCCTTCTCCTCCACAAATGTGTCTAATCCTCTTTAAACACCATCCAAGTTAGCAGCCATCACAACTTCTTGTGGTTGCAAATCCCTCAGTTTAACTATGCCCTGAATGAAGAAGTACTTTATTTCGTCTGTCCTGAATCTTCCAACGTTCAGCCTCACGAGTTCCGGGATTATGAAAGGGGGAGAAAAGTTTTTCTCTATCCAGTCTCTCCACACCATGCATAATTTTGTGGTGTAGTGGTTAAGGTGTTGGTCTACGACCTGGGAGACCTGGGTTCGAATCCCCACACAGTCACGTAGCTCCCTGGGTGTCCTTGGGCCAGTCACTGTCTCTCAGCCTCAGAGGGAGGCAATAATAAACCAGCTCTGAATTCTGCTTACCATGAAAACCTTATTCAGAGGGTCGCCATAAGTCGGAATTGACTTGAAGGCAGTACATTTACATTTTTTTTACTCGCCTTTCCTGCTTGTGCACCTGAGGACAACAGCAACGGGGGCTTTAACTACTTTTTCAGGGGAGCCTTTTCTGCAGTTCACTTTTAGCACTGAAATGAGGGAAGTTTCCCTGATCATCTCCAGGTGCTTTTGTAACCGCGCTAATGAATCACCCACCTGTTGAGTCTTGAGGATGACTTTGGAGAGCTTCACCTGATTTGGGAGAGGAAAAGGGCATCCCTCAGCCAGTCGGGCTGGAAGACAAAATTCACAGAGGGAAGCAAGTGAGGGAGCAAGTGGGGCATTGGTCAATGGCAGCAGAGCGCATCCAGGGTGGGTGCGGGGTGATGGCAGTCTCCATTTCAGATTTGTGCCTTTCTTTCCTCTAATTTGCCCCAACTCTATTAGAAGAAAAGCCAAATGCATAAGAACATAAGAACATAAGAAGAGCCTGCTGGATCAGGCCAGTGGCCCATCTAGTCCAGCATCCTGTTCTCACAGTGGCCAACCAGGTGCCTGGGGGAAGCCCGCAAGCAGGACCCGAGTGCAAGAACATGCAAAAATGCAAAAATGCGATGAAATACATTCTGCAAATTGCACAACTTTATACCTTTTTCTGAAGTCAGAATTTTTTACACATTTTCTGAAGTCACAAACGGGTCATGGTACCTTTCCCCACTGTTTCCCCCTCCAGACTGAACAGGGATCCCAAAAAGGCTCATTAACCAAGCCTGTTATTTCTTGTAATCTTCTCTTGCATCTCCCAGTCACCGTGCATTAACACTGTGGAGGGTCTCCTGCGCGCCATGTTCAAGTTTGCATGTTCAAGAATTTGCATGTTCAAGTTTTTAAAAAAATTAAAAAAAATGTTTTAAAAGATGTTTTGTTTTAATGTATTTTAAAGTCTTTTTATGATGTTTTAAAGTGTTTTTATTGCTTTTGTTTGCCACCCTGGGCTCCTGCTGGGAGGAAGGGTGGGATATAAATAAATAAATATAAACTAACTTATGGTGCTAGTGGAAGCCAGCACAATGGACCCCACTAACACAACAGGATTTTACCCCCACATGCCCCCTGCACCCTCCCAAAATCTGTTCCAGTAAGTCAGGAGCAGCCCCAGAACAGGTTCTGGGTGCGGAGGCAGGAAAGGAGAGGGGAGATTGTTCCCTCGGGCAAAAGTGCTTGCACGGACAGAGCAATCTCCTTAGCCAGCGCTACGTTGAGCATAGCCCAAGAGAGCATCTCATGTGCTCTCCCCTCTGCCCTCTTCTCCACAGCCTGCACCCTCCTCTCCAAATCCGAGTTGCAAATGGAAGGGCTTTTGTTGTCTTCTGGAAATGGGCATTGCAATCCTCAGTGATGTCTGCTGGGTGATTGCATTGGACTCCAACCTCAGCCTGAGACTTTGTGGAAAGCCAAAATTAAGTCTTCATTTCTGCCTCCTTCACAGAGCTGTTGGGATGATGAATGAGAAACAGGTGATACGTAAGCACTTTGCGCAGCAATGAGGCTGGTCCTTACCATTAATTTGAGGGATCAGGATGCTTGCAGCGTAGTAGTTCAGGAGGTCTTCCTTTAATTGTACCTGGGCATTGAGGGGGAAACCAGGAATGGGAAATCAAGGTTAAAAGGTTGGGAGGGGGAGTCCTCTAATCGCCCCCCCTCCTTCTGCCTTGAACCAGGACCTCCTGCATCTGCCTTGGTCTGTGCCCCCAACAGGCGTACACATTGAGCAATTCCCAGTCAATGGGTAGAAGCCCCCAAGAGGAATGGGAAAGCATTCCTGCCTGTGGGTCACTTAGGGATGGGCGACAACGTTTGCTCAGTTTGCATTTTAATGCGACCCTACTGAATTCACACTTCCTGAAACAATATGCAAACTGAAATGCACTTAAGACTTCAAAAGCTGTGCTTTTCAATGTGTACAAAAACGTGTACCTGAGGGGCAGGCACACACAGGAGTGAAAAAACAGAAAAATGCCTTACATTCAGGGAGACATGGAGAAGAAAACACGTGTATTAGGGAGGAGAAAGGAGCACCAAAATGCCGACAAAATTTCATGAGGCCTTTTCAATAAATAAATATATCACAAAGTAATGTGGAGAACGGAACTTCAGACTGAGAACATGAGAAGCGAAGAGGAATTGGAACGGACAGATTTGCCCATTCCTCACTGCACCAGATCATTCCGTGGGGGGCACTGGGAGAATGGGCCGAAAGGAAAGGGCAAAACGTCTCTGGCCCTTTGGCTGCTCAGAAGGAGAGCTGGCACTTCTAGCTGTGCCCATGGAACCCTTGGAGGCCACTCAAGGCCACAGAGTCAAGCAGTCTAGGGCACCAAGAAGGACTTACGGAGAAGGGCCCGACATCCGAGTGCTTCAAGGACAGCTGCAGCCTACATGAAGATAAAGGAAAGAGGGAGCAATTTGGGGGAGGGGTTTTGCCTTAGGAGAACAACAACTGCCCTTCTTGACCTATGAGGAGCCAATGCAAGATGAGTTAAGCCAAGTCAGTGTAACAAGCCACGCTGTAATGGCTGGTAATGACCCTTTCCCCAGCCACCCTTATTGACTGGCTGCCTGGGGGGACATTTTGGCTGGAAGTTACCATAGCAATAACACCCTGTATATAACAAATGTATAGTGTAGTACAGCCTTTCCCAACCAGTGTGCCACCAGATGTTGTTGGACCACAATTCCCATCTTTCCTGACCATTGGCAATGCTGACTGAGGCTGATGGGAGTTGTGGTCCAACAACATCTGGTGGCCCACTAGTTGGGAAAGGCTGGTGTAGTACAAGCCAGATCTCAATACCCATACTCCACTTGGCATGTCAAGCAAGAACTAAGTCAAGTGTTTTTTTTGAGCAATATCCAAATAATGACATTTGGTGCCTCTAATCAAGCAAACATGTTTTGGGATATGAAGGTGGTGAAATGCCAATGCAGAGAACTCCTTCACTATTTCTTACCTGCCAAGCTTCAGGGACCCAAAAATCTTGGTAGAGTCAACAGTAACATTGGCTGAAATGGTGGTTGACTGAAATGAAAGAGAAGGCGGTTGAGTCTGCTTTGCAAACAGAATGAAGCAGAACTCTGAAAAGATACGTCTGTTTGCGAAACACAAGACACAAGAAAAGCTTCTGTGAATAAAGATTGGAGGAGGGAGAAATGGACATCCATAAACAATAAAAAACCCAGGAGGAGATGGAGAAGGCTTGGGGCAATGGCGAGATTGGACGGGACCCAAAATGCCTACTCTGTTGATCAGTGGCGGGCCAGCACTGAGGGCCAACTTGTGGAACTTACCACGTTAAGTACAAAGAGGGGAGCCAGAGAAGAGTTAGGCAGGATGGCAAAAGCTTGGATATCGACCGTTGGACTCAGCGACAGGACTCCAGGCGCAATAGTCAGAGACAGGGCAGAAGGAGGCGAAACCTGGAGCTTCATGAGCATGTTGGGGTACAGCTTTTCCAGCTGGGCACAAAGGGGAAAGACAGCGTAAGAACGTAAGAGGAGCCTGGCTGCTCAATCAGGCCAATGGTCCATCTAATCCAGCATCCTGTTCTCACAGTGGCCAGCCAGACACCCCAATGGGAACCCCGCAAGCAGGACCTGGCTGGTTCATTCTGTGCTCTTGAAGACCTGATTCTCTGAGAAAAAACATTCCTGTCCCAACAATTTGTTAGTCCAGCCTCACCTAAAGGTTTGTGGAGTAACATTCTTGTTTTCTCTCCATTAAAATTAAAAGTTCAGTCTGACACCCCAAATGATGTCTGTGTGTCTAGAAAAATACCAGTTTATCTACAACTCTCTACAGCTGTAATCCCAATTTTTTATTTTATTTATTTATTATTACTCAATTTATGACTACATTTATATCCTGCCCTTCCAAAAGGATTCCAGGGTGGCAAACAAGAGATAAAACACTAAAAACATATTTAAAATACCTTAAAAGCAAACATCTTTTAAACATTCAATGTTGGACTGCCTAGAGTCCTCCTCCACCCCACCGTGCACCTTAATAACACTTCTGGGGTCCCCAGCACAGGCTACATCAGGAACACTGTGTTGGAATATGTGGTTCAACTCGAACTCGTGGGTTGAGGCTGCATGGGGTTAAAAGGGTAGCTAGAGAGGAGACCTCCTGATTGCTAATACCTGTCCTTTGATCTCCTGCTGACTCTCCCTTCCTGCTAGACTGATATGCTTAGGACAGCATTTTTCAACCAGTGTGCCTCCAGATGTTGTTGGACCACAACTCCCATCAGCCTCAGCCAGCATTGCCAATGGTCAGGAAAGATGGGAGTTGTGGACCAACAACATCTGGAGGCACACTGGTTGGGAAAGGCTGGCTTAGGATGTTGACCACATCTTCGGGTCTCCTTCCTTCTCCTTTCTTTTGAGAGGGAGAGCAGAATATTCTCTTTGTCTGTCTCTCTCCTCCAAGCATGAGGGCAAACACTAGGCTTAGTGTTTGCATCTCCAACTTAGCTAGTTAGTTAGATATAGGACTCTTTCCTATCATGTATGTACTTCCAGAATAAAGTAGTTATTTCTCATTTTAAAGCTTAAAGTCTCTGTCTGACTAATTCCAGGGAAGGTGTAATCTTTAGCAAAGATTCAAACACACAAAGTTCACTCAGACACTCAAATATCTAATTTTGCTCCTCTGCAACATGGTGCCCCCTCTGTCCCTCCCTCCCTTGGGATGATGTCACTGCCCTCATACAGTGGGGAGGGTGCTGGGATGCATTCACGAGGGTGCCACTGTTGTGACATTTAAGACACACTATGGATCCTCTTGCAAAACACCCTTTTTGCCCAGACACATGTTTGGGAGAAAAGCAGTTTGTTAGCCTTAGGGTCCAGGTTAACAATAATTCTGAAAGGTATTTGTAGAAATAGCAGCAGCACAGCAATAATAATAATAATAACAACAACAACAACAACAACAACAATAACAATAATTGTTGTTATGTGCCTTCAAGTCGATTATGACTTATGGCGACCCCATGAATCAGCGACCTCCAATAGCACCTGTCATGAGCCACCCTGTTCAGATCTTGTCAGTTCAGGTCTGTGGCTTCCTTTATGTAATCAATAATAATAATAATAATAATAATAATAATAATAGCAGCAACACAGTTAAGAAAATGGTTGGCTTCTCCTCATTCCCACCCAGCACAAAACAAACAAACTTCATTGTCACATGTTTGCAACAGAACTGTGTCCTCTGTTCCGTCTTAAGTGTGACCCTGGAGGCCAAAGTTGATTTCGTTTTCTCGTCACTTAAGGAATTGCAAATTGGAAAACTGCCCAGACTTACTCCTCCAAATCATTCAGGAATACACCCCACCCTCTTTTTCAAAAATGGAATCTAGGAACAGAGGAAGCTTGCCTTACATCGAGCGAGACCCTTGGTCCATCTACCTCAGTATTGTCTACACTGACTGGCAGCAGCTCTGCAGGATTTCAGGCAAGAGCCTCTCGCAGCCCTCCCTGGAGACGCCACGGGGACTGACCCCAGGACCTTCTGCATGCAAGGCAGCTGCTCTGCCGCGGAGCTGCAGCACGGTCCTTTAAGTCACTTAGTGCCAAGGGCTGCTCACCTGTGGAAGAAAGGCCCCAAAGAACTTGGTGCACAGCCGGATTTTAGACTCCTTTGGAACCTGCAGCAGGAGAAAGGAGTCGTGCCGGGAATGATGAGATATGATGAATCAGAATTTGGAAAAACAGAAGACAGAGGTCAGAAAGATCAGCCCTCACTAAATCTTCTCCTCCTTCTTTCTTTCTTTCTTTCTTTCTTTCTTTCTTTCTTTCTTTCTTTCTTTCTTGCTTGCTTGCTTGCTTGCTTGCTTGCTTGATTTATATCCTGCCCTTCCTCCCAGCAGGAACCGCAGGGCAGCAGGTCTTAGCTGAAAACTCAACCTGCTGTCCAAGCCTGGGATCAATGGTGGGACATCTAAAGGCTAATATTGTCTTCTGGGTTGAAAGAAGCTAGAGACGGCTGTGCTCTGCAGGCCCAGCTCCAACCAGCCCTCCTTACCATGTCGTCGGTGATGGAAAAGGTCAGGGCTCCTGCGCTGTGGTACACGAGGCCCGCCGTGTTGAAGAAGTAACTGGAGATCCCAAAATAAAGCATGCGGTCATGATCGACAGGGAAAGCCAGTGCAGGTGGTTGGAAAGGAGCAGCAGAGCGATGGGCGAGGGAAAAGAATTCACCCTGAAGGGGAAGGAAATTTTGATAAGAAGGGCATTGTTTCAAGAAGACAATGTGGTCCATTCCAATGCTGTTGGGCTTACCAACCAGGAAAGAGAGAGGACAAGCCCCTCCAAACTGGGAACGGAAGAGCCCCCCCTGCAAGCATCACCTGGCTGGGGGAGCCCAACGGGGCCCCACACGCTCTGAGGCAAAGCTCTAAACACGTTCCCTAGCCACGGTAGCATTGGCCCTACAAGATGCTGAGCAGTTGACATGTGCAACCGACTATGGTGTCAGAACCACAAGGGGGTAGCGTGGACTGTCTCACTTGAGGAGGCTGGCATTTCTAAATGCTGTCCCTCATAGGCCAGCCCACCTGCATTCCCTGCAAGGTGAAAGCTAGTAAATCAGGAAGAAAGGTTCTAGTCTGCTGTCTCCCTCCTGTGCTAGCTTTCTGCATGGCGGGTAAGGCGGGATTACATAATTCTCCCCCATTTGCTCACTAAAGTAGAGCAATGGAATATTCCTCTTGTTGTAAACTGCTCTAAGTCCTATATGGTGAAAGGTGGGTTTTGTTTTTGTTTTTAAATCAGCATCTGGATCCATCATTCTGCCATCTCAGGACTCAAGCATCCCATTTCTGCTTCATTCTGCTGCTGCATGTGTAGACCTGAGTTACTTGTCAACCAAAGGATTCCCACATTTGTTTTTGGCACAGCAGGCAATCTTCCCCCCCCACCGCCCCCCCCAAATAATGAAGAAATTATCCCTTGTTTTATCATGAGCAGAGCTTGGAAGATTACTTTTAAAAAGTAATAAATTACAGTTCCAGTTACATGGCCCAAAAAGTAGTAATTACTGTTACGGTTATAATTGCTCTGAAAGTAACTGATTACTTTACAGTTCCTCCAAAGTAATCACTACAATTACATTTCAGTTACTTTAAAAAACGTCTACAAGGTGCTGGCCTTGGCTGCTGCACATCTAAGTAGCCTAAAGCAACATTAAAAATAAACACACACATACAGAGGTAGTAGAATAGTTCTTTTTATCCATAAGATAGCAATGGTGGTCTCTCTGCTCGTAAGGGTAGTGGGGAGGGAGGCTGTGGCCACTACTCAGATCTTTGCACGTCAAATCCAGTGCAACCCCCCCCCTCAGCCAGCCAGCATAATCTCTCTCACTTAACCACCTCCCAGACCCTGCCCTGCCACCAACTAAGGGACACTCACTCAAGCAAACATTTTCACCTGAGATGCAAAAAAGTTAAAATATTGCAAATGCAGCACAGTAGCCAGAGAGGGTGTGGAGGCCACTTTGTGGGCCAAGTGCAAACACAGTATTCTCTCTCTCTCTCTCTCTCTCACACACACACACACACATTGTTATCTTTCACCTCCACAGTTCTTTATCTCCATTCTGCTGCTGCCTCCTTCTCCTCCTTTATCCATGTTCTTGGCCTCCGGATCCTTTTTCCCTCCACTCCATTCTTCACCACCACTATCCATTTTTTAAAATAATTGTTTTCTTCACTCTACCCCGTCTCACTCTCCACCTCCTCCCTCGTCACCTCCTACCCATCCACAGAGCATGAGGAAAGAGCGACTCTGCACAGAAGTCCAGTTTGGGGCACATGATTTTCATCCACAAATCAGAGGAGCTGAAGACGTCCCCTGCTCCCCCCCCAAGTAATGCCCAAAAGTAATTCTGGAAATGTTACAATTACTCCACAAAAGTAGTAAAATTACTCCTAGTTCTATTACAATCAAAATGTAAAGGAATTACCCACTCATTACTCAAAAAAGTAATGAATTACAAGTAATTCGTTACTTGTAACTAGTTACTTTCAAGCTCTAATCATGACACCCCATCTCCCCAATTTCTTCTCCTTGTTGTTGAGTATGTTACATGTATTCATGAAATCACCCCAAAGAGAGAAAACAGGCCTTGCCCCGAGGCTTACAATCTAGCTAAGGGCCGGATGTTTTAGGGAGAAGGGAAGGGAGGCAGCTGGCAGATTCCTACCCATCACGGACACCTCTGAGAGGCAACCTGGCCGTGACCCGTGGCCTTTGTCCTCCCGGCTCCCTCCCTCCCTCCTTTCTCCTACCTTCAGGTCCAGGTCCAAGGAATCCTGGGTAGCAACAGGAGGCCCAACCAGGGAATAATCGATCCCGGCCACCTTGTCAAGTTTTGCTGTGACTGGGAAAAAGAAAGCAAAGAGAACCGATTATTTGGGGTAACGACAAACAGGGCTGGATGAAGCCATCCGCTTCAGTTTCCCTAAATTTCCACAGCAGTTTGTGGGCTTAAGTCCTCATGAAAATTCATCACCATTTTAGTGGACAGTTCTTCAAATATACACATTCATGCAAAGATAGGTTTGCAAGCAATTTCCCCTGACAAGATGCATTTCTGTTGTTGGTTTCACTAATAAATGAGCGTTTATGTACACTTTACTGGAGTATAGGCATTTCTGTACACCTCACTGGCTGGAGAAGTGCATTGCAAAAATGTGCAGACATGCGCACTTTGACGGTTAGCTGTGTTTCGGTTCACATCTTGTTTTGGAAAGCGCAAATTAGGAAAGTTCACCTTTAAATGGGAACTAAATTGATTTTTTCCTCCCTCCTTACAGCAAAGGGACATTGTCCTTTAGGGTGACGACAAATATTTGACGGAGAAAAATAGATACTCCTGGTTTTTTGACAAGTGACCAAAGGGACTCACAGTGTGACACTAAAAAGTCAAAACTAAGTTCTTAGCTTTGTGGAAACCAAGCAGTCAGCCAACCGAAGCGCAGGCAGCCAAATCATGCTGCCTAAGGGACGAAGGGAAAGACAGCAAACTGGGTGCAAACCCTCTCCGACAACTGGGAGACCTGGTCAACTTTCTTTCTCTCTGTCTCTCAAAACTACAGATTCACCTACATCCTTTGGGTAGGTAGGAGAGGCTTTGGAGATGGCATGAAAGAATCTGTCTAAATTCTGGGCAGGAAGGAGGGTGGCCGTTTGTCCCACTTCAGAGAGGACAGTCCTCTGTTTGAAGGTGCCTCTTTGGAGGGGTCTTCAGTCCCAACTCTGGTTTACAGATAAAGAACCCTAAGAATGGAGACTAGTGGGCACAGTGGGGCATGAAGCCGCCCACCCTCATTTGGCACCTGGAAGCCGATTGAGCAGGCCTCACAGATCACCTGGTTGCAGTCCTCCCCACTAGGCTGAGACGGATTGCATTTCTATTTAAATTTATGGTCATTATTGCTAAATATGCATCTTTGTTGTTGTTATATGCCTTCAAGTCAATTACGACTTATGGCGACCCTATGAGTCAGTGACCTCCAAGAGCATCTGTCATGAACCTCCCTGCTCAGATATTGTAAGTTCAGGTATGTGGCTTCCTTTGGGGAATCAATCCATCTCTTGTTTGGCCTTCCTCTTTTTCTACTCCCTTCTGTTTTTCCAAGCATTATTGTCTTTTTTTTAGTGAATCAGGTCTTCTCATGATGTGTCCAAAGTCTGATAACCTCAGTTTCCTCATTTTAGCTTCTAGTGACAGTTCTGGTTTAATTTGTTCTAACACCCAATTATTGGTCTTTTTCGCAGTCCATGGTATGCGCAAAGCTCTCCTCCAACACCACATTTCAAATGAGTTGATTTTTCTCTTATCAGCTTTTTTTCACTGTCCAACTTTCACATCCATACATAGAGATCGGGAATACCATGGTCTGAATGATCCTGACTTTAGTGTTCAGTGATACATAAAAGAGCATATGTAAGTTTTATGTAAATCTGATCCCTCTTTTCTAGCAATGCACAAGTGGCCACTCTGTCAGGATGGAGGCTCTGACGGAAATCTCTTCCCACCCCCCACAAGTTGTGTTACGGAACAAATATTGGACAAAAATCTAAGAGCATTTTTGTCTCGCAACGGAAGGCCAGCAGAGATGTCCTCTAAACTGTGGGTACAGTTCAAGGCCAGAGGAGCCAGCTGGTCCAGGAGTGCAGAAAGTTGAGCCCCAGTCTGCTTGGAAAACCCTCTTCTCCTGCCAATGGAGCTGAGCTTGTTCCTTGTCTCTGCTGCATTAGGTGCCCTTACCTGGCAGAGTCTGCAGAAAAGGCTGCAGCTTGGAGCTAATTGAGCTGGTCACCGTCTTACAGACCTGAGAGAAAGAGAAGAAAGACCAGAGAAATGAATCCGCCTCTTGGCAGAAGCGCCACATGCCAACATGCTTGTAAATTGGCACAACCCTTGTTATCCAGTGCAGTCAGTTTTGGAGTACTGACACTAGACGCTGAGCATAAACAACAGTGGATGGTGATTTCCACCATGATGCCTTTATGGGTACGTGACTAGCAAGTGTCAGAGACTGAATGCTTGGGATGGTGTGATTCATCCAGTAAGGCAACACTTATTTGTGATTCAAGCACAAGCCTGGCCATTCATTCATTCATTCATTCATTCATTCATTCATTCATTCATTCATTCATTCATATGCTTATTCAATTTATATCCCACCTTTTCTCCAAGGAGCTCAAGGTACATTGTCCTCTCCTCACACACATTTTTACTCTCACAGCAGCCCTGTGCGGTTAGGCTAAGAAACTGAGAAACTAAGAAACTGTGACTAGCCCAAGGTCACCCAGTGAGCTTCATAGGTGAGTGAGGATTTGAACCCTGGTCTCCCTCATCCATTATCCCCCACACACCTTGCTCTGTGTGTTGTTAACCCAGTCTTTGGCCCTGCACATCAGAGGCATTTTATGGGTGTGGTTGACTTCAACAGCTCTGCGCCACAAGCCTTTGTCATCCACTAGATGGTGCCAAATGTGGCCAAATCAGTTGTGTGAGTGATGCTGAAGTTTCCACTCAGGCCCTTTCCACACCCTGAGACCTGGCAGCTGGTGCCAGACAGCCATGTAGCAATCACGGCAAGCAGCTTGTCCACACCTCTTGGCACAGACTGCCAGCCTGTCAGCTTTTGCAGAGAGCAGAAGGTCACATTGTTTGTAAGGACACGCTCTGCTTAACTGAGTTTGCAAAGGCCTGTGAAACTGAAGGATGTTAATTTCTGCCCCGAGGTGTGAAACTCAAACCAGCTAACAATATTGGCTAAATAAAAAGGTCTGTTATACAGAAAATAATGGGATGCTGAGCCGGGCATTGGCGTACCTAGCCAATAAAACAACCTGAAATGACCAACAGGAGGTCAACCAAGCAGCGTAGGGCATTTTCTTTACGGGGAGGAAATAAACTCTGTCATAACTGGGTAGAATGGAAGGAAGGAGCCAGCCAACTCTATACTTGACACTGTAATGGAAAATTCCTCATATGGATCCCCCAATAGGTCCAAATATTTCCCAGCCAAAAGGTGATGCATTGACATGGCAGGATCCATTTTGTGGCATTATCACCAGCAGCATCAGTGCCACCTTACTTCCGTCATCCATATCAACACCTCTGCCTTTACCTAACCAAGAATCTAAAAGGACCAGGACCTGTCGATACCAAGTTAAGAAGACCCAGTCGTATCCCTCCAAAAGGTAGCAGGTACCTTATCTTAGGGTATGGACACACTTGCAGTTTTACTGGCTTCAGTGCATCTCCACCTCTGGGTTGTGAATCTGGGGGAGAGGTAGACACAACAACAGTGAAACTCTGCATCTTTTTACTCAGAATCTGGGATTTTTGAGATCATATGCAGTTTCCCTTCAATCCATTTTCACACTGACTTCAAAACTGTTTGATTGGTCAACCCATTGTGACTCCAAAGTGCGTCCAATGGAAACGCTTTGCCATGGGTGGTCTTAAAAGGTCTGACATCGCCATCAGCAGAGTGGCTGGGTGTATTCCAGTCAAACAGTAATTGTACAGCTGTCTGCAGATTCAGGTGAAACCGCACCCAGACAAAATGGTCTTGCTGTTGCTTTTTAAGGAATTAATGTGCCTGTGTCAAGCATGTCTTACATCCATGTGGGCTGATCCTGGATGAGAATCAAGATGCAATATTTATTTTGAAATCCTCATTCTGTGTAGTGTTACTGAGTAGACTCTATTACAGCAAATTACTGGAAGATTCTGACATGCCAAAGACCACGGAACAGCCACTGGCTGTGTTGTCAACTTGCCCCTTGAGCTTGTGAGAAGGGAGAGTCCACCTCAATTAGGAGGAATCATTCCTCAAAGGCTATTCCAGAGTTTAGGAAATTGTAAACTCTCAACTTGCAGTACTCAGCTTTGCAAATATCAGAGCGAGGAGACTGTTTAATGTACTTGGGCATTTTGTTTGTGCTGGGGAATAAATCAGTTAATAAATGTCTGCCTGCTTTTGATTAAAATCAGATGGATGTCATGCTGCGTCTCATTTAAAGAGTTCTGCAGTGAAGCAATGAATATGGGATTAAACTTCCACTGACTTTCATTTTAACCCTTCTAGAGAACTCTGGTTATGAGGCAACTATGCTGTCAAACAAGCAATGAATGAATAGATCATGCCCCTTTTGTGCAAGAGTATGTTGGGTTTTAAACTGTGGATTGTGTTCAGGGCTTTCCCTGGGCATCCTGACTGCACACTGTGTCATCAAGAGCCAGTGTGGTGTAACGGACAGGGTTTGGGGAGCATGACCTCGGAGACCAGGGTTTGAGTCCCCACTCATGGGGAGGGGAGAACCATGTACACACACACACACACACACACACACACACACACACACACACACACACACACACACACACACACTGGGCTCCTTGGAGGAAAGGTGGAAAGTCAATGTAAGAAATAAAACTAACTAAATAAATAAACAACAATATTGCACTTCCAAATGATGCCCAGCTCAGCACTGCCAGATGAACTCCTGTTTGAGCATGTGAAGAGTGCCTTTTCCACTTGCTGAGCAACAGCAGCTAGTCAGGACAAAGCTGGGCTGTTTAGAAGGAGCAGGACTTCAAGGCATGCCAATTTCCTCATTTTAGAAGTGAGGACAGTGTGAGAGGTGGGAGAAGGAAAGAACCCCCAGAAGCCCCGCAGTGCCCTGACTTTACCTGGCCTTCCATGGTCCTTCTGAGGGCTGACTCAATTTTTCTGCGGAAGAGATTGTACAGCCAGCTGTGAAGGGGAGAGAAGAATGGGAGGGTCCAGTCACTGAGCAATGTCAACCAAGTGAAACACCTTCATTGTCCAGAGTGGCTGCATTTCTTGCCCCTTTGAAGATACCAGAAACTAAGAACAGTTTCAGGTGCTCCGAGGAAGAAGCAAAAGGCGAGGAAGGCCAGTTCCCTGTTGCACCCATTCCTCACATTTTTAATGCAAAAGTGTCTCCATGGGCATGAGGAGAGGCGGGTGAAGCATGTGCCATCAGACCGTGGTGGGGATGAGAGACCCCAGGCACTTCTAGACAGATGGATTTAGCAAGTGCCCGATTTCCTGAATCAGAGCAATGCTCATCACCCTCAAGCTACACAAACACTGTGCCAGTCCTCATTCTGATTGATGCTGATTGAAATTGATCTTTACTAAAGCCTTGCCCTAAACAATGCTACTCCTCAGGGCCCTTCAAGACCAGGGAGGAAGTTTGCTCTTTGGCGCCAGTTTGATCTCATTCTGCTGAACGGGCAGGCAGTTCCTTCCATTTGCTTTCCACTGTCTTCTGCTGTCACCGGTTCTATTTTGCCCCCTCCCAGTGAAATATAACATTAATGTTAATGTTCTTTCCATATAGAGTGTATATAAGCTGAACACAGGGGGGAGGGGGAAGAGAGAACCAATCATATTCTCTTGTTTTGGTCACTGTTTGCTCAAGTTGGGCCCCAGCTGTGCCACACCGGACTCTGTGCCACGCTGCCTCTTGCCCACCTGCTCCCTCCTTCGCTCTCTCCCTGCTTGGATCCTGTGGCAGAAAGAGAGACAGAATGAGAAACCAGGCATGGGGAGTGATGTGGGAGGGAGTGGAACAAACAGAAGGAGAGAGTTGGCATTGATTACAATATCATATTCAATCTCGTTATATATCCAGCATCAGGAAAAGCCACAGAAGCTCACAGCACACAAGACTGGTCCGCAGAGGTAGCAAACATGTGGACTACAGTCCAGTGCTAAATTCCAATTTAGTGAAATTCTCTCCATCCCTGTTCCGGACTGATGGTTTTTTCTATTGTTTCCTGTTTTATTTTCTGCAGGTACATTCAGTAATTTAGTACTGAGGGCATGCTATCAGCTCCCTGATCAAAATGTTCAGGGAGATCTTGAGATGAAGAATGAAATCAGGGAAGCACCCAAAAGTGAAAATGCTGTTTTGTAGTGAGTGTCTTTACTGACATAGACTGGCTACACAAGTGTTCCAGTCACAACAAAGAAGCAAAATGTATAAATACTTTAAATGACTGGGTGCTAGAAGAGTTGGTCATGGAACCAAACAAGGGTGGTGATCCTGGACTTCATCGTAAGTGGCTCCCAGGACTGGTGCAAGATGTCAAACTGATTGGGAGCAGTGACCATAGTGCTATGAAACTGAACATACATGTAAATGAAATGAAAGATCATCTTACAAGTCGATCACTGTGCTCTGCAGGTGAGGGCCTCCTGCAGATACCATCTTATCAGGAGGTCCGTGCCTCACAACATAGGAAATGGACCTTTAGTATGGTGGTACCTACCCTGTGGAATTCCCCACCCTTAAATATTAGGCAGGCGCCATCTCTGTTATCTTTTTGGCGCCTTTTGAAGACCTTCCTCTTTCAAGAAGCCTTTTAAGCAGAGACCTTATCCCAGTCTGCTTCTGTGTTGGAATTGCTTTTTAAGTTGTTTTTAAAGTTGTTTTTTTAATATGTTTTTAAAGATGTTTTTTTTAATAGGTTTCTAAAGATGATTTGTTTCTGAGATGTTTTAAGATGTTTTTAGCATTTTGTCCCTTGTTTGCCTCCATGGGGTGCTTTTTGGAGGAATGGCGGGATAGAAATTTAATTAATTGATTGATTGATTATAAAAAATCCCAATTGCCAAGAAAATCCAACACAGTCAAATTTGTCTCCAAAGGAGGAAATTTCCAAAAATGAGGGGATTGGTAAGAGAAAGATGAAATACAAAGTCCAGATGGCCAAATCACTCCAAAATGCTTAGGAGCTGTTTAAAAACACAATATTAATAGCTCAACTGGAGTGTTTTCTGCAGCTCTGGATAGGTACCAACAGGGACAAGAGGATGCCATTGTGCTAAACTAGCAGAGTTAAATGTGCTATTTGAGGCAAGGAGGCTTCCTTCAAAAAATGGAAGTCATATCCAAATGAGGAGAGAGAAAAAACAAACTTTGACAAAAGAAATGCTTAAAAAGAATTTGAGGAGCACATTGCTTAAAAAAATAAAGAAAAAACCAACAAGAAAAAATTCTTTAAATACATTATAGCTGAAGACCATTCTAGGGAGGTGATTAGACTCTTGGGTGACAAGAGAGTCAAAGGTGTGCCAAAGCAGGATGAGGAGATTGCAGAGAAGCTGAATTTATTTATTCGATTTATTAGCCGCTCATCTGGCTGGTACCCAATGAATTCTTTGCATCTGTCTTCATAGTGGAAGATATAGGGCAGATCCCTGTGCCTGAACTAACGTCTGTAGGAAGGAAGTCTGAGGAACTGAAATAAACAGAGGAGATGAAAGATGACGTTCTAGTTTTAATAAGTATAAAAAGTGCCAAATTGCCAAGCTGAGATGGCATCCACCTGAGTTCTCAATTCAAATAGTGTACTTGGAATGTCACAAAGGATTTGACAAGGCATCTTACCAAAAATTCCTGAGTAAGCTTAGCAGTCATGGAATAAGATGAGAGCTCTTCATTTGGATCAGGAATTCGTTAAGTAGCAGGATGCAGAGGGTAGGGATAAATGGACAGTTCTCCCAATGGAGAGGTGTAGAAAGTGGGTCCCCCAAGGATCGGTATTGGGACCTGTACTTTTTAACATGTTCATAAACTATCTGGAGCAGTGAGCAGTGAGGTAGCCAAACTTGCTGATGAAACTAAATTGTTCAGGGTCCTTAAACCAAAAAGTGATTGCAAAAAGCTCCAAAATGACCTTTCCAAATGGAGTGAATTGATGGTAAAATGGCAAAAGGAATTCAATTCAATTCAAAATAATTCAAGTTGGGGCAAAATGTCATGTATACACTCATGGGGTCTTAAGTGATTGACCAGGAATGGATTTTGGAGTCATCGTTGATATTTCAATGAAAATGTCGACCCAGTGTGCCACAGCTGTGAAAAAGGCAAATTCCATGCTAATTAGGAAAGGTATTGAAAATAAAACAGCTGATCTCATAATGCCGTTGTATAAATCTATGGTGCGGCCGCATTTGGAATACTGTGTACAGTTCTGGTCGCCTCATCTCAAAAAGGATATTCTAGAGTTGGAAAAGGTTCAGAAGAGGGCAACCAGAATGATCAGGGGGATGGAGCGACTCCCTTACGAGGAAAGGTTGCAGCATTTGGGGCTTTTTAGTTTAGAGAAAAGGCAAGACAGAGGCAACATGATAGAAGTACATAAAATGATGCATGGCAGTGAGAAAGCAGATAGAGAAAAGTTTTTCTCCCTCTCTCATAACATGCATGGACATCCATCGAAGCTGAATGTTGGAAGATTCAGGACAGACAAAAGAAAGTCCTTCTTCACGCAGCACATAGCTAAACTGTGGAATTCACTCCCACGAGAGGCAGGGATGGCAACCAACTTAGACGGCTTTAAAAGAGCTTTAGACAAATTCATGGAGGATAAGGCTATCAGTGGCTACTAGCCCTGAAGACTATGCTTTGCCTCCACAGTCGGAGGCAGGATGCTTCTGAATACCAGTTGCTGGAAGCCGCAGGAGGAGAGAGTGTTCTTGGGCTCAGGTTCTCAGTGTGGGCTTCCCACAGACATGTTTGGCCACTGTGAGAACAGGGTGCTGGACTAGATGGGCCACTGGTCTGATCCAGAGCTTGGAAAAGTTACCTTTTTGAACTACAACTCCCATCAGCCCAATCAAGCGACCATGATGGCTGGGGCTGATGGGAGTTGTAGTTTAAAAAAGAAACGTTTCCAAGCTCTGACCTGCAGGATCTTCTTACATTCTTATATTCTTACATGATGAGGGAATGGACTGCAGCTAAAATTAGTCCATCTCTTTGCACGACAGCCGTGCCGTGAAAGCCCCTCAGCCATTTTTATTTTCCCCCAGTATCAGTTCTCCACGGATGGGGTGGGGTGGGGTGGAGAAACAGGCAGCCGGCCCTGAGCCTAGATATGATTTGTTTTGGCACTTGTGGTGCGGATAAGGTACCAAGGGGACTGTCAGGGTCAAGAACAAGCAGGAGACCCTGCCCAAGGGGGAAGGTCAGCAACGTACCTCAACCCGCCCGAAAAGTGCACTTTGACCGTAGAGATGTGAGCAGTGCAACCAGCTGTGGTGGCCGTTGGTCTCCCAGCAGAATCGCTACCCAGCTTCAAGCCCACAGAGATGGAGATGCCCTCAGTCTTCAGGTCAAATGAGCCACGGTCCTTGCTAATTGGAAAAACAACATAACAAATTATTCCCAATAGCAGCAGGGCCAGCATCAGGCCTAACGGGGCTCTTAGGCACCAGCCTGCCCTGGGCTGGCAGTGCTTGCTCACACGCCCCGCCTACCTCTCCCATTGCTGTGAATGCTGCATGCACTGCACATGCATTCCTGCCATCAACCAAGATGATGGCAGGGGCTTCCCTAAGGGGCTGATGCCGCAGCTGCCATCTTGGTTGATGGCACGCATGTGCACTATAATATGGGTGCACATACCTGCCATTAACCAAGATGGTGGCAGGGTTGGTAGCCCCTTAGGGAAGCCTCCACCACCATCTTGGTTGATGGCAGGTATGTGCATGCGGCGTGCACAGCATTCACAGCAATGGGAGAGGTAGGCGGGGCGTGCATGCAGGCTTATTGGAGCCTGCACAGTCTGGGGGGGCCCTGGGAGCTCCCTCTGTGATCTGCAACAGGGTCGGGAGTTGACGCTGCTACAGATCGTGGAACAGGAATGCTACCATCCCACCCTAAGGAGGGGCCCTTCAGGGGCCCCTCTGAGCTGCAGGGGCCCTTGGCCAGGGGTCTACCTGGCCATCATCTGGCACCAGCCCTAAATAGCAAAATAGCAGCCATTCATGTTAGAAAAAGTCACTTAGCTCTGTGTGCGGTGTGTGATGAGAGAGAGAGAGAGAGAATATAAACGAAGGTGGTTCATCCTGGAGCCACACACTCTATTAGTTTGAGGTTATGATGGCTGGTTGTGATTACTTAGGAGGAGGGATGGAAAAGGAAAGCACTCTGCACATGTTCAAAAGCACTCATGTCTTCTTGTTACTTTTATATATGGCAGGACTGCCCTCTATTAATGAAAACAGGGCAAATGCTATTAAGAACTTGCTCAATATGTTCTCAATACCTCACAGAACTACTTTCCTGGGGAGAGGGAATGACCATTCAACCAAACCACTTATGTCTGCCATGAATACACACCCTTTCCCTCAAAGCACAATACGGGGGTGTCAGTAGAAGAGCAGACGGAGGGCCCCACCTTCCGTCTCTCGTACCTAAAGTTCCAAAAAGGGTCAGCTGGGCAGGTGACGGGAAAGGGCCCTCTTTGGGAATCTAGATTGCTCCTGTCAATCAGAATATGAAATACTGAGCCAGCTGGACCAATCTTCTTCTGCATTATATATAAATGCAGCTTTACATTACTATTAGTTTATCAATACGCAAAACTTTGCATTCCTGATGCTGTCTGTCTGTGAGGCAAGTCTGTCTGTGGGCTCCTGCTGGGAGAAAGGGCGGGATATAAATCAAATAATAAATAAATAAACCATGTTAGCCAAAAGCATAACCTCCATTTTTAAAGAGGGCATGCTGAGGGCGAGAAAGTAAGGATGCAAATTGCCATCAGGAGCCACTTGAGCCCCTCTCTGAAGCATCTCTTGGCCACGGCTGGAAGAGGGAATTGTCTGCCCCAGCGCATGTTTTCATGTGCAAGAGCCTTCCTAATTTGATGTAATCTCAGAGTATACATAACCAGGGATTGGTGGATCTATCCACTTCAGTTTCACTCTGTTTCTTATTTTTTTCAATCTTAAATTAAGGCCTCCACATTTTCACATCAGTTTGTGATTAAAAAAAAAAAATCCTCATGAAAAAGCATCAGCATGTTAGTGTGAATTTCTCCTAATATATACATATTTGTACGCAATTTTGCCTAACATGCACATTTTTGCAAAGCGATTTTCCCTACTGCGATACATTTTTGTATATTATTATGATAATATATGCACTTTGATGCATATTTCACTCTGAAATTCAGAGTGCGTGCGAATTTTAAAGGATGGCTGTGGTTTGGTCCACATATTATTTTGGAAAGTACAAATCTAGTAGGTTCAAATGTGAACTGAATTCAGTTATCCCCATCCTTATATGTGACTCATACAATTCGTAAAGGTAAGAAGCAATCGTGGACTCACAAAAACCACTTCTTCACCTGCCACTTGCCCGTCAATTGAGCAAAGGCATTACTGATGGAGACCTTGAGGCCCACGCCAGGGACTGGGGCGATTGCTGAGTCTGGCAAGTGGAAACTGGGAATATTCAAGCTGCAGGAGAAAAAGAGAAGAGGAGGTCGTTGTTGTCAATTTCCAACCCAATGTGTAGCTGTTAGAGAAAGGACTTTTTTCCCAGGGCAGGTCACAAGAATATAAAATCCAGTACTAAAAACAATTTAAACACAATCACAATTAGTGTCCTAAAATAAGTACAGTTCCACTGTTAAGTCAATTTCGACTTATGGCAACCCTCTGAATCAGCGACCTCCAAGAGCATCTGTCATGAACCACCCTGTTCAGATCTTGTAAGTTCAGGTCTGTGGCTTCCTTTATGGAATCAATCCATCTCTTCTTTGCCCTTCCTCTTTTTCTACTCCCTTCTGTTTTTCCCAGCATTATGGTCTTTTCTAGTGAATCAGGTCTTCTCATGATGTGTCCAAAGTATGATAACCTCAGTTTCATCATTTTAGCTTCTAGTGATAGTTCTGGTTTAATTTGTTCTAACACCCAATTATTTGTCTTTGTCGCAGTCCATGGTATGTGCAAAGCTCTCCTCCAGCACCACATTTCAAATGAGTTGATTTTTCTCTTATTCACTTTTTTCACTGTCCAACTTTCACATCCATACAGAGAGATCGGGAATACCATGGTCTGAATGATCCTGACTTTAGTGTTCAGTGATACATCTTTAATAATAATAATAATAAACTTTTATTTATTAGTCGCCCATCTGTCCGACTTAACGGACACTCTGGGCGATGTACACAATATAAAATACAATATCCACATATACATAACAATCACAATATAATATCAAATCATCTAAACCATCCTACACTAGTACAGTATAAAACCTAACCCACCCCGGAGATCCCGTAGGCCTGCCTGAAAAGCCAGGTCTTTAGGACTCGGCGAAAAGTCATCAGGGAGGGGGCATGCCTAAGGTCAAAGGGAAGCAAATTCCAAAGGGTGGGGGCCACGATCGAAAAAGCCCTCTCCCTGGTCCGCACCAGCCTAGCTGTTTTCACCGGTGGGACCGAGAGAAGGTCTTGAGAGGCTGATCTTGTTTGGTGGCATATTTGATGATACTGGAGGCGTTCCTTCAGATAAACTGGGCCGGAACCGTATAGGGTTTTAAAGGTTAATACCAACACCTTGAATTGGGCCCGGTATACAACTGGCAGCCAGTGTAGCTCGATCAACACTGGGGTGATATGGTCCCGGCGACAGCTTTGCTTTATTAAGCGTGCCGCCGCATTCTGTACCAGCTGGAGTTTCCGGACCGTCTTCAAGGGTAACCCCACGTAGAACGCAGTACAGTAGTCTAATCGAGAGGAGACCAGAGCATGTATTACCTGTGGGAGCAGATGTATAGGAAGATAGGGTCGCAGCCTGTGTACCAGATGAAGTTGGTACCAGGCTGCCCGGCTCACTGCAGAAACCTGAGCCTCCATAGACAGCTGGGAGTCCAAAATGACCCCGAGACTGCGGACCTGGTCCACGGGCAATCTCACCCCATTAAGCACCAGGTCAAAATTACCCAACCTCCTCTTATCTCCTACCAGCAACACCTCGGTTTTGTCGGGGTTCAGCTTCAATCTGTTCTCTCCCATCCATCCACTTACGGACTCCAGGCAATTGAACAAGGTATTCACAGCCAACTCTGGTGAGGATTTAAATGAGAGATAGAGCTGCGTGTCATCCGCATATTGGTGACACTGCAGCCCAAAACTCCTGATGATGGCTCCCAGCAGTTTCATATAAATGTTGAATAGGATGGGGGAGATGATAGAACCCTGTGGCACACCACAGTTGAGGGGCCAAGGGTCTGAAACCTCATCCCCCAGCGCTACCCGTTGATATCTACTGGAGAGATAGGAACGGAACCACCGTAAAACAGTGCCTCCTATTCCCAATCCCTCCAGGCAATTTAACAGGATACCGTGGTCGACAGTATCGAAAGCCGCTGAGAGGTCCAGGAGGACGAGGAATGTATATTCTCCCCTATCCAGCACCCTCCTCATATCATCCACCAGAGCGACCAAGGCTGTTTCAGTTCTGTGTCCAGTCCTGAAGCCCGATTGGAAAGGATCTAAATAATCTGCTTCCTCCAAGTGTGTCTGTAGCTGTTTAGCCACCACACGCTCAATCACCTTGCCCAAGAACGGTAGATTGGAGACTGGGCGGAAGTTGTTTAAGTCTTGGGGATCCAAGGAGGGCTTTTTCAAAATAGGTCTTATCACTGCCTCCTTGAGGGCTGATGGCATTGCACCCTCCTCCAAGGATGCATTTACCATTGCCTTAATCCCCTTGCCCAGTCTCTCTTTACAGCTCATAATGAGCCATGATGGGCAAGGATCAAGCAAGCAAGTGGTTGGTTTCACAGTAGAGAGCACCTTGTCCACTTTATCAGAAAGAAGAGGTTGAAACCGATCCCAGCAAACCGGCCTGCAACTGTCCTTCTCTGGACCATTACTTGTAACCACGATGTACAGAATCTTGCCTTTTAGGCGTTCGATTTTATTGGCAAAGTGTTTTACAAATGTGTCACAGGAGGCTTTTGAATGTTCCATAGGTTCCTGCGCAACTGGACCGACCAGGCTTCGGACCACCTGGAACAGCCTCCTGGGACAACACTCTGCCGACGCAACAGAGGCAGCAAAGAATTGCCTCTTTGCTGCCTTTGTTGCCCGCTGGTAGGCCGCTATTGCCGCTCTAACCAGTGTCCGATCGCCTTCAGCACCCGACTTCCGCCATCGGTGCTCTAGTCGTCTCACTTCCTGTCTCAGACCGCGTAACCGTGGTGTATACCAGGGTGCAGTCTGAGTTCTGTTCAGGGGGAGAGGACGTTTCGGTGCCACCCGGTCTATTGCCCTAGTGATCTCCCTGTTCCATTCCATCACCAGGGTTTCGACCGGGTGTCCTTCAGTTAGCTCCAAATCACCCAGCGCATTCAGGAATCCATTGGGCTCCATCAGGCGTCTGGGGCGGACCATCCTAATAGGTCCTTGTCCCCTGCGGAGGGTATGCGGCAATGAGAGATCCAATTTCACCAAGTAGTGATCTGACCATGACACAGATAAAACATTCCCCATTTTCAGATCACTTCTCTCCCGAGACAAACACAAGGTCAATGGTATGGCCGGCTACATGGGTTGGGCCCATATTACTTAGGTGCAGTTCCCATGAAGTCATGGTTTCAATGAAATCCCGAGGGGCTCCAGTGAGAGCGGCCTCGGCATGCACGTTGAAATCCCCCCAAACCAATAGATTTGGGGTAAACAACCGCACAGCTGAGACCACCTCAAGCACCTCGGTCAGGGAGTCTGCCGTGCAGCGGGGTGGGCGGTACACCAGCAGAATTCCTAAACTGCCCTTTGGTCCCAACCTCCAGTACATACAATCAACATACTTGGTCTCATGGAGAGGAGGTCTGGCGAAAACCAAGGACTCTCAATAAATAATTGCCACTCCCCCTCCCCGCCTACCAATCCTCGGCTGCTGTGCATATTGGAAACCCGCTGGGCACATGGCCTCAAGTATAGGGGCTGAGGCCTCATCCAGCCAGGTTTCCGTAATGCACACCAGGTCTGCGTTCTCATCCAGGATAAGATCATGGATGAGCGATGTTTTCTGAACCACAGACCTGGCATTACATAACAGCAGTCGAAGGTTGGATGGAGTCTTACATCCCCCAGTTATCTTCTGGTTTTGGGCAGGCCCGGAACAAGGGATGGGTACAATACATCTATCCCTTGTTTCCCTAAACTGGCGTGGTCTGCCACCTGCGCCTTTCCAGGATCTGCCGCCTAGCCTCATAATGCCATGGCTCCCCACACTATTCCCCTCCGACCTACACATGTCCCCCTCCCCGTCTGCCGATCAGGCAGGCCCCCCACCCCTAAAATTAAATTAAAATTAAAAGTTAAAAATAGCCTCCGTCTTCCTTGGTCCAGATACATTTACATTTGAGAACCTTTTCTAGTTCTCTCATAGCTGCCCTTGCCAGTCCTAGCCTTCTTCTTTTTTTTTATAATTAATTTTTATTCAAATTTTCAAAGACAAAAAAACAAAACAAAACAAAAACAATTAAACAATAAAATAAAATGTCGACTTCCGATTTGTCGCAGATCAGTTATAGGTCTAGAATATATAACAATCCTATCTCTAAAATTATATTATAAAATCACTTTCCTCCAGTAATTATCTTAATTAATCATCAAATCTCATAAACATTATTTTATTCTTTCCAGAAAAAGTCAAAGAGAGGTTTCAATTTCTTGAAAGATATATCTTTCAATTTTTCTCCAAATAAACATGTCGCTTAATCCATCTAATTCAAATCTGTTAGGCCCAATAATTTCAATAGCCATTCTTCCATTATCTATATTAACTCCATCTTCCATCTTCAGTAATCCTGTTAAGTCCAATAATTTCAGTAGCCATTCTTCCGTTATCAATATCCCATAATAATCTTGTTGTCATAGCCATAGTCCAAGTAAACATATCCATTAATCCATCTTGTCAAATCTGTTAAGTCCAATAATTTCCATAACCATTCTTCCATTATCAATATTAATTCCATCTTCCATCTTCAATAGTCCTATTAAATCCAGTGGTTTCAGTATCCATTCATCCATTATCAGTATCCCATGATGATCTTGCTGTCATAGCCATAGTCATATAACAAGAGTCTGATGGGAATTTCCCCCATCACAAATATGTCCTTGTCATCAATTCTGAACATGTTGTTGAAATATTGTTGTAGAGTCACATCTCTGCTCTGGGTGCATCTCTGCTCTGTCACATATTTGTAGTTAATTCCATAAATTTTTTCCATGTCAGGCCCCATCACATCATTCCAGTCAAGAATTCTGAATATGTTGCTGAAGTATTGCTGCAAAGTCATATCTCTGTTCTTCTTTTTTACAAAATGCACTGGCTCATCTCTTAAGAGTTTCTCCACTGTCACATATCTGTAGCCAACTCCATAGATTTTTTCTATGTCAAACTCCATCACATCATTCCAGTCCAGAAAATTATCCAAGACATTGATAACTTTACCACCAAAATCTTCATTAATTTCTTCAGAGACAACGTTGAATTCCAAACAGTCAACTTTATTTCTAACATCCATAAAATCCAAATCTTTTTCAAATTTCACATTTGTTCCAATCTCCAGGTCTTGTAGCTTCCCTATCCCATCAAACTCCTCTCTCACAGAATCCACTATTTCTTTAAGCTCCTGCGTCATTTTGTTAAGTTCAATTTTCATCTCCTGTCCACCCTGTCTCAGGGTTTGTTTCGTTATCTCAATCTCACCCATTATTTTCTGAAACATAATTTCTTCCATGGTCTCATTCACTTTCCTGGTTGTCATTCTTAAAACCACAGAGACAAAAATTATTTCAGCCACAATTGGGTTAATATTTCAGGCTTGCTTGTATCAGTGTAGACAATACAGCCTGCCTTATCTCTATGTGTTCAGGAATACAAAACAAACTTAGTTCCCAACATCAAAACAATTAGTGGCGTCGTGAACAAGCAGATTCGTCAAAATGAAATAGACAAAAAAGAATTTTTTTTCCCCCTCCTCGAAATAGAAATCCCTCTTGCGTTGATATCTTTAGAATGCACCTCCAGGACAGCTTTTTGCGATAAAAACAAAGATAAGCTTTTTCGATTTCTTTCCTCCTTAATTTCGTTAGTGAAAGAGAAAAGCCAAAACTCACCTAAGAGTTCTTCACAGCTGATTCATTGACAAATCTCTTTTTTGCTGCACCAATTTAAGCCAAGTAAAAAAAGAAGATAGAAAGAAGGATGCTTATCTGCCTGTTAGAGTCCGTTTTCTTTAAAGAAAAGATAAACGTGTCGCTATAATCAGCTAGAGCTTGATGAAAGTCCGTCCGGCATTGCAGTTTGAACTTTCTCTCATAAATAAATGAAATCCAGTCCTCCCCACAAAAACAGGCTTTGAGGTTGATCTCTACGTTCCTCCCTGCCCGGGAGGAAATCTTTGTCAGTCAAAAAGAACGTTGTGACTGATTTTAGAGCTGAAAAAGCTTCTTCTGAGACGAGAGCTCGCTCAGAGGCAGCACAGGCAGAGCAACCCTTCCCGGAAGTCCGCCAGTTCTAGCCTTCTTCTGATTTCTTCACTGTTGTCTCCATTTTGGTTAATGACTGTGCAGAGGTATTGATAATCCTTGACAAGTTCAATGTCTTCATTGTCAACTTTAAAGTTGCATAAATCTTCTGTTGTCATTACGTTAGTCTTTTTGACATTCAGCTGTAGTCCTGCTTTTGTGCTTTCCTCTTTAACTTTCATAAGCATTCGTTTCAAATCATTACTGGTTTCTGCTAAGAGTATGGTATCGTCTGCCTATCTCAAATTATTGATGTTTCTTCAGAGGCAGTGCAGCTTTGGCCAGAACAGGCAATTGATCTGTCTCCCAGACATGGGAACCACCCACCCACAAGGCCTCAATCTTTCCAGGATTCCAGCTCAGTTTACTGACCCTCTTCCAGTCCACCACTGCATCCAGGCACAGGTCCAGGGCTTGCACAACCCCTCCTGACTCAGATGTAATGGAGAAATAGAGTTGGGTATCATCAGCGTACTAATGACTCCTTGCTCCAAAACTCTTCACACCGGCTCACACAACTTTGTGATACCTTGATTGCTCTTAATGCCCTTCTGCTCCTGTTACTCTTGGGTTTTCTTTAAAAAAAATGGCCCACATACCCCTAATGCTGTGTATGGGGAGAGGGCATCTTGCAGCATCCTTCAAGAGCGGGTAGTGCATGTGTGGCCTATGTGAGGCATAGATGAATCAGTACATTTCTGGCTCATGTCAATTTCACACGTGTTCATTTCCCAAGTCCATTCTATCCCATTTCCAGATTAATTTGTGTTCATAGCCTCTTGGCAGCAGGGTTGCTGTTGCTTATCAGGAGGGTAAGCCCCTGAGCATGCACAGAATGACCAGCATGAAAATTGCAATTTCAAAAAGCCTTTTCACTCTGTGCACCCTGCACATGCTCAGAGACTTAGGGAAACCCTTTTTAAAAAAAGAAATGGTTGGCTGGGAAGGGGTTGTGTTCCCTGGTATTTGGATGGAAATTGTTTCCTATTTTTTTAAAAAAAGACAAAGAGAAGAAAAGGGTTTCACAAAAGCCGGTTCTTAAATCCCCACACAGTTTTAAAACTATGAAAATGTAGTAAGCATGTGAGCAAACTTTTTTTTGGGGGGGGGAAGTGTTTCTATGCAAGATGTATAACTAGAGGAGAAAGCAAGCAACAACCTCTCTCCCGTGGAAAATAGAAAAGTCAGCAGTTACTCAAGTCTCTCATATACTTCAGTTAGTGTGTGAGAGAGATTTGGATCAGGCCATTGATCTAACACCACTTTTGCATTGCAAAAGGGAGCGCAGCCACTGTGTGATGGATCTGTACCATTTGGTGCAACCAAAGAGTCTTTGTGCCTTACACAATATAATCTAATCAACGCTGCAACTGTGCACACATTTACCTGGGAGTAAGTCCTATTGATCCTAGTGGGTTTTACTTCTGAGTAGACCTTCCTAAGATTGCTCTAGTCTAGTCAGACTATAGAGCACATCCTACATTCAATTCAAAACCATTATTAACTGCCAACTTCAGGAAAAAATTATTGCAGAGTGGGTGGCTAGGAGGGTGGTGTTCTCCACTGGAATGCCAGGGAGTACCGTTCACATTTGCTGGCTCTGGTTCTCCTACACCATGCCGTTTTGGATTACCCAGGAGCCCTTATCATAATTATAATTGTGTTCTGCCATTACTGAATCTCCCTGATTGTTCAAAATAGTGCAAAACAGCATTTCACACATGAAGGCTATGGTGCTGAGTATATTTACTAGGGGAACATCTCTTCTGAATTTTGCAGGACTTACTTTTGAGTAAACAAACTTCATTTCTGGGTGTCAAGCTTCCCAGTCCCCTTCCAGTGCCACCAACACTCCCTTGACTTGTCAATATTAACATTCTTTCACTAAAAAGATTCCCTGTGGGGAGATGGCTATTTGATGGGCCATTAGCTACTTCATTTACATTGAAATGACAAGGCAGTCACAGAATAAACAAAGAACTATGTATTAATCTGCATAATTCCCAATAATCCTGCAGAAGAAACTCAGGGCAATTAAGAATAACAATCTATTTTAAATCTGCAATTCTTTTTTTAAAAAGCAGTGTCACCAAAAGCAGCGAGGAGTCACAATTGTTCAATCCCGTCCTGATGTTTGTGTGAGTGCAAGGATTGGGGAAAATCTGGAAAAGCATCCGGCTCACAGGAAATTCTGTCCCCCCCAGGAGAAAGTCATTGGTTTGGAAAGATGGTATGTTGCCAATGTGATGGTCAGCGTGAAATTGCCTGACTAGTACAAGGGGTTCAACCTTTCCTTTGGAACTCTAGTTCTTTATGGGAGGACTCAGATGCAGGAGCAATTGGAACTGACCGAGTGGCCCTTCATCTAAAGCAAAGAGGCCTCCAGAAGGTTTTGGCTGGCGAGTCGGGTGAGACGCGTTTGGCCCTCGCCGTGTGATGAGCAGGGGCTGGGCTGGGCAGAAGCAGCATCCTGGTGGGCTCTGGGAGGGGGGCATTGTGCCAATGCCACTTTAGAAGTTACCTGCTCCAACGCCACATCCTCCCCTGCAGTCATTCTCAAATTATTATTCTGCTTGTTCAAATCTCTCTTTTTTGTCAGAATGATATTACTCCCAAATTTGTTTTGGTTTTCTCCACAAACTGTACCTGCCCCGAGGCAGAGATTCTTTCCAGGAAAACCTCTTATCATAGCCTGCAGCAATGTGTGGTCTCACCTGTCGAATTTATATTTCACATTTCCAAGGACTTTAACTCTGACGGACCCAGAGAACTCGGGCAGAGTCAGGCCGGCCAGCTTCCGTCGCAAGGCTGCAACGCCCTCCTGGCGACCTGAAGCAAAGCAAAGAGAGCGTGGGCATCAGATGGTTTCCTTCAACACGAAAGGTACCAATTTGCTTTTTGGAGGGGGAGACCCTCTCTCCATAAAGAATCAAAGAAAAAGCAACATCTTTAGATAGATTGTCAGATTCATTATTCCAAATCCACTGAGCTCGTAAGTGGACCTAAACCAGCTTTTGTGAACTTGGCGCCCTCCAGATGTTTCGGATTACAGCTCACTGGCTGGGGTGGATGGGAATTGCAGCCCAAGACATCTGGGGGGTGCTAGACTGGTGAAGGCTGACTTAAGCATCTAGCTGTTAAGTGGGTTCAGCCCAAGACATTTTGCTGTCTGAGGCAAAAGGCAGGATTGCACCCTCCCACAATTTCAGGCAAAGATGCCGACTGAGCTGGCCGTTGAATCTTTCTCCAACATGAGTGACAGGACAGCAACCTCTGCTGTAAGGCTGGCCTTGTAAAGTTTAGCAAAGTTACGTTAATGACCACCTACATAGTCATATTCCCTGTTGCAAGTCTATGAACAAACCTATCCACCAGGTAACTCACTGGTAAGACAAATTGCAGGCTGTGCAGGAAGTGGGAGGACAAAAGGAAATGGGCACCTACCATAATCCAGGCCTTTGCTGGTGATTCTGCCCACAAACCCAGGTCTTGTGCCTGTGGAGAGCACCAAGTAGTAAAGAAAAACCAGCAGAGAAGCCAGGAACAAGTTGCCCTTGGACATCCTTGCTGCAGCCCAGAGCCCTTTTGGAGACTCCTGCCCAGGGAGGCTGAATGTGCTCTTAGCTTGGAGAAAAGAGAAGTGACAATGAGGTGACCAAGGGAGCCAGAACCTGTATTTATACTTCCTCAAGAGGGTTACCCCCCTCAGTTGCACAATTATGAGCCTAGATCCGGGTTGGTTTTGTAGTGTAGCTTTCTTTAGCTGGGCATGCCTAAAAGCTGTCTCTGCCTGGGGCTGGACTAGACCCTGGGCTCAGAGACTCAGGGCTGCACATTCTGTGACTTACAGCATGGACATGCCACTTTGTCATCTTGACATTCTAGCTGTTTTGCTTGAAACAGGCATACCCAGTTCCAGGGCTTGATTTCTAAAAAAGAGTTCCTGGTTCTCAAGACTGCGTGGAAGAAACATGCCCTGGAACTATAAGGGCTCCTCCAGATGATCTATTTAGTGAGCATTCATTCCATCCTGGTTTGCTTGCACAAACATTATGCAGTGCTGTTCATTGATCATTTGTCCTGATTTGCATGTGAGGTGTTTGTACGCCCTCCCATTAATCAGTCATTCCACACTTTTCCATTCATTTTTCATCACTTTCCTATCTCAAAAAGTCCATGTCTTTTTTAAAGGTAGATGCTGATACAGAGCTTGCACAGCCTCTCACGACTCAGATGTTATGGAGAAGTAGAGCTGTGTCACATCAGCTCCAGAACTCCCAATGAACACTCCCAGCAGCTTCATATGGAGGTTACATAGCACTGGAGACAAAATGGGGCCCTGTGGAACCCCATAGCAAAGTTGTCAGGGAGTCGAAGAGCTCTCCTCCAATGCTATTGTCTGGACTCAACCATGCAGGTGGAAACAGAGCCACTGCAGTATAGTGCCCCTGACACCCACCCCGCACACTCAGTCAGGGAGGATCCAGTGGTCAATGGCATCAAAAGCCACTGGGAGACTGAGTAATAGTTTAGCACTCGTTATACAGGTCATCCATCAATGTGACCAAGGCCAACTCATTCCCAAAACCACGCTTGAACCCAGACTGAAGTGGATCCAGGTAACCAGCATCATCCAGAAACACTTGCAGTTGCTATGAACCCTCTCGATCACCTTCCCCCAAATGGGGTATTGGCAACTGGCCAGTGGTTGTCATACCCAATTGGGTCCAGGGTGGGTTTTTTAATGAGAGGCTGCATCAGCCCCTCTTTAACAGCAGCTGGCACCTCTCCATCACACAGCACCCTGGACCCACCTGCCCCACCCTGCTCCAGCTAGCTTTGACCAGCGATGAAGGGCAGGGGTCCAGAAGGCAAATGGATGGATGCCTTGCTACAAGTGTCCTGTCAACACCATCATCCAGCCACATGAACTAGAAAAGGCCCCAGCACTCTGGACCAGACATTGCACTGGGTGCCTTAACAGGACTCACTGCAATGGCGGCACCTATGAAGTTCAGTGACTTTGTCCTCAAAATATCTTGTAGGCTGCTTGTCACTCTAGCTAGTCACCGTATGTTGTAGAGACCCACCCCTGAATCCAGGGTGACGAATCTCAGGACCACACGGAACACCTCTGCTGGCCAACAACAATGGGAAGGACACAGAAACACAGGAGAACAGGAAGACAGCCTTATGCTGAGTCAGGCCGTT
Organism: Rhineura floridana; assembly: GCF_030035675.1. Lineage (NCBI taxonomy): Eukaryota > Metazoa > Chordata > Lepidosauria > Squamata > Rhineuridae > Rhineura > Rhineura floridana. The sequence continues at coordinate 3,067,793 of NC_084485.1, forward strand.
GGTCCATCTAGCCCAGCATTGTCTACACTGACTGGCAGCAGCTCTCCTGGGATTCCCAGCCCTACCTGCAGATGCTGGGGACTGAACCTGGGACCTTCTGCTTCTGAGGTGGATGCTCTGCCACGGAGCCACACAATGGATGCAGCACAGAGTGACTCCTTGGCTGCCTTCACGGCCAGGTGGTCGGCACCGTGAGGCATCCTAACATGTGCTCAGTCAGTCTCAGGGTGAGATTTCTGCCACTTGCGCTCCAGGCTTCACCCAGCTGGCTTCCTCAACGGCAGCTCCTCAGAATAGCAAGGAGCAACACGATCTCCACAGTGCCAGAGAAGACCCTCAGGAGCAATCAGGCTGATGGCCAGGGCTGGCGCCAGACATGCTGGCGCCCTTGGGCACCAGCCTGCCCTGGGCCCCAGTACCCATACACACACATGCCCCGCTTACTTACCTTGAGGTGAATGTTGGTTGTGCTGCGGGTGCAAGCCTGCCATCAATCAAGATGGCAGCCGAGGGTTCCCTAAGGGGCTGATGCCTCCGCCACCATCTTGGCTGATGGCATGCATGCGTGCTAAGTGTGTGCATACCTGCCATCAACTAAGATGGCAGCAGGGGCATCAGCCCCTTAGGGAAACCTCGGCCGCCATCTTGATTGATGGCAGGCTTGCCCCTGCAGCGCAACCAGCATTTACTTCAAGGGAGAGGTAGATGGGGCATGCAGATGGGTGTTGCGGGCCTGCACAGTAGTGGAGGGTGCCTGGGAGCTCCCTCTCTGCGATCCACAGCAGGGTTGGGAGCTGACGCTGCCGTGGATAGTGGAAGGGAGAAGGAGCCTTTCAGGGGCCCCTTGAGCCTCAGGCACCCTCAGCCAGGGCCCAACCTGGCTGCCTTCTGGCACTGGCACTGTTGATGGCCCTACTCATTTCACTGTTCCGTGTGAAACAAGAGCTTCAACACAATCACTTGCTCTGCCCACTAGAAAATCCCCCAGAGCTATCAGAAATCCATCAGGCTCCATCAACCTCCAAGGGAAGATAATCCAAATTGTTCCCCCATTCCTGAAGACAGTAGTTTCCATAAGACTAAACTTCACCAAGAAGCCGCTGGATCATGACAACACAGTGATATCCACCCTGCCTACTTCCAGACCACCCCCCTCCCCACTTGGAGCAAAACCAAATGGAGGGTATGCCTTGGGCTGATGACCATTTGGACAATCCCATGGTTGCCATGAAATCTTGAGCTGGACTCAAGGTGTCCTCAGCATGGATGCTGAAGTCACCTAGGAGACCACTGTCCTGGGCTCCTCCAGTACCACACAGGAGATCACCTTGGCCAGCCTGGCCAGGTAGGCTTTTGGGCAGCAAGGTGGATGGTACACCAACAGCATCCCTAGCCTAGTTCTTTGGCCCAGCACCAGATGCAGGCCCTCCAGTCTCACTCCAAGGAGGAATAGTTTCCTGGTGATGGAGAATGAACTCTGGTGGACCACAGCAACTCCCCCTCCCTGCCCCTCCCATCTGGATTGGTACTGCACTGAATTCCTAGGAAGGCAAAGCTGGTTAGGTCCGGCCTTCCTGCTCCCCATCCAGGTTTCAGTAATAGATGCCAGGTCTGCCTGCTCACCCACAATTAGATCATGGATCGCAAAGTGCAGAACACGGAATAATGGGCTCAAGTTGCAAGAAGCCAGATTTCAACTGAACATCAGGAAAAACCTCCTAACTGTTAGAGCGATACGACAATGGAACCAATTACCTAGAGAGGTAGTGGGCTCTCCAGCACTGGAGGCATTCAGAGGCAGCTGGTCAGCACCCTGTCAGGGATACCTTAATTTTGATTCCTGCATTGAGCAGGGGGTTGGACTCGATGGCCTTGTAGGCCCCTTCCAACTCTACGATTCTATGGATCAGCATGTCCTCAAGGGGAACTGACCTGGTATTTAACAGTAACACCACCAGACTGTTGGGCACGGTGGCAGAGTCCAGCTGTACTAAGGAAAGGTGGGAACTAAGCAAGGGGCACAAGTTGCAAACACCTGTAACCACCCCCTCCATTGTTTCATTCTCCAGCCAAGTCTGCCCCTCCCCTCGATCACTGCCTCCAGCTGTGGCCCCTTCAATATTTCTCTCTCCCCCCACGGCATATTCTGCCTACAGCCCACTCGCCTGAAGACGGTCACAGGTGCTCAGCCTAACAACCTCCACAGCCTGTTAGGATTTAAAGTTATTGATTATTCAAAAGCTGCAGCTTCACAAACAAGCAATAGTTACCAAACCTGTAGGTGAGAAGTTCAGCAAACACCCTAACTGGACCATCAGAGGGACAGCCAAAGGTTGTTGGAGACATTTTATTAATTAGCAAGAAAAATGGCCAAACACCTTCTCACACAGCCACAGCTGAGATACTTCCAATATTAAAGCAAGAGCAGAAGACGTTTTACACCCCTGGGAGTGGGCCTTCTCATCAGGATCCCAAAGACAAGCAAGACACCAATAATTTCCTCTACACCTCAATAAATTCCTTTTCCATCGCCCTTGCCAAACCCACCGTAGCATCACCAATGAGATAAACTTATTGGCGAACTGGTTTGATGATATCCCATAAAAGGTAATGCGAAGACCCCTAAAATCCCATTTTCTTGTGTCTGTACCTCACCACACAGCCTGACGCATGTTCTGAGCACAAAGTGTTCTAGCTAGGTACCAGCTGCTCCTGGGCATAGCAACCAAAGGTACTGTGGTTATGCCTTTTTCAACCACAGTTCCTTGAAGCTTTGTAATTCTGGACCCGTCATAGATGTTATCTCCTGTACCTTTTTTTCCCCTCCTGTCACATGCCTCTGAATACATTTGTCTACTTTTCCTCTTGCAAACACTTAGCCAGTTCCACCCATAATCCTTTTGACAAGTGAACAATTCAATCAGACATATACAAAATTCTTAAATCCAAAATGCCCTAACAAGCCACAGACCTTTCATAGCGAGTACACATTAGACGGGCACATCATAACAATTGACCTCCAGCTGAACCCCTGTTGTGGACATGCCAACCTATCTCTCACCTGGGGCATTTGAACAACCCCGTTCTCCCACCCAGAGGATGCTAACTCCCAGAGTCCCAACAGTATCTTACACTGGGTAGCCTAGTAGATGCACATAATCCTATGTACAGTCCAGCACACATCTCAAACCCATACAGAAATAGGATGCTGTTGTTATGTGCCTTCAAGTCGATTACGACTTATGGCGACCCTCTGAATCAGTGACCTCCAAGAGCATCTGTCATGAACCACCCTGTTCAGATCTTGTAAGTTCAGGTCTGTGGCTTCCTTTATGGAATCAATCCATCTCTGGTTTGGCCTCCCTCTTTTTCTACTCCCTTCTGTTTTTCCAAGCATTATTATCTTTTCTAATGAATCATGTCTTCTCATGATGTGTCCAAAGTAGGATAACCTCATTTTCATCATTTTAGCTTCTAGTAATAGTTCTGGTTTAATTTGTTCTGACACCCAATTATTTGTCTTTTCACAGTCCATGGTATGTGCAAAGCTCTCCTCCAACACCACATTTCAAATGAGTTGATTTTTCCCTTATCCGCTTTTTTCACTATCCGACTTTCACATCCATACATAGAGATTGGGAACACCATGGTCTGAATGATCCTGACTTTGGTGTGCAGTGATACATCTTTGCATTCTACTTCCCCCTCCCCATAATCACTCACTTGCTCACAGCCACAAAGATCTCATCAGTGCCCACACAATGGCCTGTAACTGATCCAAAGTGGGGGCAAAGACTGAGAATGCAGCCCTGTATTTTCCAAAGTGAAAGCATGTATGTTTTGGTAACCCTCATTTTTGACATTTTTGCCAGGTGGGCACTCTGATAGGCCTGGGACAGGGCAGAGGGTTGGTTGAGCTGCTCCTGGGTCTGGTGGGATTCTGGCGAGAGCTTCAGTATTTTGTCACATTATTGCTTTCTGTGGTTTGCTATGCTTTTTCCTGCTTTCGTGTTTTAATATTTTTGTGATAATTATGGTTTGATAGTGTTGTTAGCCACCTTGAGCTTTTGGTGAGGAAAGATGTTGTAGAAACTTTTAGAATAAGTTAAAGAAATAAATATCCTCGAGCATATTTGGGAAAGCAGTGGGGAAATATATAGGAAAGAAGGAAGGAAGGAAACATTAACATATATTGGGCCCTATCCAGAGAAAGTCAGTTGAACTTCTGTCTCATTGATGCCAGCTAGTCACAACTAATTTGATGCATGTCTAAACATTCTCTGGACATCAGCAACACTCCTTCCTTTTCCCATCATGGCAGCAATATTCTGTTATTTCGTGGAATTTCTTCCATCCTCGGCCAGGGTTGCAACTATAGGCTCCCGATACAGAAAAATGAAAAACAGCTGTGGCTTCAATGATGGATTTATGGTTCATGGGATCCTGTGCACAGCCCTTTTTAGGGTTCCTATTCATTCACTTAAATAAACATGATGTGTGTGAAAATATAACTGAGCTAAATGCATTAGAGTGAGCTAGTCAATAACATGGCTTATTTTCTCACTACTAAATTATTAAATGATGCTTTTTGTTTCTAATTTCTAATTAATGATATACATCTACAGAGTGGTAAAACACTTCTCTTTATCTGAGAATGAACTTTATGTAAAGGAGCAAAATGAATGAAAATTCAAAGATTTTTGTAAAATATTCATAGATATTTACAAAATTTATACCTGTTTTCTTTGATATTTTGGCACAAGTTAATAGTCGATTGACTTGTCATAAGTTACATTGAACTACTAGTTGTGAATCAATTCTTTTGGTTAAGCAACTTCTTATAAATATGCACACTGCATTTATGTGAGCAGTGGCAGCTGGTAGCTCCATGTGAGTGAGGCAGTGGAATCTGCTCCAGGTTTTAGTCTAAACTTTCAGCACCTTGGACAGCTCCTTGTAAGTTTGAAGTAAAACCTGGAGCCTTGAAAACACTGCCCCACTGACATGGAGCTGCCAGCCACCACTGTATGTGAGTCTTCTGAGTTTCACATCCATTTCGTAATGCTGATATGCAGTTGCACTTTGAAAAACCTATCTACAAATAGTTCCTTTCCTTTGCTCGAGCCAAGAAATAATTTATAAACACAACAATAAACACATTTCAATGTTTCTGGAAAAACTAACCATTCTCTTCCCTCTTTTGTTCCATTTTTCTTAACCATATAAAAATGTTTTTTGTCCAGAGCTTTAAAAAAATTTCTTCTTGTTGTTTCATTTCCCCCCTAATTCTTCATTCAACTGACATTTCCAGGTTTATTTATGATAAAATATTCCATCATATATGATGAAAGTGAATAAGACCATAAACCAATGTCAATGATGTAAAGAATCCCTTTAAAATCGATGCTGTCTTCTGTTCTGGCTGGAATACATTTTTCATCAAGGTTAGTTGCCTTTTCCCACACCTTTCTTACCTTCAAATGTGACTGGATTAGCCACATCATTTCTGTGAAGTTCTGTGATAAGTATCCCGTGATCTGAGTCAGAGCTGGGAAAAGTTACTTTTTTGAACTACAACTCCCATTGGCTCAATCCAGTGGCCATGCTGGCTGGGGCTGATGGGAGTTGTAGTTCAAAAAAGTAACTTTTCCAAGCTCTGATCTGAGTGAATTCTGGAAACCAAGCAAAACAGTTACACAAATATATTTACTCTCTTTCCATATGTATATTTGGCTCCAAAAGAGGGAACATTCCCAAAATGATGGGACTGATTAAAAAGGAAGTCAAAATGCAAAGTCAAGAGAGCCAAATCTCTCCAAAATGCTTGGGCGTTATTTTGAGCCACAATATCAGAAGCAGTGCTAGAAGATCGGGAAAGGTGCCACTAAGGCCAAGAGGATGCCAATGTGGTTACTAAGCAGAGCTAAGAAGACTTCCTTTAGAAAATGGAAGTCATGCCCAAATGAGGGGTACAAAAAGAAACACAGACTCTGGTAAAAGAAATGCAGCACATTCAGGGATGGCACCATCCTGCTGTGGTCCCCGCCACCCATGTGCGCATGGGCATGCACACACACACATGCACTTAAATACATGTGGTTACTTCACCTCGTGCATCAACATGCATGCCTGACATCTCCAGAGATGGCGGCAGGGGTGTGTTGATGCCCTCCCCCACCTTGGGTGATGGTAGGCATGCATGCTGACACATCAGCTGAAGCACTCCCGGCATACTTAAGCATCCACCAGCTGTGTGCACTGGGTGGGGCGATGCCGGCTGGAGAGCGGAGCTCTTTCTCCACAATCTGTGCAACAAAAACATTCTTTAAATAGATTAAATAGATCAGTAGCAGGAAACCAGCTAGGGACAAGATTAGACCTTTGGGGACAAGAGAGTGAAAGGTGTGCTAAAGGAGGATGAGGAGATGGTAGACAGGCTGAATGAATTCTTTGCATCTGTTAAGAACATAAGAAGAGCCTGCTGGATCAGGCCAGTGGCCCATCTAGTCCAGCATCCTGTTCTCACAGTGGCCAACCAGGTGCCTGGGCTGGCTTCTTCCCAAACACCAGGACGCATATGCAGTCCCAAGTCTCATGCAGAGATGCAGAGAGGGAATTCCAGGGAATAGATCATTCTTACTCTTAAAAACTCAAAAGAAACCCTTTTCAGCTGTAACAGTGAAGCAAGCCTTCACTTTTTTTAAGCCAAAAAAAAAATATATGCCACAGCTATCAGACATCTAGGAAAAAATATTTCAGAGCAACTCTCTATAGCTCTGCTGCCTTGGGGCCATTTGTTCTTGTACCTGTCTTTCTCTTAACATAAGAACATAAGAACATAAGAAGAGCCTGCTGGATCAGGCCAGTGGCCCATCTAGTCCAGCATCCTGTTCTCACAGTGGCCAACCAGGTGCCTGGGGGAAGCCCGCAAGCAGGACCCGAGTGCAAGAACACTCTCCCCTCCTGAGGCTTCCAGCAACTGGTTTTCAGAAGCATGCTGCCTCTGACTAGGGTGGCAGAGCACAGCCATCACAGCTAGTAGCCATTGATAGCCCTGTCCTCCATGAATTTGTCTAATCTTCTTTTAAAGCCATCCAAGCTGGTGGCCATTACTGCATCTTGTGGGAGCAAATTCCATAGTTTAACTATGCGCTGAGTAAAGAAGTACTTCCTTTTGTCTTCTTCCCAAACACCAGGACGCATATGCAGTCCCAAGTCTCATGCAGAGATGCAGAGAGGGAATTCCAGGGAATAGATCATTCTTACTCTTAAAAACTCAAAAGAAACCCTTTTCAGCTGTAACAGTGAAGCAAGCCTTCACTTTTTTTAAGCCAAAAAAAAAAAATATGCCACAGCTATCAGACATCTAGGAAAAAATATTTCAGAGCAACTCTCTATAGCTCTGCTGCCTTGGGGCCATTTGTTCTTGTACCTGTCTTTCTCTTAACATAAGAACATAAGAACATAAGAAGAGCCTGCTGGATCAGGCCAGTGGCCCATCTAGTCCAGCATCCTGTTCTCACAGTGGCCAACCAGGTGCCTGGGGGAAGCCCGCAAGCAGGACCCGAGTGCAAGAACACTCTCCCCTCCTGAGGCTTCCAGCAACTGGTTTTCAGAAGCATGCTGCCTCTGACTAGGGTGGCAGAGCACAGCCATCACAGCTAGTAGCCATTGATAGCCCTGTCCTCCATGAATTTGTCTAATCTTCTTTTAAAGCCGTCCAAGCTGGTGGCCATTACTGCATCTTGTGGGAGCAAATTCCATAGTTTAACTATGCGCTGAGTAAAGAAGTACTTCCTTTTGTCTGTCCTGAATCTTTCAACATTCAGCTTCTTTGAATGTCCACGAGTTCTAGTATTATGAGAGAGGGAGAAGAACTTTTCTCTATCCACTTTCTCAATGCCATGCATAATTTTATACACTTCTATCATGTCTCCTCTGACCCGTCTTTTCTCTAAACTAAAAAGCCCCAAATGCTACAACCTTTCCTCGTAAGGGAGTCGCTCCATCCCCTTGATCATTCTGGTTGCCCTCTTCTGAACCTTTTCCAACTCTATAATATCCTTTTTGAGATGAGGCGACCAGAACTGTACACAGTATTCCAAATGTGGCCGCACCATAGATTTATACAACGGCATTATGATATCGGCTGTTTTATTTTTAATACCTTTCCTAATTATTGCTAGCATGGAATTTGCCTTTTTCACAGCTGCCGCACACTGGGTTGACATTTTCATCGTGCTGTCCACTACAACCCCGAGGTCTCTCTCCTGGTCGGTCACCGCCAGTTCAGACCCCATGAGCGTATATGTGAAATTCAGATTTTTTGCTCCAATATGCATAATTTTACACTTGTTTATATTGAATTGCATTTGACATTTTTCCGCCCATTCACTCAGTTTGGAGAGGTCTTTTTGGAGCTCTTCGCAATCCCTTTTTGTTTTAACAACCCTGAACAATTTAGTGTCATCAGCAAACTTGGCCACTTCACTGCTCACTCCTAATTCTAGGTCATTAATGAACAAGTTGAAAAGTACAGGTCCCAATACCGATCCTTGAGGGACTCCACTTTCTACAGCCCTCCATTGGGAGAACTGTCCGTTTACTCCTACTCTCTGCTTTCTGCTTCTTAACCAATTCCTTATCCACAAGAGGACCTCTCCTCTTATTCCATGACTGCTAAGCTTCCTCAGAAGCCTTTGGTGAGGTTCATAGTGGAAGATATAGGGCAGATCCCTGTGTCTGAATGAGCGTTCGCAGGAAAGGAGCCTGAGACAAATAGTGGTAACGAGGTGGATTTTTCACAAAGTACCCCACTAAATACACCTGAGTAAGCTTAGCAATCGTGGAAAGGTCCCCTTGTGGAAAAGGTCCCGTGGAAAAGGTCCCCTTGTGGATCAAAGACTGTTTAAGAAACAGGAAGCAGAGAATAGGAATAAATGGACAGTTCTCCCAACAGAGAGATGGAGAGATGGATTCCCCCAAACAGCGGTATTGGGACATGGCCTTTTTCACTTAACAGCATAAGAAGATTCTGCTGGATCAGGCCAATGGCCCAGCTAGTCCAGCATCCTGTTCACACAGTGGCCAAACATGTCTGTAGGAAGCCCACCATGAGGCCCTGCTGTCCATTACAGCAGCTCCTTCTGAAGAAGTGGTGAACTGAAAAGATATTCTGGCGTTTTTGTCAATTGATTTATAGAACTGGACTCTTTATTATTCCTGTTTATGTACAAGTTTCACAGTGGCCGTTTAATTCCTGAGACGGTTTTCTACTATTTATTGTTTGTTACAAGCATTTGTATCATACAATGTTATGTTTGTGTTGTAAGTTTTCTATATTGAACTTTATCATTGACCAGTCATTTATTGATCTTTGACTTGCATACTCCATTGATGGACCTCTTCCCTCAGTTTATTATTTTGATCCCTATGAGAGAATCATGGCAGACAGAAAGGCATGGCCCATACCTAATTTGTACCTCACTCTGCCAGACGGTAATATCTTCCTTTTTCAGTTCTCTCTTGACCAGCTGGATTATTCTCCAGTTTTGACCAGGCGCCTAGGAAGGAGGCAAACTTCTCCTCTGGACAGCTGCGTTTCTTCTCACAAAACAACACACGCCATCCCTTTCTATGAAAAAGGGGGAAACAAGGCAATAATTAATGGCCAACTGACAGTCTTAGTATAGGATGAAGATTTCCTTACAGGAATCCAAGTTTGTAACATTTTCTCCTGTGGTTGGGGGAGTGGCCACCGGCTAGATAGGCGGCCTATAAATTAAAGTTTATTATCTATTATTGTTCAGTGGGGGAGCTATAGGTGTCTGCACTGTTGAATGAGAAAGCTATATAAAAGAAAAAGGCTCATACTTCCAAGCTGACGTTTCCCCCTTAAAAAGACAGGAGAGCCAGAGGTGTTGGAGATGCGTTGATGTCTTCATTGAAAGGGACATTCAGCTGATTTTCTAGCAGTTCTTGTGTGTAGCAGTTATAGGTTGCAGGGAAAGGCTGGGAACCTTCCATGGAAAGTAATGAAAAATAGGAGATACTTATGAGGTGTTTTTTTAAAAACAAAACAGAACACCAAACTACCTTAGGTTCATATCAGGGATGTCCCTGGGACAAGCTGTCACATGCAGGGCCCCTCTGGACTACTCCAGTAAAGTGGTGGCTCACAAGGAACTTGCAAGCAGATCTCCTCCTCCTCCTCAAGTGATCTGATCCAGGAAGGACGTGAACTAATAGATCTGCTCCCCCCCTCTTTCTGGCAAGCCCACCCACCTCCCCTCTCCCTTTGCCCTGAGAGCTCAGTTGGAGCAATGGGTGCCCTCAAGGCTGCCTGTTTAAAGATTTGGGGTGTTTGCAGCTGACATTCCTCAGGCATCCTTGCTCAGGTGATTCCAGAGCGTTGCTGTTTTCAGGTGAGAGTCAGGTTGCACAATTAACATTTATTTGCAGGTTTTGCACAACAAATCTCCTGTCCAAAAGGACTGGATGCTTTTGTGATAAGGAAAATGATGGAGAAATGACCTGGAACAGTGTGGGACAGCACCACTTCCTTGGCTTCATGTCATCTAGCCTCCCCACAAACAAATCAGGAATGAATGCTCAAGAAATAGGTCATCTGGACTGGAGGGAGCAACCACTGTCTCTAGGGCAGGAAGTCAGTCCCCGAGAAGCAAAGCTTTATATTCTAGGCAAGACGATGCCCCAGGCGTGCAGGTTCCCAGCAAGCAGCCTCTGTTCCCTTTGCACAAAGGCTCAGGAGATGTCGGGAAAGACTGGAGCAAGGGCCCAAGTATGTCCTGTGTCAACCATTCCTGACCTGCTGCCCTCTTGATGTTTCTGTTGCTGACTACAATTCTCACCAGCCCTCCCCCTCCAGCATGGCCATGGTGGCTGGGGCCAATCCAAAACATCTGGAGGGCACCAGGTTGGGGAAGGATGCATTACATTAAAGAGGTAGTATGGCGCCGTGCGATTCTTTTTTAAAAAATTAAGTAGCAGTTGCAGCTTTGAAAGGGAAACCAGGAGCAGGCCTGTGGTGTGCAATGAAGGGTCCCCCTCCCATGTGGTCCTGACAAATATCTCTCCCCCTCCCATCCTAAAGCTGTCAGTTTCTCATAATTAACTGTGTGGGAAAAGATGTGGGAATACAGAAGCAGCTTTGGAGGGCATTTTGAACAGGCTAATGGCCGAAGGGAAGAGGGTGAGGCACGCCTTTCAACATGACTTCTGCTCTTGGCTGCAGGAGATTTTGAGGCTACTTTCCTTGAAAAAGAAGCCACAATGGGGGAGGGACACCCAGTTTCATATCAGGTCTAGGGATGTAAGAAGATAGAGATTTCCATTCTGACTTGCCTTTGTCACAATCAGCACTGTTTCCTTTCTGCTGCAATTCAGGCTGCTTTCACACATGGGGCTAATAGCACTAGTTTAGCAGATTAAAAAGGTAGCGCTTCGTTCCGGATTTCAAAAATCCCTTTCACACTGCAGTACCTGTTATACCGGCATTTTGCGCAACAGTCTTTCACACTGGTGTATTTCCCCCGCAACTTTTCGTGGTGCTATTAGCCCCATGTGTGAAAGCAGCCACACTACAATGAACAGAGAGCAGAGTTTTTCTTTCCCCCCCTTCATTCAGCCTCAGGCTACACCGGATGAGCAGGTCTTCACCTACCTTTGGTTTGAGGCCTGTTCTTTCGGTGCGTGGGGGGGTTGAAAGAGGTGTGATTGCGATCAGCTGAGAGGTGTGGCAGCGCAGCAGCAGAGGGGGTGGTAAGGGTGGGAATACACTGTATGCTGGGATAGCTGTTTCTAAGGGTGGGAATGCAGTGCATGCTGGGATGCCTGTCACATGAGCAGTGGCAGCTAGCACAAAACTCCCGCGATCTTCTGTGTACCCAGCCTTGCTATCGGATGATTTCAGTTATCATTTACTGCAGAATTTAGCGCTATACTTGCACTACATTCCACCAGAATTCAGGAGCTACCCGTTATGTTGTGTGAAAGCTCAAATTTTATGCGCAAATTAACAGGAAATAAATCGTCAGAATAACGGAATAAAGTGCAGTGTGAAAGCACCCTCACTCAACTTCTCTGCAATCTCCTTATCCTCCGTTAGCACACCTTTCACTCCCTTGTCATCCAAGTGACCAACCACCTCCCTAGACAGTCTCCTGCTACTAATGTATTTCGGTTTCCTTCGCAAAGACGGGATGCCCTACCTAAGCTGGTTATTTATCCCCAAGTATAGGAGGGCATTATCTTTGGCTTGATTTAATGCCTCTAAACTTTTGGATGGCAGATATAAAAAAAAGTCCAAGAAACAACAGGTGCTGCCCCTGTGATAACGACGAAGTGGAGTCTATTCTACACGTCCTGTTTAATTGTAGTGATTACCAAGGGGCCAGGAAAGACCTAATAGACCCTATGATTATGCAGTCTTTCCCAGGCCGTTCTGTTGAGTCCCTTTTGACTGTTTTACTTGAGGGTTCAGATAAGGCAATTACTAAGCAAGCGGCAAAATTCTTGAACTTGACCATCCAGACTAGACCCTGTATGATTGTCAACGGTAATTAAATAACTTGAGTTGTTTAAATAATTCAGTTTGTTGCTTGTTGTACCTCGTGTTACTAAGTAATTTTATTTTATAACTCCCAGCATTATGTTTTACAGTAGGGACCCGCTTTACGGCGTTCCATTTTCTGGCGTTCCACTGATGGGGCGGCTTTCAATTAGGGGAAATTCCCTGTTTTAAAGCTGATGTTGCACTTATGCGGCATTTTGTGGCATTTCCACAGCATTTTTTAGTCATTTTAGCGCAACGTGACCCATTATAGTCAATGGGTTCCGCTTTACGGCAATTTCCGCTTTACTGCGGGGGGGGGCTGGCCCCTAACCAGCCGTATAAGCGGGGCCCTACTGTATATTTGTGGTCAGTTGACTATAAATAAAGATTGGTGATGATGATGTCTTACTAATGTAGTTAAATATTTTGTTGTTGGTGGTCTTTATGTTTTTAGCAATGTGCTCCTTATATTCTTTATAACATCCCTTATTTCTTTTTGTACTCCTCATTTCAACATTTGAAAGTTAAAGAGGAAAGCAGAAAAGTAGGACTACAGCTGAACATCAAGAAGACTAAAGTAATGACAACAGAAGATTTATGTAACTTTACAGTTGACAATGAGGACATTGAGCTTGTCAAGGATTATCAATACCTCGGCACAGTCATTAACCAAAATGGAGACAATAGTCAAGAAATCAGAAGAAGGCTAGGACTGGGGAGGGCAGCTGTGAGAGAACTAGAAAAGGTCCTCAAATGCAAAGATGTATCACTGAACACTAAAGTCAGGATCATTCAGACCATGGTATTCCCGATCTCTGTGTATGGATGTGAAAGTTGGACAGTGAAAAAGGCGACTAAGAGAAAAATCAACTCATTTGAAATGTGGTGTTGGAGGAGAGCTTTGCGCATACCAAGGACTGTGAAAAAGACAAATAATTGGGTGTTAGAACAAATTAAACCAGAACTGTCACTAGAAGCTAAAATGATGAAACTGAGGTTATCATACTTTGGACACATAATGAGAAGACATGATTCATTAGAAAAGACCATAATGCTGGGAAAAACAGAAGGGAGTAGAAAAAGAGGAAGGCCAAACAAGAGATGGATTGATTCCATAAAGGAAGCCACAGACCTGAACTTCCAAGATCTGAACAGGGTTGTTCATGACAGATGCTCTAGGAGGTCACTGATTCATGGGGTCGCCATAAGTCATAATCAAAGGCACATAACATTTGAACAAGGCATCCATTTTCTAAAAGAAGCCTTCTTGCCTCTTATTTGCCTCTGCTCATTAACCACACCAGAATCCTCTTGGCCCTGGTGGTACCTTTCCTAACCTGTAGCATGCATTCCACCGGAGCTTCTAATATTGTGGTTTTAAACAACTCCCAAAATACTCTGATGCATCAGCACCGATGAACAGGTTTTTAAAAAGACAATGAACTCTCTGTTTTCCTTAAGGTTCTTTCTCTCTTCTTTTCCTGCTTTCCGCTTCCTGATGCATAATGATGTTTTTGTTAGAAGTGTGACAAGAGCAACTCCCATTTGGTCCCTTTGCATGGGGGGGGGGAGAGGGAGAGTCCTAGTTGGCTAGGCTGCCACTGACCTGCGCTCATCTTTTCTGTCTGTCTTCCTTCCATGTGAACTGATATGTCTCAGGGAGCTGCTCGCACCTCTGACTCACCTTCCTGTTTCTCTCTTTTCTGCAGTCCACCAGAAAAGGAGCCACGTTCTCTTGGTCTCCTCTCCTCTAGCGTGAGGGGCAAACTCCAGGCATGGCCACTGCAGCCTCCAACTTAGTTAGCAAGAGAGAAGTAACATCTTTCCTATCCAGAATGTATTTCTATTAATGAAGTAGTATTTTCTTATTTTGAAGGTAGCTCACTTTCTGTCAGGTAAAATCACACCCATGAGGCACAGAACATTGAGCAAGCTACACTAAGCTAAACTCCGCTAATTTACTAAAACTCTAATTGGCATACTAACCATTGGAGAACCCAACACTTTTTATACTTTCAGGGAATGCCACACAATGAGCCTGCATCAGAGGAGGAGGAATTTTAAATTAGGGCTCCAGATCTTCTGGTAGGCTGTTTTGCTTTGCTTTGCTTAAAAAAGGTGTAAAGACAATGCTTTTGCCAATTGGTTTATTGAGAAGGAAATGTGTAGGTAATAGTCTACCCAGTCAATGCATGACACAGCCCGAGCCCAATTCAAGGTGTAAGGTGTTAGTACTAGCATATAAAGCCCCAAATGGCTTGGGACCAAACTGCTTAAAAGAGCTCCTTCCCCAGGCTCAGCCATCTCAGACCCTATGATCAGTGGGTGAGGCCATGCTGATGGTGCCACCACTGGAGGCTGCCCAGTTGGTGTTCCCTGCGACAGGGCCTTTTCAGTGGTGACTTCCCATTTGTGGAATGCCCTCCCCAGTGAGGTGCTCCTGTCTCTGTCATTGACTTTCAGGAGGAATTTGAAAACATTCCTACTCACCCAGGCATTTGATGGCTGAAAGATCCTGTTAAGAACATAAGAACATAAGAAGAGCCTGCTGGATCAGGCCAGTGGCCCATCTAGTCCAGCATCCTGTTCTCACAGTGGCCAACCAGGTGCCTGGGGGAAGCCCGCAAGCAGGACCCGAGTGCAAGAACACTCTCCCCTCCTGAGGCTTCCGGCAACTGGTTTTCAGAAGCATGCTGCCTCTGACTAGGGTGGCACAGCACAGCCATCACGGCTAGTAGCCATTGATAGCCCTGTCCTCCATGAATTTGTCTAATCTTCTTTTAAAGCCATCCAAGCTGGTGGCCATTACTGCATCTTGTGGGAGCAAATTCCATAGTTTAACTATGCGCCGAGTAAAGAAGTACTTCCTTTTGTCTGTTCTGAATCTTCCAACATTCAGCTTCTTTGAATGTCCACGAGTATTATGAGAGAGGGAGAAGAACTTTTCTCTATCCACTTTCTCAATGCCATGCATAATTTTATACACTTCTATCATGTCTCCTCTGACCCGCCTTTTCTCTAAACTAAAAAGCCCCAAATGCTGCAACCTTTCCTCGTAAGGGAGTCGCTCCATCCCCTTGATCATTCTGGTTGCCCTCTTCTGAACCTTTTCCAACTCTATAATATCCTTTTTGAGATGAGGCGACCAGAACTGTACACAGTATTCCAAATGTGGCCGCACCGTAGATTTATACAACGGCATTATGATATCCTGTTCCTATAAACCCGGAGATCACTAGATGAAAGACTGTTTTTAACTGCAATGGTGTGTTGTTACAATGTTTTTAATTGTTTTTGGAATGGTTCCCCCCCTTTTTTTGTTGTTGTGAAATTGTTTTGTTGATGTGTTTGCTGCCTTAGGCTCTTTTGGGAGGAAGGCCAGAATATAGAGTCAATAAATAAATTGTTTAAATTGAGCAGGGGGAGACATGATTCAGAATTATGAGCCTCAGATATAAATGGTACCAGTGCGCACAGAGTGCGCCTGCCTCCCCAATCTTGCTTGTATTTTATAAGATGATTCCATAGCACTAACTATAATATAAAGTCATTGGATTTTACCCAATTCTAGTCCTACACAGAACAGCCCATTGAAATTAATGAACATGACGAATCTAGGTTCATTAACATCAGCCAGTCTACTCTGAGTAGGCCTACCATTGGACACAACCCTTCATTCGCAGTCAGCCAAATGATACATGAAACTACGACTGTCCTTTTACAAAAATGCCAAAATGTGTGAGGGGGAGAACAAAAGTAAGGGGTTCTAGCACCAAGAGAATCACGGAAATGTTAGGGGAATCCAGCCAGAATTTGATGTGTTCCATTTCACCAGAGCCTAGAGCAGTTCCAGTCCAGGTTTATAAAAATAAAATAAAATAAAAGCTGCAAGGCACACAGCTCCCATTGCTGCCTAAAAAGAAATACATGTCCCAGCATATCTTTAAAGAAAAAAAGAAATCTTTCTTTTCGCTTCACTCTTAGCATAATTATGCTATCTTCTTAATCCCATCAGGTTTTAATGAGGACGAACTGCCACAGGAACTGTGGAAAAACATTTTTAAAAAACAATTTGTCATCCCAGTCTTCCCTAGCAGTTAAAAATATTGTATACATTAAAAAGACTCATTTATTTTACAGTGTGTGTAAATTTTTACAGTGTGTCCAGCGGATCTCACTCACAAAAACAGTGAAAGAATAAAGATTCCAACAACAAGGCTGGTCAGGGAAGCTGGGCCCTGAGCTTTCAGAATGTGTAGGTGTGGCCTTCTAGGAAACAGCTCTAAGCATGCTCACATATATTGGCTCCTGGGTCTACCAGAACAGTAGATCTGCTAATGTGGCTAGATTGCCGTCATGACAACAGGAAGAAGGGGAAAACTGCACAACTAGGGCTAAGAATAAAATACAAATTTATTATTATTTTCTATGTCCAGAGATAGGTGGGTGGGGCTTCCTGGCCATAGCAATACATTTGGAGTGAAATTGGCTGAATGGCACAGAAAACTGATTGGCCAGAGAATGGGAGATTGGCAGAAATGTCTTCTGAGCCTCTCTAAGTTCAAATAGTTTGTGGAAGGATGAGACTATGCCTCTGAGATTTTGAGGGAAACTTTTGGTGGGACTAAACTGTGGTTGTCCTAATCTGCTGGCTTTAATCAGGGAGTAGGCAAAATGAAAAATGAAGACTGTGCAGCAAACTAAAACACCAACGCCGCATCCACACCAGACATTTTATGGCTTCCCTTCAAGAATCCATGGAAATGTAGTTTGTGAAGGTGCTGACAGTTCTTAGGAGGCGGTTATTCCCCTCACAGAGCTCCGATCTCCAGAATTCTCTGGGAAGAAGGGCTGACTGTTCAACCACTCTGGCCATTAGAGCTCCATCAGGCGAATAGAAGTCTCCTAACACCTCTCAGCACCCTTCACACACTACACTTCCCAGGATTCTTTGGGGGAAGGCATTCCTGTTTAATGCGGAATAAATGTCTGGTGCAGATGTGGCCTATAATTCAACAGCGGCAATTCATCAATTGCAGGCATGTTTCAAAGGTATCCTCTCAGTTAAGAATGTACCCTAATCGCACGGAGAGCCCTTGGCTGCACAGGTCTCCAATTCTGCACATATATCTATAAATCCACCACTGTGTGGTTTCCCCCACACAGCCGGGGGGAGGAGGACAGGAGGACAAGGTGCTACATCAGGGAACACAAAACTAGGGCTGTGCACAGACCCTCTTCCCCGATCCACCCCATGCCTTCAACCCTCAAATTGATCTAGGGATAGATACAGGGCAGGGTGAAAGGTCCCAGGTTGCTCCTGACCATCCACCTTGCTCTGTCTGACCCCAGATCAATTTGGGGTGGAGCTCATGTTTAATTTAGGATTTTTAAACATAATTTTGGTTTCTCATTTTATAATTTCACAGATTATTATTTCCTTGGAGGGAAAAAAACTTTGTGTTTGTTGGCACAAGAGTTTAACGTGGTTTTGAAGCTGCTTGTGTCTCAATTTGTGTGTGTTGTCCACACAACATCCTCCTCATCCAGCTGACAGCCTGCACTCCCCCCTGCAATTAATTTAGATTTTCCTAATCTGAAGATAGGCCAGTAAGAAAATCCAATATGAAATTTCATGTTATTGACTGTGGATGCACTGAATAGCCCTTTTTGTTTTAAGAGTTATGACATTTTCCTGGGTGCTATTTATCACCCTACCTTTTGCTCAGTGTTTCCTGTTCTTCTGAGTACATCCTGGCCTTTTTGTTTCCATTTGTGCAAAATAGCTGCATTAAAAATTAAAAAAAAAACCCTTTGTGCGAGATAACACCCCCATATGGACACAGCCTTTGGCTCTCTCCACCAGCACTGATGCTCTCTGTCTAGCTGCCAGTCTCTACTTGTAGTGTAGACTCAAAGGCTGGAAGAATTAATTAGAGTTAATCAATCCTGGAAACAAGGAAGGTGCTGATTAACATCTCCCAGTGGAGCAGAGTCTCTCTCTGCACCTGGCAAAGTTACAAAAGAGATGAGAAATCAGCCTTGATTGCAGAAGGGAGATACTTATTCACTGATGGATGGGAGGAAGAGTGAATGTCTTCTATGAAATGTTTTTGGACAGAGATGAAATAATCCAGAGATTGTCATGCTGCCCCAAATAAATTTATGATTAAGATATGCTGAACACTGCCTGATGCCTATATATATACTGTATCTGCTGGAAAGTTTTTTTAACTGCCATGCCCCCAAAGGCATGGAAATTTCAAGTTAACGCATCCAGCCCTAATTTCTGTGCCATGTAAGTGGTAAGTAAACAAGTTCTACATTCTTGAGTGATGTGCTCACTTACAACTTAGCCTCCAAGCATCCACACATTCCCTTTGCTCTTCCACCCCTATCCTCTTCCTTGTGCGTGTGGGGAACTACTAACACTCAGAGGAAAAAAATGAGTTGCTAGATCTCATGGTTCCAAGAAAAATGTCATGATGTCTCTAGAGCAAGAGGTAGACTGAGTGGGATTTTTCTTTGACCTGGTGTGGGGTTTCAGTGTTAAGAACATAAGAGAAGCTGGCTAGGAAACAGGAACCTCAGCTAGAAGAGACACTACAGATTGAGAAAATCCTCTGGGGCCAAGAGAATGCCCATGTGATGAACGAGCAGAGTCAAATAAGAGCTTCTAATATTGTGGGTTTAAACAATGCCCCAACATGCTGGACATATTTTGCCTTTGCCTTTCTGCTTCCTTTTTTTACCATTCCCCTCATTTTTGGGAAGTTTCCTCTTTTGAATCCAAATGTACATATGGACTGTGTGGTGGTCTTTCCAAAATGGCTGTTGGGAAGAGAGTAAATCTCTTTGCATAGTTGTTTTGCTTAGTTTCCAGGATTTGCTGAGATCACAGGATACTTACCAGGCCTGGATGTGACTCATCACAGAGAAGATCTTTTTTGAGATACATGCCACCAACACCACTACCACCCTCCTCTGGCCTAGTACAGTTTTCTTGTGTTTCTTATTCATGCTATTAGCCTTGTCCTTCTTGAAAAACGGTGAATGACAGCACTTTGCACCTTGGACAGCTCCTTGTCAGTTTGAACTAAACCACAACGCGGATTTACTGCCCCGCTGACATCGGAGCCACCAGCCTCCCCTGGGTCACAAAACACAGCACAGATGAACACTCCTGGGCTAACATGTAGTGGCTTCTATCCCCTTCATGTTTTATGTGGTGAATCTCCCCTGCTCCCTGATGAATTCTGCATCCCGCCCTTCCTCCAAGTAACTCAGGATAACATATACAGGGTTATCCTACTTTCTCCTCACAACAACCCTTTGAGGTAGGTGAGCCTAGAAGGTTTGCCTACGGGCACCCACTGAGCTTCATGCGTCTGCTTTCTCACATGGAACTCAACCATACATCCCTATGCCAGAATGACTCTCTCACCCTACAATGTATTAAGCTCCATATTTTACCCCCCCCCCGGTTTTCTAAACCTCCTCTAAGACAGGGCTCCAATCCAGCAAAGGTGTGCCATGACTGAGTCCCATGGAATGAAACCAGTGGATCAAATTAGCTGTGTGGCTAACTTATGCCCTATTGCTTCCAATGGGATTTGACCACACAATTAACTGTATTGGGACGGACAGTTAACAACAGTTCACGGGACTATTTCATCATACAGAAAGGGAACAGAAAAGCCACTTTATGCCCATAGATTTTCCCACGTCAAAATAGCTGGTTATAAGGGAGTGGATTGTTGGCCAGACCTGCCTCTTGCACAGCAGGCTGGTTCAAGCCCAGGGACTGACCTTTTAATAGGAAGGAGAAGCTTTGCATAGCTTCGCGGCCAAGCACATGCCTCAGGTTCTCTCTCCCCTCAGGTGTGCCTTGCAGCTGGGCCCCCAAATGACTCCCAGCCAAGGCAGCCCTGAGATTCCCTGGAGCCCCGGATATCCCTTCCTGCTTCTGAGAAGCACCGCCAACCCTTCGCCATTTCCATGGCAACAAGTCAGGGGGTTCCTTGCTTTTCCTTGCCATGGTCCCTGAGCCCCAGTTCCTGCACCGCCCCTCCCCTTGCCCCATGCGGCCGACCGCTTCCGTGAGCCACCCGCCCTAGCCGACTTGGCGCAAATATTGTCCCTCTCTTGCCCTGAGGCTGGGATCAATGTTTTCTCCCCTAACTCAGCTGCCGGCAACACACGCACCCCCTGGTGGCCTTTACTGCCGGGTAACCAACCCGGCTCCTAACGGAACCAATGAACGGAGCAGACTCGCTCAGCTCCAACAGTGACTCTCTTCCATGCGGTTTGCCAGTTGCAAATGGCAAAAGGAAGTGAAGGCTGGTGGCCACGAGGATTAACAGGCTCTTGCTCAGACAGAGCTGCACACCCCAGTGGCATGAAGCACTCTTTGCAATGTCCCAGGAGGGCAGGGGAAGAGTAACAAGAAAAGGTTCCCTTTTTAAAGGTGGCGGGATAATGGAGCACCCAAACACCAGGAACACATCCAGCATCTGAAGAAACTGGCAGGAAGGGTGTGGTGTGGGACCCGGGTGCCCGGCAGCTCCTTGGTGCCCTGTTCTCACTGCGTGGCTGCATTGGCCGGGCTGTTTGTGCTGTGATTCTCCAGATAGATAATCCCCAGAGCCTTTTCCTGAGTCCAGGCTCCTTTGGGGCCTGATGGTTCCATAGGCAAGGTGGCAGTTGAGCCCAGAGTATCTTCAGTGGAGCTCTGGGAATCTGCATCTTCAGAAGAAAAACTCCCATGCCTGGAGAGCTGGAAATACTGTGCTGTCTCTCTCGTCCTGCTCCTTTGACCTCTTGTCGGCATGGATAAGCAAGGCTGTTTGGGGGAAGGTAGGCCATCACGTGCCCCCGGTACCTTCTTAGCATGAGGGGAAGTGGCACAGGCAGGAAGAGTTGTGTGACAACTTTCTGGGGCCTGTTCATCTAGGTCCTTAGCCTCAGGGCCCCCACATTCCAGAATAACATCCAAAGAATCAAGATAGCCCTCCTCACTTCCCTTCCCATCCTTGCTTATCTCCCTACTCAAAGGGTCCTCTTGAGAAGGACCATCATAGACACTAGTTCTGTCCACAGAGCCAGCCTCGTTCCTACGGTGGCACTCCAATTGCACCTCTTGCTCCTTGCTTTTCGCTGCTGCTCCATCTACACAGCAGTCTTCACCTATGGCTATGGGAGCTGGGTTAGGCTCTGAGTCTTTGGCACCTCCTTCCAGAGCCTCCCTGAATCTAGCAAGGGTGTCTTCAAGGAGCTGCTTGGCCTCTTGACATCTCTCCAAAGCTTCGTTCCACACAGCCAGACCCTGCTTGCTGCTCATGCTGGAAGCATGCATCTTCATCTGCTGGAACTTCTCAGCTGAAAACTCCCTGGCCAGTTGCTGGAGAGAGCGCTCCAAGTCTTGCTGGACCTCTGTGCTCCTCATCTCATTCTCTCTGTGGCTCCAGG
The DNA here is from genome assembly GCF_030035675.1 of Rhineura floridana. Taxonomy (NCBI): domain Eukaryota; kingdom Metazoa; phylum Chordata; class Lepidosauria; order Squamata; family Rhineuridae; genus Rhineura; species Rhineura floridana. The sequence continues at coordinate 3,089,835 of NC_084485.1, forward strand.
TGTCCAGGCGTTGCTTGCAGTCGAGTTTAAACTGTGTGGCCTTGAAAAACAGAACAATAATTCTTACTCGCTCCTGCCAGGACTTTGTCTTTGCCCAGTTCCTCATCTGAAACATCCTTGCTATAATTTCTCTCAAGAGGTAGTGATGGCCACCAGCTTGGATGTCTTTACTATTTTTATTTATTTTTTAATTTATTATTTAATTTGTATCCTGCCCTTCCTCCCAGCAGGGCGGCAAACAGAAGCGCTAAAAACACTCTAAAACATTGTAAAAACAGACTTTAAAATATATTAAAACATCTTTAAAAACATGTTAAAAAGCAATTTCAACACATTCGCAGACTGGGATAAGGTCTCTACATAACAACCTTGTTGAAAGAGGAAGGTCTTCAATAGGTACCGAAAAGATAACAGAGATGGCGCCTGTCCAGTATTCAAGGGGAGGGAATTTCACAGGGTAGGTGCCGCCACACTAAAAATCCGTTTCCTATGTTGTGTGGAATGGACCTCCTGATAAGATGGTATCTGCAGGAGGCCCTCACCTGCAGAGCACAGTGACCGACTGGGTATATAAGGGGTAAGACAGTCTTTCAGGTATCCTGGTCCTGAGCTGTATAGGGCTTTGTACACCAAAACTAGAACCTTGAACTTGGCCCTTTAAAAGGGGATAGACAAATTCATGGAGGCTTTCAATGGCTACGGTCTACCTCCACTGTTGGAAGCAGGATGCCGCTGAATACCAGTTGCTGGAAACCACAGGATGGGGGAGTGCTGTTGGGCCCAGGGTCTGTTCATGCATCTAGTTGGACACTGAGAACAGGATGTTGGACACGGAATAACGGGCTCAAGTTACAGAAAGCCAGATTTCGGCTGAACATCAGGAAAAACTTCCTAACTGTTAGAGCCATACGACAATGGAACCAATGACCTAGAGAGGTAGTGGCCTCTCCGAGAATGGAGGCCTTCAAGAGGCAGCTGGACAGCCACCTGCCGGGAATGCTGTATGTTGCATTCCTGCATTGAGCAGGGGGCTGGACTGTATGGCCTTACAGGCCCCTTCCAACTCCACTATTCTATGATTCTATAATTTTATATGGTCTTTGTTCTGATAAGAACATAGGAAGCTGCCTTATACTGAATCAGGCCACTGGTCCATCTAGCTCAGTATTGTCTACACTGACTGGCAGCAGCTCTGCAGGATTCCAGACTGAGTACATTCTCAGCCCTACCCAGAGATGCCATTGGGGGACTGAATGTGGGGCCCTCCACATGCAAAGGAGGCGCCCAACCACTGAGCTACGGCAGCCCTTGCTTCTACAGGAGCCAGGCTCTTCTCAAGTTCTACCCAACCAACTCATCACTGTGACCCACCCTTCCCCAACCTCGTGCCCTCCAGGAGTTTTGCCCTGCAACCCATCAAGCCTTTCTCTAACTTCTCTTTTACCCTATATTATTTCTGTACATGTAACCAGAGACCTCTTCTCTTTTCTGGAATCCCAAACAGCCACACTTGCTAACGGGCAATGTCTAGATTACGGGCTGGTGCCTGAGGCTTTATCCCATGCTGCCCTGCTAACCCAGGAATGTTGAGGCAACCTAAGAAGGCAGAAGAACGTCACAAAAGCCGTGCCACGCAATCTAGTCCTGCAGCCTCTTTCCCACACGTGGCCAGCCAGATGCTTCTTGGAAGTCAAGCGGCAACCCTTCCTCCCCCAGCTTGCCCTCTTCTCAGCAACTGCCATTCAGAGGTCAACTCGGCCCTGAACTATGGGCCTCTGATCCAGGGGGAAGTCAGCCACACAACGTAGGGATGGTTCCCTCGGTTTCTCATCTTTCCAACCTTAAATTCAGGTCTCCACATTTCCACAGCAATTTGCTATTTTTTTTAAAAAAAATCCGCATGAAAATTCTTCAGCATTTTAGTGCAAATTTCTAGCAAACACATTTTTGTAAGCAATTTATCCTAATAATACATGTTTGTATGTTATTTTCACTACTTACATTCATTTTTAATATATTTATTTCCCCCTTAATATATGCGTTTTTCAAAATATTGTTCCATTGGCAAACTGCATCCCAAAATTCAAATGTGCAAATTTCGAAAGGTGGCTGTGTTTCGGTCCTGATATTGTTTTGGAAAGTGCAAATTTGACAGATTTACCTTTATGTGAAGAACTGAATTGAATTTATTTATTATTAAATTTCTCCCTCATCTCTGTCCACGTTCCAACAAGGACTGAAAGGCCTGGCAGGAGGCCACACGTCATCGTGGGTCTTCCTCTGTGCCTAGGTAGCCACATTAGCAGGTTTCTGGCTTTCCTGATAATATGGTGCACCCTCCACACCCGGGATTCTCCTTCCCTTGCACCAGTTCCCCATTTTCCCCAGCTTCTCTCAACCATTCACCTTGTCATAGAACCTGTAGAGGTCCAGGAGTGTCTCCAGCTCAGCCCCTTTCATCTCCATATCCATGTAGAATGTTGTCAGCTTAGCCTGAAAAGCCCTTTTCGCTGCCTCAAAGGCCCCCATCTCTGGGAATGTGGACCCTTGGACCTTGCTGGCTTCCTTCGACAGAGAGAGCCCGCGGTTGTAGTGGACCTAACAGAGACAGAAAGGAAATACCCTGAAATATCAGGTGTGCTGTGTACCAGTAGCGCAGTGGCAAACTCAGAAATGCAGGGTCCCTTCATGATAGTCACAGCCATGCCCCTCCCTCTTTTTTTGCTACTATGTTGAGAATGAGATCCTTGTTAATGCCTTCTCTGACAACAACAGCTGTCCCTAGGAGCCAATCATCATGAAAGAGGAAAGTGTTATCTACACTTCTTAGTGGCTGACTCACCTCCTTTCACTCTCATTGGCTCCAATCAGCAGGAAAGGACAAGCAAGCATGTTAGAAGACTCTTCTCAGTGGCTAACACACTCCCCTTTCATGCTGATTGGCTCATAGGATGCTGGAGACATAGGGATCATGTTGGGACCCTGCTCCCCAAAATGTAAGGGGTCTAAGATCCCCCGAGACCCTGGATGACTACACCACTGCTGTGTGTACCTTATTGATTAGTCCCAGGGACATGTCAGGCCCAAGAGACCTAAACTGAACCTCCATGGTCAGAGGCAGCGTAGCTCATGAGATGAAAAACAAACAGGGGAGGGCTATTGCCTTAAAGCTCAGCTTTGGGTTTCCAACAGGCTTTTCCAGCTGGCCCCTGCTGGAAGCAGGACGCTTGGCAATCTGGAACTAGGCATAGATGAATCTGTCAGTTTCTGTTTCTCTGATCCTCCAAATTTCAGTTCTCCAAATTTCTGCATCACTTTGCATTTTTTTAAAGATATCTGCACAAAAATGAATGAGCATTTTAATGCAAATTTCTCTGATACATTCATACCCTACAGCCGGCTGCCTCACTTGCTCGGCCGCCTGTCCCCCCACTAGTCATCCTTGCTTCCCTCACACCTTTGCCTTGCTGGCTTGTCCCCAAGCAACACCGCGTGATGGCTTAGGAAAATATTATATAGTGAGATAGATTATATAGATAGAAACAAGTGCTTAGGAATTTGCTTAGGGGTTTATGGAGAGGAAGACAAAAGAAGAGATGGGGGGCTGGGACTGATGTTTATAGAGTTGCTGAAACAGATTCTGGAGGACAATTCTCAACAAAGTCTCTGAAACTTAAAAGAGAATATATGCATTTTCCTAATCCACTCTTTCCACAGAGTGTTTTACAACAGTTATTGATGCTGCTAGATTCAGAGGTATTAGAAATAGAAAGGGAAAATACTAAAGTTGACTAGGGATGGGCAAATCTGTCTATTTTGATTCCTCTCCACGTCTCAAGTTCAGTTCTCCATATTTCTACATCAGCATGCATTTTTTTAAAAAGTCCTCATGAAAATTGATCCGCATTTTGGTGCAAATTTCTCCTAATATGCACATGCTTGTATGCAATGTTCCACAATATACAAATTTTTGGAAAGCAATTTCCCCTAATATAATGCATTTTTGTATGTGCACCTGGTTGGCCACTGTGAGAACAGGATGCTGCACTAGATGGGCCACTGGCCTGATCCAGCAGGCTCTTCTTATGTTCTTATGTTCTTATGTATGTTATTTTCACTAGCATATGTATATGGGTGCACATTTTGCCCCAGTATCTGCATTTTCGTACATATTACTTGGCTGGAGAGCTGCATTGCACAATTTAGAGAAGTGCAAATTTTGAAAGGTGGCTGTGTTTTGATTTGTGTGTTATTTTGGAAAGTGCGAATTAAGTAGGCTCACCTTTAAATGTGAACTGAACCAAAGTTCCATCCCGAAATTCAACATGTGAATTTTGACATTATTATCTTATACATTATATATAATTTAAAATCATCCTAAAATGGAATTTTAACATGTTGAAGTCTGACATTTCCGATGCAGATCTTGCCCTGTTTTGTTTGCAAGAGTGAAATCCCATTCCAGCTGCAGAATACATAGGAGGGTTTTGCCAACATACCGAGGCTTCTTTGAAGAACTCCTTAAAGCGCTGGTAGTACTCTTGGGCTGTCTCCTGGCTGCCCTCTGCAGATCCCACCTCACGGAGCGCTGACTCTCCTTCTCCATCAAACCACAAACTGAGCTGTATGAAGAAGCACAGAGTGTAGCGGCAGGATGTCTGTCTATCCAATCAAAGAATCCAGCTCATAGGAACATAGGAAGCTTGCTTTATACTGAGCCATACCATTGGCCCCTCTAGCTCTCTGCTGTTGACTCGCTGTGGCTCTCTAGGGTTACAGACAGGGAGTTTTCCCCAGCACTATCTGCAGATGCCACTGAAGATCGAACCTGGGGCCTACTGCATGCAAGGCAGATGCTCCACCACTGAGCTATGGCCTTTCCCAGATACAAAGGTTGAGGGAGGGCAGGAAGGAGCTGTAGATGGGCCACAGGGACATGCAGAAGGGGTCTATGCTTGCCTGCACCCAGCCAACACTTGACTTGTTGGATCTGCCTCATTGTTATGCTCCGAGGTATGTGTGGTTTATTGCATCTTGGCAGACTGAGCGTGCAGATAGTTGCTGACCAGCAAACATTGCTTCCTCCCTGCTAAAACAAGATCAGCACATGTCTTGTTTCTGTTATTTGGGCTGATTGCAGGTGTTGCCACCACTCACCATATGCTCAGAGGAACATGTTACCAAATTCTTCCAAGCTACACAAGAAGAGGACTGGACTGTGGAAGACCAACCCAAATTGCATTTGTATTTTGACCAATGTGTAGGGTGGTACAATATCTCAGAGAGGAGTTCAGGTCTCCTGCTCCCCTGGTGCATTCACTATAGCTGTCCAATTTCCCTGCTTTTTAAAGTTTGATAGAAATAACTGTCTGCTCTAGGTATGTTCTTAACCCGCAAGGGTTTTTTTTTTGCCTATTAGTGAATTAATTTAGTTCATTTACTTCAATTAACTTCATAAAAACGGCACTTTAAATGACTCCAAAGCAACACAGCAAAATGCCTCTAGGTTAAACTGCCAGAAGTCAATGAGGCATTGCCAACTGATCACACAGTTCCTAAACAGGCTGCATTACGCCCCAAAGACAAAGTCGAAACTAAATCCCATTTCATGCTGTTTGGATTCCTTTAATATTCAACAGAAAATTAGGTATGTCTTGCAGATTCAGAGGTTTGAAGACAATTCCTTCACAATTGGATTTCAATCACTTAGTAGGAAACCACTCGGTGCATAATATTAAACTCTGCTCCATAGAGCTGAAGCTCATAACAGCTGAATGCAGGTATCAGTCTTCTACTGCAAGGGAAGCTTCCAAACTATATGGGGGGGGAGGGAACAGCCACAGAAAGCTGCAATTTGGAGTGGAGCACTGGCAAGCGGAAGCTATTTGGTTTGATTAATTGATTTTCTTACATTTATTAACATGCTGACTTTCTTCCATCAGTGTACAAGGCTGCTCCCAGGAGTTGGCCAACCAGGCATTGACCAGGCCCAGAGATGCTTAACCCTTTTCTGCCTGGCATTTTCTCACTCACACTCCCTGTCCCCCCCCCCTTGTAAATCTGCTTTTTCATTTGCCAGAGACAAGATGCGAGTTCCCATTTCTCTTCCCTGCCAAGCGGTTAAGCAGCTGGTGGAGCATGGTGGTGGCTCATTTTGCACGGAAAAAATGGCCACAATGCAGAACTGGCTGATCTTCCATGCAGACTGGCAGATTCGCCGTACCTGCTTTTTGTTAATAAATGCAGCATCTTCAAAAGCCAAACTAGTGTCTGGGGAAAGTTATGGGCAACTGCACATAATGTCTCCTTTGGCTTGCAGACGTGGAGACTTGTGTGAATCGATTATCATGTGGCCAACCCTGCTCAGGTTTTTATAGATAGATAGATAGATAGATAGATAGATAGATAGATAGATAGATATGTTTGTGATGTTATAACGTTTAGCCATGCTTTGTTTCTATTGTATTATTTTAGCAATTTTGTGACTCTTCCCTCTGGAAAAAGTCCACGATGCAAGTGCAGAACAAAGCTTTGACATGCAAACACGTCTGCCCTTGCATTGGATCCACTGGCATTTTCTCACTCACACTCCCTGTCCCCCCCCCCTTGTAAATCTGCTTTTTCATTTGCCAGAGACAAGATGCGAGTTCGCATTTCTCTTCCCTGCCAAGCGGTTAAGCAGCTGGTGGAGCATGGTGGTGGCTCATTTTGCACGGAAAAAATGGCCACAATGCAGAACTGGCTGATCTTCCATGCAGACTGGCAGATTCGCCGTACCTGCTTTTTGTTAATAAATGCAGCATCTTCAAAAGCCAAACTAGTGTCTGGGGAAAGTTATGGGCAACTGCACATAATGTCTCCTTTGGCTTGCAGACGTGGAGGCTTGTGTTAATCGATTATCATGTGGCCAACCCTGCTCAGGTTTTTATAGATAGATAGATAGATAGACAGATAGATAGATAGATAGATATGTTTGTGATGTTATAACGTTTAGCCATGCTTTGTTTCTATTGTATTATTTTAGCAATTTTGTGACTCTTCCCTCTGGAAAAAGTCCACGATGCAAGTGCAGAACAAAGCTTTGACATGCAAACACGTCTGCCCTTGCATTGGATCCACTGGATCAGTTGAGGTCTATAGCAAAAAGGGGGGCGCCACTCCAGCCATCTCTGCAAGCGGGACAGAAATGGCTTCCATAGCAGCACCCCCTGAGGCCCAGTTCATACATTCAAGCAATTGGGTAACTGCTCACTTTAGATGATCCATCTGAACAAGACAGGAACCATGGATAAAATTTCACATCTATCCACAGTTCTGTAAGATTCATGTACATTTTCTAAGCTCAGTTTCATGGCATGCAGCTGCCCCTAGGCCCACACTCAAATGTCACGTGATAACATTTGCGAAATGAACTTGTCGCCAGCCACTGCACTTGAGGAACAGAAGCCACAGGCAACCTGCATGTGGAGACAGTAACGGCAGGTGTGTTGTGGCAGCCAAATGTGATGCTTGCTTCACCCTTAGGAATTCAAAGAATCATAGAACAGTAGAGTTGGAAGGGGCCTACAAGGCCATCAAGTCCAACCCCCTGCTCCATGCAGGAATCCAAATCAAAGCATACCCAACAGATGGCTGTCCAGCTGCCTCTTGAAGGCCTCCAGTGTTGGAGAGCCCACTACCTCCCCAGGTAATTGGCTCCACTGTTGTATGGCTCTAACAATTAGGAAGTTTTTCCTGATGTCCAGTCGAAATCTGGCTTCCTGCAGCTTGAGCCCATTATTCCGTGTCCTGCACTCTGGGATGATTGAGAAGAGATCCCGGCCCTCCTCCTTTCATGTACTTGAAGAGTGCTATCATATCTCCCCTCACAGTTCTCACAGTTCTGGGTCCAACTTTTCCCCTGTACCCACCTACCCAGCCAGCCTTCCCAAGACCAAATAAGACTGAATCAAACTCTACAAAACAGATCCCAAAATTAATTGCTGAACATTCCCAGACTTTTGGAGCGGATGGCCACAATGCTGTGGTTGACGAACTTTTACCACTTGCTCTCGTCAGGGCTACGGTGGCCTCACCAACCTTGCTAAACTCTGCCTCCAGCTCTCGGATCTTCAGCAGAAACTCCAGGTGTTCCAGGCGGCTGTTGGATTTGGTCACCAGCGTGTGAACTTCCTCCTCCACCAGATTGTAGAGGGCCAGGGCATGGCCAATGCTATTCCTAACAAAGAGATGTGTAGAAATCAAGCTTAAGCCATCCTTGCATCACTAGGAAAGACAATAATGCTGGGGAAAACAGAAGGGAGTAGAAAAAGAGGAAGACCAAACAAGAGATGGATTGATTCCATAAAGGAAGCCACAGACCTGAATTTACAAGATCTGAACAGGGTGGTTCATGACAGATGTTCTTGGAGGTCACTGGTTCAGAGGGTCGCCATAAGTCATAATCGACTTGAAGGCACATAACAACAACAAGTCATCCTTGCAGTGATCATTTGCTGATCCAGATATGCCTGGCAGGGTGTGGTAGCACATCACAACCGCATTTCTGTTGTCTGTGTGGGGCTGTTTTTGTTTGGTGACCTGGGCTCCTTCTGGGAGGAAGGGCAGGATATAAATTTAATAAGTAAGTAAGTTTTCCTGCTTTGGTTAACCTTGAAATACCAGACTTTGGGGAAATGGATGGGTAGGAATTGATGAACTGACGTGTTGTTGTAAGAGTGTCAGACTAGGGCCCAGGAAGACCAGGGTTCAAATCCCCACTTAGCCACGAAGCTCACTTGGTGGCCTTGGGCTAGTCACCATCTCTCAGCCTAGCCTACCTCACAGGATTGTTGTAAAGATAAAATGGGAAGGGGAGAGAGCCATGTTTTTACCCCACCTCTGTGGAAGATAGGATACAAACGGCATATAAAAAAACTAAAGAGAAGGGTGGGCAGAGGTTGATTGGTTTACTGAGTAAAGGCTCTTTTCACAAGACTCCTAATAGTGACAAGGGACTGGGCTCATGATATTCTTTCCAGCTTTTTTTTCTCAAAGATTGACAGCAAACAAATCTTTTTAAAAATGAGAAGGATCAAATTTAAGGATTCATGCTCCACAACATACATTTAAAGCACATACCGCACACACACAAAGACTCCTGGGAATGGTAGTTTGTTAAGGGTGCTGGGAATGGTAGCTCTGTGATGGGTAAACTACATTTCCCAGGATTCTTGGGGGTGGGGTGGGAATGTGCCTTAAACGTGTGGTGTGTATGCAGCCCAGGCTTCTTCCTTACGCTCCCTTGGTAGACCTGTCATAATTAGCTCCCCAAAACCCAGTTGTTTCTCTTTCTGTTCATTTGCTATGAAACAGCACAAAGTTCAATTACCTGGAAGCCTTCCACCGTTGCTTCTAGCTCCTATCACCAGTGAGAAACCACCAGTCCCTTTTGCTATCTGAAGATGTGCCAAGTGTGGCTCAATTCATATATAACCTTGGCAGCATATGATGGTGGCCAGTCCCCCAATGACCAGTGCCTCCATTGCATCAGTAACACGTGGGCTGTGAACACCCTAGTCACCAGATCAAAGCGTTTCCATTAGCCACACCTGGAGGGGGAATGGGTTGATCTGCCGATCAGTTGCAAATCTCTTTGAAGCTGTATCAGCGGTGTTACTAGGGAGGTGCGGGGGGTGCAGACCGTACCGGGTGACACCATGAGAGAGGGGTGACACCCAGAGCTGCCCCTAGGCACCGCCGCGGGAAGCAGGGCAGGCGGAGAGCTGCCCTGCTGCCGCGCTAACATGTGGAAGGCGTGCGCTGCGGCCGAGCTGGATCTCCCGCACAGCCAGTTAGATCTTATGAGGCCGAGGAAGCACGCAGACCACCCTCCCACAGACAGAGGCCTTTGATCTTGCCCCTCGCCTTCCTTCGGCTGCGCGCTCTGGCCAACGCAGGCGGGGGGGAGGAGGAGGCGGGGGCATTGTTGGGAGCCCGGCCCCTCCTACGGTGGTGGGGAACAGGGGGAGGCTGGAGGCAGTTCCTCGGCTCCAGCGGCCTCAGTGCCGTGGCAAAGGAGGCGATTCGGGGCATGCCAGGGCATGGCAGAGCCAGAGGAGGGGGGCAAGTTGGCCGGGGGCGCCGTCCCCATCGAGATCCGTGTGGCCGCAGCCCCTGATGCCAAGGTGGAGGAGGAGGAGGAGGAGGACGAGGATCGCCGCCGCAGGCGCCTGTGCCTGACTCCGCTAGGCGGTGGCAGCCGCAGCGAAGATGATTCCAGGCGGAGCTACGGAGGTGGCGGTGGGAGATCCAGGTAGGGCGCCCTCTTCCCACCTCATGGTTTGTTCCTTGGCGCGCCCGCTGAACATGCATGCCCTTCGCCATCCCAGAGGAAGCTGCGGGCTCCCACCTCTGGCTCCTGGGTTTGCAAAATAATTCTGTCCACTTGGGTCCCCCTGGGGGAGGGTTGTTTTTTCGCTTGATTGTTCATTCCTTCGGATTAAGTTTGCTTGGAAGAATTGGATGGCTTCTGCGGGCTAGAACCGACCGAGGCAGGTTTGCTTTATTCGCCAGCGTTTACAGCCCAAGCCTACCGATACGTATTTACTAGAGACGGGGGCTTAACCTCCCAAGTGGGACCTTGGCAACAGGTTTTTCTTTTTCCTGGAAAATCTGAATTAAATCGGAGGGGAAATGTGGCCCTGGCATTTTCATGCCAACGAGCTTGTATGGGTGCTGTAAAAGCCTTGCATGCATAAGTAGCACCCATCCTCTCATAAAACAGTTGTCTGGAAGCACCCACTCAGGCATTTCCCCCTCTGCCGTGGGGGCATTTATTTATTTATTTATTTATATTACATGTATTAGTCCTTTCATAACCTGGGTTTTTTTTCTGGGCAAGAATAATTAAAACAGTTTAATTTTTTAAAAAACACAGTCAAAATCCTTTTACAAAAGTGTTAATGTTTACACCGAAGTAGATCCCACAACATTCAGTGGGCTGGTCTCCCTAGAGCTATGTTTCAGGCTGGACCCTTACAGCAGAATCCTATGTATGTTTACACCATGTTCAGTACCACTTACTTTCTAATAAGTGTGCTTAGTGCTGCAGCCTGAAACACACTGGACTAATATGTTGCATTCACTCCACAGTTTGTTTGTTTTTTTACAGCAGAACAGGGGTTTTCTTCTCTCCCATGTCATTTCTCTGTCTCTGCACACCTTTGTAATTAGCTCCACACTAGTTAACGTGAATCTCAATCCACCTCTCCTACTGTTGCTAGAGGTTGGACTAGATTCCCTCGAAGGTCCCTTCAAATTCAAAAATTATATGATTCTCTGAATTTGGGAAATGGAAGATTGTTGGATCTTGTGCTGAGCTTTTGCAAAAAAGAAAAAAAAAGCCAGTGGTAAGGAAAAGCCATAGATGCTCCTTTGCTCTACAAAGCACAGGGTTTTTTCCACAAGCAGAGATTTCCACCCTCTGATGGAGGGGCACTTACCACTGGAGAGCAGGCGGATGACTCAGCGGACCCCTGGCCACAAGGCAAGTAGAATGAGACAGTTTGGAACTGGCACAAAGTACCCAGATTAGGTGAACAGTCACCATTTGATGCATGTATGGCCATGTGCCTGAGACTGTGTTTCATCTTTCATTCACACAGTAGCCAATGCCAATTCAACACACAAAAAGGTCAGTCTCCCTTTGGTGTGGGCCAAATGAGATGCGATGTTAAATGCATCTTTAGCAACCACATCAGGATTCTTGAAAACATTTGTGGTAGGCATGCATGTGTGTGTGTGAAAGAGAGAAAGAGACTCAATCAGGACAACAGCATGCTGAGACGGGAGGCTTAGTCCTTTCCTCCCCCTCATGATCCCCAAAAAATCTCCCCACAAGTGCTATTACACCAATAGTAGCTTCCCTGAAACTTGTGGCAGCGGGAGAGGGAGGTGGAGATATTTGTCAGACCACAGTGGGGGAGCAAAGAGTTAAACCTCCCCTCCCTCTGTGCTGTGGACCTGACAAGTGTCCCGCTCTGCTCACCTGTTATATAGGAATCTGCCTTATAGGGAGTCAGACCACTGATCCGCCTAGCTCAGTATTGTTTGCACTGACTGGCAGCAGCTCTCCCAGCCTGACTTGGAGATGCCAGGGATTGCAGCTGAGATGCTCCTCCACTGAGCCGCAGCCCTTCCCCAGTAAACTCTGTCATGATTGCGAAAGATGCATTTCATATCACGTCCCCATTTGGATCTAGGTGGATGTGAACAGAATGTGGTCCTTTTTAAAAAAAACAAATCCTCTGTATAGCTTTCCTTTGGGGGAAAGCACCCTGTCTCTGGGCGTGAAGATGGCCCATGAAGCACCTCGCCCACCAAGACGTTGTATCTTTCTACACCTGCCCCACTTCCTCATTCCCCTCCTAATCCCCCACCTTTATCCTCTTCCAGTTGCACCATCACCACCATCTCAGCATCTCAGACTTGGCCTTCCCTTCCCTCTGCTGTGCAGAAAAGGGGTTGTTGAGCCACATTGGAATTGTTCACCTGGGCAAAGCTGCCACTAGCTGCATCTCTCCACCAAGGCAGGAGTAGAATCCAAACCCTGGGCACAGAACCCGACTGTCAGGGATGGGGAATCTGTGGCCCTCCAAATGTTACTGGAACGCATCAGCCCCAGCCAGCATGGCCAGTAGTCAGGGATGTTGGGAGGAGGAGCCAGCCCTGCCTGATATTCTGCTGCAACTGATACAGAAAGGAAGGTAGCAATCCCCTTTCTTGCATTACCTGTTGCCGTATTCTCTCTTGGCATAGATGCTGTGAAAACACCCCCTTACATAAAAGAGGGAGACGGTTCTCTGTAAACAGGCACGTGGCAGCCCCCTCTCCCCGGACCGAGGTCTTCGAGGAAGGAGCCTGGTTTGGGGGCCACCCCAAGCCCTCCTCGCCGGGGTGGGAGAGGAAGGCTTCCCTCTTCCCCCCCCCCCCAGGAAAGCAAGGCGGCCAGAGGCCCGCAAGACGGCCAGATGCAGGGGTGACACCATGAGTTACCGCACGGGGTGACACCAACCCTAGTGACGCCACTGAGCTGTATTAAAACAAAAACTCACTCAAGCTGCTCCCACCAGGTTTGACAGTAACAAAGGGGTTTGAGAAGCGTCATGTGCCCCTGTTTTCAGAAGAGAGGTGGAGATGCACTGGAACCGGCAGAACAGGGAGCGTGTCTCTACCCTTGGAGTCTTAATGAATTTGTCCTACAAGAATACCAGTAGTTCTGATGATGGGGCGGGCTGACTCTGGCATGGGAAGACCCCAGATGGTTCAGTGACCCATAAGGAACCTCAGACAGCACGGATGCAGCCTGGGAGCCAACTGTGGTGGAGCGCGACATTACAAAATAGACTTCTCTGGCAATAAGCCCAGTGGAGTCATGCACAGTGGCACAGTGGGGGTCTTGAAAAATGGCCACTAAGCCCAAGACATTTTGCTGCTTGAGGCAAAGGACAAGATGGTGCCTCTGCCCCATCCCTCCCTCCTGAACCCAACTGTATGAGCAGCTGAGTCTTAACTTCAAACATGGGTGATGGAGATGGCTTCCTCCACTACACCGGAAGCAGGAGGCTAATTTTGTCTCATCAGACCCAGTGATGGTACTGGTGAGGCCAGAGCCCTTTGCTTTCATACCGGACATCAGGGGAGAAGCTGAGCCGGGCTGCCTCCTTCCTCAGTCTGGCAAGGGTGGCCCCACCTTCTCTCTGCAAGCTCACCAGCTGTGCATTGCACAAGACTTCCTGCATCAGCTGCCGGTGTCTGTCCACTTGCTGCTCAACTTCCTGTAGGACAATTATTGACGTTAGCGACATTCATGGAGGGGATGTCTGTCAATGGTTATTATTATGTATTTATTAATTTATTAGATTTATAACCCACCCTTCCTCCCAGTGGAAGCCCATATTAGCCATGTGAAAGCTAAATCTCTTCTCATCATCCCAGAGTGCAGGACACAGAATAATGGGGTCAAGTTAGAAGAAGCCAGATTTTGACTGAACATCAGGAAAAACGTTCTGTTAGAGTGGTACGACAATGGAGCCAATGACCTAGGGAGGTGGTGGGCTCTCCAACACTGGAGGCCTTCAAGAGGCAGCTGGGCAGCCACCTGTTGGGGATGCTTTAATCTGGATTCCTGCATGGAACAGGGGGTTGGACTCGATGGGCTCCTTCCAACTCTACTGTTCTATGATTCTATGAAATAAAACTTCCATATCCTGAGGCAGTCTCTCAATTTCCCAGAAGCTTTTGGCTTGCTGTTATAGGAAACAAAACGGAAACAAACTAGACCAGCCTTTGACACCGTGGTGCCCTCCAGATGTTTAAGACTACAACTGGTTAGCCAGGCAGATGGGCGACTAAGAAATCCAATAAATAAATAAACTCCCACTATACCCAGGGAGCCTGGGAATTGTAATCCAAAACATCTGGACAAAGAACCAGTTTGGCAAAAGCTGAACTAGATGGCTGTTTGGGCCCAATCCAGCAGAGCTCAGTTTAGATTATTATGGAAAAATGAAACATTGTTGAATTATTCCACAATGCTGTCTGCTCTGTGCAATGGAGAGCTGCCCTTTGAGGAAAGCTCATTCCTAACTTCCTGGCAAATGACTATATTGCACCCCTATAAAATAGTCTGTGCTATCCAGGGATCCAGCCTGAAGACCAGTAGAACTCTTCAGTGGAATCATTTTAGGGTCAAACTAGATAAGGAAACCCACTGCATCCACACTATGCATTTAAAGCACATCCCACCCCCACCCCCAGAACCCTGGGAACCGTAGTTTACCCCTCACAGAGCTACAAATCCCAGCACCCTTAACAGTGCCCAGGATCCTTGGGGTGGGGTGAACAGAATGTGCTTTAACTGCATGGGTATGCGCAGCCCATGCAAGAAGCTGCAAGCATGGCATTTCATCGAATAGTGGAGTTGGAAGGGGCCTATAAGGCTATCAAGTCCATCTTGTTTGGCTCTTAATTTGATTTGTTTTGAATGTACAGGGTACTCCTTGGGTGGTGGTGTTTTTTTGAAAGCCCCAGACTGCCTGCATGGAGCTCTCAGAGACTTCCACCGCAGGCACTGATCAGATCCGCACTTGCTCTGATTTTATTTATTTATTTATTACATTTCTACCCTGCCTTTCTTTTCATGGTTGAGACCCAAAGCAGCTTACATGTGGTTCCCAGGCGGTCTCCCATCCAGGCACTGACCAGACCTGACCCTGCTTAGCTTCATCAGGGAGCTGGCCTCACGTGCCTTCAGACCAGAGCCTGATTTGACAATGATAATGCCCCAGCTCATCAGACAGTCACAGGAACAGTCCTCTATGATGTGAAGGGAGGCTAGCTCTGCCTTGGAGTCTCTCAACTGCTTAGCAATAGGGAGACAGAAAAGCTAGTTCCCCTGTCCATTCTCACAGACCTCCAGCTGGCCTGTGAGAAGAACGGTGAACCGAAGTCACTCCTGTGGTCCAAAGCATTCTGCGATGTCCAATGTTTAGATAGACTCGTCTGGTCTGACTCAGGAGCAAACCTTCAAAGCAAGAAGCAATGCACAAACCCTGACAGAAAGGAGCTGCTTTGTAGCATCAACACACATGCATCGTGTGACGCACACAGCATCATTTCCTGAGGTCCTCCGGGGGTGTTACCTGCAAGTTCTCCAGCACCTCTCCCTTTTCCAGTTCTTGGGTGGTGCTCTGCAGCAAGTCAGAGGCCTTTCTGAGGTCGCTTAGAAACTGGTGCACCTTCTAAAAGGGGAAACAGAGACAGGCAGCCTGTCAAATAAAATAATCCACAACAAGAAGTTGCAGCACCCGGATAGAGAGAGACCAAGTAGCATGAAAATGTAGTAGACATGGGAAGCGAGCAAGAGAAATCCCAGGGTGGGCAAAGCTGGCGACAGATCATGGTTAGTAGCCCGGCACTCCTCCTAAGACTTGCTCTCTCCCCTGCCCCCCAAAAGTCTGTCTGTTTGAAAACATGTGAACAGAAGGAGCGAACGGATGGGGAAAGACATTCATCTTTGCCATATCAGCCGTTCAGAACTCTCTCTCTCACACACACACACACATACACACACCCCGTGCTGCATGGCAGAGTCTCCCAAGATGCTCTCCATAGTTGCTCGTGCCTCCCAAATTGGTGTCTCCCCTGCTGGACATTTCATAGGGGAAGGACCAAACCTCAGCAGTAGATCTGCTTTGCATGCAGAAGGCCCCAGGTTCAATCCCCGACATCTTAAAGACAGGCCCACGTCTGACACCCTGGAGCGCTGCTGCCAGTCAGTGTAGACAATACTCAGCTAGACAGACCAAGGGTTTGACTCAGCCTAAAGCAGCGCCCTATGCCCCTGTGACGATGCCTAGCTACAGGCTAGTTCCAGCTGCTTTGTTCGTTTTGGAAGAGGGGTTGGGAACCTATATTCCATCGGAGGCCACATTCCTTTGGCAGTAGTCTGATGGGGGCTGCGCGTCAGTGCAGGTAGGTGGCAGCCAGAGCCAGTGGCGAGCAAGTCCAAAGCGAAAAGGCCACTTTCCTCTCTCCCTACCCCCTCGGAGTTCCTCCTTGCTGCCACCTGCCTGACGTTAGGCAGCTTGCCCACCCCCTGACCTAGAGATTGGCATCAACGATCCTGGCATCCATCCGCTGAGGGCGTAGCCGCAGGAGGAAGGGACAGGCACAGATCCCAAGGCCAGGGGTGACTGAGAGCAGCAACGGCAGGGATCAGGACCTGTTTGATTTTTTCTAATTGCTTTTTCTAAAGGCGCGGAGGGCATTCCCCTGCGAACAGCAATAGCCTTTAGCAATAGGTGTGGCGCAATGGAACATGAGAAGACAAAGAACGGAGGAAGTCTGTAACGGCCGTGGCACAATAGACACCTGGAAGTACTGAACCCACTCGCTGTGGCAGTAGGCGAACTGGCCGTCCAAGGCTTCGGTCAGCTGGCTACCGTCCACGTGTCGGCCAAGGGCCTTCAGAGAGCCCAACAGCTCCATCTGCGGGAGAGACGCAGCACTGTCAATATTCTGGCTTGCATTGCTTTTTATTCGTAAAACTAGCCCGTTTCGTCAGACCAAAGCAGCTAATATAAATCCTGAAACATCGAAGTTCTGTATATAAAATATGCACGTTTTAAAAATCACAGAGCAGCACTATCAACCAGTGTGTAACAACAACACATTTACATACACAATATGTGATGAGAGGCCTAGCTGTATGAAGACATCTTTGCTGGTCTCAGGACCATGAGTAGCAGAAACAGAACAGACTATGCAACGTAAACAAATATATATGCACACTTGTGATATTTGCAGAATTTGTTCGTGTTGCGGAAGTTGGCCTTTGCTGGTGTGAAATCTACACACACACACAGCACGGTGTGTCTGTTCAGCCCTTCTTCTTCCTGAAAAGTTGCCCTTTTTCTGTTCAGCTCATTCCCCATCACCCCATTTTAGCCCCAGAAGAAGAGGCCCCGTCTAGTCCTGCATCCTATTCCCACAGTGGCTGGCCAACCAGGTGGGAAGCCTGACAGGAGGGGCTGGGGTGCAGCAGCAGTGGCACTGAGCGCCCTCCCCACGCCTGATTCCTAGCTGGCCGGCGAAGCCCATGAGCCTAGTTAGTGCGAAATGCAGATTAGTTTGGGGTTGTGGGGAGGGAGGAGAGCCTCCTGCCTCTCTTGCAATCCATCACCAGGCCAAGTCGAAACTCGTGCCTCTCTGGGCTCCTTGTCAGACTCGCAGGGGAAATGGAGAGCATTTTTATCATTGGCATCACAGGCAGTTCATCAAGCTCATTAATATTTCATATTATATTAATTAAACCAAGCAGCATTAATAAAAGAACAGTGAAGCCTTTCAAGTGCTGAGTTATTATCTGGATGCCCACGTCCAGCCTGTGGAGCTGTAATTGGGAGAGAGCTCACTCAGCCGCAGGCTGCGGTGGCCCATTAAGGCTCTCTGCTGCACCAACCAGAGTCTGAGTAATTAACTGGCCTGGGAGAGGGCAGGAGCAGAAGTGGGGACAAAGACTCCACTGACTGGGGGGCCAGGGGGTTGGAATGGGAGGCCTGGGCAGGGACCGCAGCCTGGAGGACTCAGGCAAGGAGACCAGCTGGTCTCACCGGTTGGTGGGCAGCTAAAGACATTTTTATTCCATGATACTTTCATCCTGCCAATTGTGAGTCTGTTTTATCTATGTAACTCTAGCTTTTTAAAATGTTCTTCGCCTTTAACTGTAGAGAGCTTTTCACTGCTGCAAACCATCTTGGGGAGTTTTCTTTTAGAGCAGAAAGGCAATATCTATTTAAGGCTTACGTAGCATCCTTTGGGGAAAGGCCATAGCTCAGTCGTAGAGGATCTGCTTTTCATGCAGAAGGTCCTAGGTTCAACCTCCCCAATGGCATCTCCAAGTAGGGCTTGGAGAGTCTCCTTTCTGAAACCCTGGACAGCTGCTGCCAGTCAGTGTTGGCAGTACTGAGCTAGATGGACCAATGGTCTGAGTATAAGGCAGCTTCCTGTGTGATGCTGTTTTTTTGGCAAGGGTCTTCTGCCTTTAACAGATGCCTGACAGAATGCCAGACCACATTGGCCTTGGGGTACACTCAGCAAAACAACCTTTCTCTTCTTATGACAGGCAGAAGCTCAACAGGTGAAGCTTCTTGCGGGATGAAAGTGCAGCAAATGGGGAAAGCTGCAGCTATCGTAACTATTTGCTTGCCACGCAGGCGTGAATGACGGAGGCCAGGCTGAGGTGGCATTTGCTGAGAAAATTGAATTAACAACCCCGAATATCAACTCTGTCGCTCTCATGGTGGAAACGATGTGAGCAGGTGCCATACGGAGAAGAGACTGGAGTCCATCGAAAGAACATGATGCTCTAGGACTCACCTGCAGGCCCGGGACCTTCTCCAGATGTGAGGCTGCCTCCTTCTCTGCCAACAGGAGAACAGCATGGATGCAGCCAGGTGAGGTCCTCTGCAAGAAAGATGGGGAGCCAAGATCAGCATTCAACCAGCCCTTCCCTTCATGACATCCTCGGACTCTGATATTTCCAAAAATCCCACACTTGTGTACTGTGTGAAGAAGAAGAAGCACCTCCTATTGTCTGTCCTGACACTTCCAACATCCAGATTTGTTGGATGTCCCTGGGTTGGGAGAGAAAAACTCTTCCCTATAAAGAGCAGAGGGCCTGTGACAGAAACTGTGTCATCCTCTACCCATTGTCCATTGGGGGGCTTTTTAATGAAATGGTTTGACCCCCACATGAAAAATTCCCCCTCCCGTTTTGGGTGATGTTTTGGGGGTAATGAGAAGAAAGGCAAACTGCTTTCCTCCTTTAAAGCGCCAACTGCATTTTGCATTTTGCGGGATGGGGTGGGGGGCTTGCACGGCATATAAGCACTGCAAAGAAAGTGGGGGGCAGGTCTGATAAATGTTCATTTTTCTGTTTGCCTAGGGAACCGGTGCTCTTTTGGAGAAAGCCTCCTGTGTCCTGCAATAGCATCTTTCTTTGTGAAAAATGAACTGTACAAAAACCCTGCACCTGAACCATGTGGGGAGATGCCCCAGTGACTAAGGGAAAAGGAAAGAATTTGGGTGTATTCTATCCATCTGAATTTTGACCCTTTATCCAGCCCCACAGAATTCTGAGGCCAGTTTCTTTAGGAGTATACTATCTGCTGCAATTGCCTTTTGAGGGTGAATGCTCTGTGAAGCACTCAGGTTTTAGAGGAAATCTCTCACCGAGAGATGTGAAGGCCCGGGGTGTGTGGAGAAGGAAACATTCGGGAGGGGGAAGTGTGGGATTTCTTTTAAATTTTTTTGGGGGGAAAGAGAAATTGGGGAGGGCAGAAAAAACCACCTCCCTCCAATTTTTTTCCAAGCTTTCATATCTCTATTCTCATCATAAAAGAGCCTTTACAAGGAACAACATCAAACAAGGAAGAAGAGACTCTGGGCTGGTTCATATGGCGGGTTACTGTGAGATTGGTGCTACTTGCGTCCCCATTTAATTTGCATGGTTCACATGACATTGCTGGCAATCAGCAGCTATCACACAGTTTACCCCATCAAACCAATCCAATGTCAGTGTGAAAAGGAAAGGAAAAACCACCTCAGGTTCGCTGCTTTCCTCCATGTAGGTGCTTTGCCTCATTTTTTTTTTAGTGGGCGGGCTCTCTTATGCCCCATTGCCAGCTCCCCCTCTCTCTCTGCCACCCACAAAAGCTGTATTTCACTCACTCCCTCTCTATTCAGTTTCATACAGTTTCGTGTCAATTGCACCCCACCCTCTCCCCCTTCAGTCCAGAGAGGCATGCAATTGACAAGAAACAATGAAACTGACAAAAAAACCCTCCCCTTCTCCATTAGCAATAGAGGGAGTAAGCATGTAAAATTAGGGGCGGGGCCACAAGGAAACAGAGATACTAAACCTTTCCAGAGGAACGCCTACTTGGGTAAAAGGAAAACAGCAGATTTGAAGGTAGAAAGTGTGAACCTTGCAAATCTATACCGATGGCAAAAGCTGCATCTTTACTGCAAAGTTCAGCTCCCGTGTGAATAAACCCTCTGTTCCAGATCTCCAGTGAAACTTTTTTATACCTCTCTTTCACCACATGAGGGCACATATTTACGCACATATTTAAGACGCAAACAGGAACCGTTCTTGGAGTTTGTGCCTTTGGGTGGCAAAAGCTCTCAGTGAAAAATCACACACTCCACACAGAATTTCCCCTGGTTTTCCCACCCACCTGAGATTACCTGGACGGATCCCAGGGCAGCAGAGAGGGCGGGAGAGGGAGTCTCTTTTCTGGCATCAATGACTATGGTCAGCCCTGCATCATTCAGCTGCTTCCTGTGGGAAAGAATGAGAAGATGTAGCCAAATTGACTTGGAGTTAGGGAAGGATGCTATTTGCTTAACTAACTCAAGCAGCTAACTCAAAGAAAAGTGGGAGCTGAGTACAGGGGCAAGATGCGGAGAGAGGGTGGGTGTATTCAAGGAGAAGGCTTACAACCTCTCTGCAAACTCTGTGCAAAGAAATCAAAATGAATGCTCACTAAACAGGTTGTCTGAAAACAGCCATAGTTCAAAGGAATGATCTGTGTGACTTGGCTTTTGGCAAGTCACAGTATGAGATGAATGCAGCTTTTATATCTCACAATGCTCATCCATTATCTGATGGATCTCCCTGTGGAGGGAATTCCACAATGGAGGTACCACCACTTCATAAAGGCCCATTTCACATGGAAAGGACTCTCTACTGGTTGTGGTGGCACCTCAAGCAAGAGGTCTGCTGATTATATTAATTAGCGGGGCAGGGAAGTGTTTGGGAGAAGGTGCTTCCTAAGGCAGCCTTCACCAACCCAGTGTCCTCCAGATGTTTTGGACTACAATTCCCATCTGTCGCAGCTAGCATGACGATGGTAGTTGTAGTCCAAATCATCTGGAGAGCACCAAGTTGAGGAAGAGAAGGCTAATTTAGAGGCAGCACAGAGATGGCCAAATGCATCAACCTTGATCATACAGCCCCATGAAAACAAAGAGAAATTGCATTTCAAAACATCTGGAGGTCAGCAAGTATCCCAACCTGCATCATTTAATGATTTAAATGATTTAAAAAGTAGTGCCTTAGATGTAATCCAGGAACAAAATGGCAGCCAGTGAAGTTCATACAGAATGGTCGCTAGTTGAGCCCTGTGTCTTGTTCTGTACAGAAGTGGTGCTGCTGCAGATGAAGTTTCTAAACGATCTCCAAGGGCAGTCCCATATAGTGTTACAGTCAGGATGACTTGCATTTATTGTGATCCCCAAGGATGGTAGGTATTACAGGGGATGAAATGGTTAACAGAGCAAACTATCCAGGCTTTGATTGCAAACGCTACACAGCTGCAGGAATTCGGCTCAATTATGAGCGGCCCATAAAAGGAGGAGGGAGGCTGCAGAGTTGTGTGGGGGAGTGAAGGAGTTATCTGAGAGAGGTGCTATCGTGTATATTTGTATTCCTATGTTTCCTGAGAACTTCATTTGTATGCTGCAAGTAAAGCTTCTTCCTAGCAAAGCTGTGGCAGTCTATCTGGCGTCTTACTTCATTATATTGGGTTACTGGGTTACAAATGCTGCTAACATAGGGTTATGGGCCCAGATTCTAAGCCTGAAAACCCAGATTCTAAGTGAGAAAACCCAGATTCCAAGCTTGAAAGCACAGGGAAGAGAACTGATTTGAAGCCGAAAGTGCAGCCAGTACTGGTAAGCTGCAAGAAAAGGCAAGCACCGCAACTCCTGAAGAGAGAGAGGCAAGGATGGCAATGTCTTTTGCATCTGGAATGCCCCTAGAACGTTTCAGTGACTCTAACTACATTTGTTGGAAAGTTAAGATGCAGATGCTGCTGATCCGTGAGGATTTATGGCATGTCATTGAGGATGAAACGCCGGATGACCGCACAGAGGAATGGCATCGCCAAGACCAGAGGGCAAGAGCCACAATAATACTTGGTGTGCAAGATTCGCAGCTGATAAACGTAAGGCATATGGAAACAGCCAAGGAAGTTTGGGAAGCACTGCAACAAGTACATATTCAAACTACTGCTGGAAGCAAAGTGCTACTCTCAAGGAAGCTGTTCCAGACACGTCTAAAAGAAGGTGTGAGTATGCATGCTCACATACAAACAATACGTAGTCTCTTTGCGCAGCTACAGGATAGAGACGTTATATATTCTGAACAATTACAAGTTTATTTTTTACTATTTTCATTGGACAATTCATATGACGCCATGATTTCAGCGTTGGAAACTATGAGAGACGAAGAATTAACCATGCAGTATGTTTCCTGTAAATTGCTTCAAGAGGCAGAGAGACGGAGTGAAAGCAGTACGCAGCAGCAAGCCGCCGCCTGTCCGTCCAAGACTAAAGACAATGCTAAAGCCTACGCAGTAAGAACATGTTACAGATGTGGATCTACAACTCATCTTCGTAAAGACTGCAAAGTACAAAGAAAAGCAGAGAAAGAAAAAGACTGTACGTCAATACGGGTCGTAACAAACAACATGTGTGAAGAGATAAAGAAAAACAACTCCGTTTGGGTGGTTGACTCGGGAGCAACAACGTTTATCTGTAATACTAAAGAACAGTTTAAAGTGTTAACTTCTGCTTGTGAGAATGTATATTTGGCTGATGGAACGAAAAGAGAGGTACAGGGGAGGGGAATTGTATTTGTAGAATGTTTACAAACTACTTTGACCAATGCGCTATTTGTTCCTCAAATGGAAACAAACATTATGTCCATGTCCGCATTGAACAAAATGAATTATGATGTTATGTTTGCTAAAGGTATATGTACAATAAGTAGAAAAGGGGTAGTGCAAGCTACAGGAAGTTTAAGGAATGCACTATATGTAATAGACATGAACCCTAAAGCCAAAGTCAAGACAGTATTGAATAAACCCATTCATGAAGGGTGTATACATGATTACCATAGAAAATTAGGCCATGCAAGCTATTCTACACTGCAAATGATGCCCAAACACAGTGCAGATATTTGTTACAAAACATGCAAACTGTTTCAAGAATGCTCAGTGTGTAAAGAAATGAAAGCCGAGGCTGCTCCTAAAATTAAAAGCAGTGACTGTAAGGCAAGCAGAGCATTTGAACTACTCAGTATGGATCTGGCAGGCCCATTTCCACAATCTAAAGGAGGGGCAAGATTTTATTTTGTTATAGTGGATCATTATACGAGATATAGTTTTGTCTATCTTTTGAAAACAAAAGCCGAAGCAGAGAACAACCTACGTCATTTCATTAAGTGGGTGGAAACTAAGCATAGAGTTAAGGTGGCACAGCTACATTCAGATAGAGGTGGGGAATTTCTGTCCGGCTCTTTACAGCGGTTCCTTAAGGAAAGAGGCATTAAACACTCTCTTACAGCCAGTTGGTCTCCTCATCAGAATGGAACCGCAGAATGCAGAAACAAAGTTTTACAAAACATAATGCGTTCAATGCTACATGGTTGCAGTTTATCACAAGGGTTTTGGGGCGAAGCTGCAATGTACGCAAACCAAATAATTAACAGGCTTTTCTCCATAGATATAGATATGACACCTTATGAAAAGTTCTATGGCAAGAAACCTAAACACGCACACCTAAGGTCTTTTGGTGAAGTTTGTTGGGTGCGTGTTGTTGAGCATCATAAACCTGGTATATCATGGATTAAAGGACTTATCCTGGGTTATGAACGAATGGCCTACAGGGTATGGGTAGTTAAATCCCACAGAGTGGTCTCAAGCCGGGAGGTAACCAGCAAGAAACATAAACCCACAGAACAGAGGGAACAAGTGGTAACCCCAGAAAAGAGGAAAGACCTAGTAACTTTGTGGGATGGTCATTATGCAGACAAGCTGCAACAAACTTACTCGGAAGTAGAGGGTACCAAACAACCCAAAGTGAAAGAAACAGTTGAGGATTGTAACATAGAGGTTACAGCAATGCCTACCAACCCGCCTACTCCACAAGTAAAACAAGAGGCTGCTGAAATAGGAGAAGGGGATGAGATGGGTCAGACAACAGTTACTGCACTGCGGAGGTCACAGAGAGCTAATCTGGGGAAACCTCCAGATAGATTCAAAATAGCTACAGTACAAACAAACAATAATGAACCTTCAAAGAAATATACTGGGGAGGATGATGATGAATGGACCGCTCAAGATTATGAAATGTGGTTCAAAATGTTGGAAGGGGATAGAGACTGGATGGAACAGCAGGATGTTCTAGTATTGGTCTAAACATGTACAGAATGTAAAGAACACAATATGTGTATGAAATGTAACATGTACTTATGTATGCAACATGTACTGTATAAATACTGGATAAACTGCATCTCTTAGAAATCACCAAGAAATACAAGGGTGGGGAATGTTACAGTCAGGATGACTTGCATTTATTGTGATCCCCAAGGATGGCAGGTATTACAGGGGATGAAATGGTTAACAGAGCAAACTATCCAGGCTCTGATTGCAAACGCTACACAGCTGCAGGAATTCGGCTCAATTATGAGCGGCCCATAAAAGGAGGAGGGAGGCTGCAGAGTTGTGTGGGGGAGTGAAGGAGTTATCTGAGAGAGGTGCTATCGTGTATATTTGTATTCCTATGTTTCCTGAGAACTTTATTTGTATGCTGCAAGTAAAGCTTCTTCCTAGCAAAGCTGTGGCAGTCTGTCTGGCATCTTACTTCATTATATTGGGTTCAGAGCTTGGAAAAGTTTCTTTTTTGAACTACAACTCCCATCAGCCCCAGCCAGCATGGTGCTGGCTGGGGCTGATGGGAGTTGTAGTCCAAAAAAGTAACTTTTCCAAGCTCTGATTGGGTTACTGGGTTACGAATGCTGCTAACATATAGATCATATTGTAGTAATCACATCACTAGGTAGGGCATGCAAGAAAGAACATGCTTCTTGAACAGCAGTCATCAAGGGACCATGATTACACCCAAGCGGTGAGTTTACTGCTTAAGGAGAGTGTGAACCAACCCCAAACTGGCATTAACTCCCACATCCAGACTGTGTCCACCCACTCAACTCTACCTTGTTCAGACTGTCTTTCCACTTATTTGTTTATAACCAGTCCATACAACTTCAGCCAGTTCTTCACAAGGGACCCTGCTACGCGTGATGCCAAAGGAGAGGCATATGCTGATTTGATGGCACTCAACCCCCTACCCCTAAATGACCTCAACTATATCTATCATCCACAAAAGTTAAGATGACTTTTTAAACAGGAAGATCGGTAAACAATTGTTTTGATGGATGTCCATGGAACGAAGTAGATATTCTAAATGTGGAGTCTTTGAATTGAGTGAGCCCATGAAGCCAGAGATCATATTAGTGGACTTGCTATTTACTGAAAGAAGGCTTTATGTTTTGTGCATCTTTACTCATTCAATTGTGGTTTCATTTTAATTGTATATTACTTTGTGTTTGTCACCCATAAAGAAAAGTGGGGGGAAAGTTATTAAAACAGTAAAATAAGAACAACAAATGTCTGAAATGCAGCAAGCATTTTAAATGTGTCATCAGAGTGAAAATTATCCAGAAGGTGGCAGTGGAAATCACCAAAGCATGTATCTAGCTGAAAAGAAATGCATCCATTAGCAATAATGCTAATAGGACAATCAGCTGGTATAGCCTAGTGGGGAAGAGAGCCTGGCTGGGAGTCCAGAGTCTGTGAGTTCAAATCCCCGCTCGTGTCTCCTGGGTGTCAAGATCATCTCCACAGTGAGTGGCTCAGGGGTGACATAAGAACATTAGAAGAGCCTGCTGGATCAGGCCAGTGGCCCATCTAGTCCAGCATCCTGTTCTCACAGTGGCCAACCAGGTGCCTGGGGGAAACCCGCAAGCAGGACCTGAGTGCAAGAACACTCTCCCCTCCTCAGGCTTCCGGCAACTGGTTTTCAGAAACATGCTGCCTCTGACTAGGGTGGCAGAGCACAGCCATCATGGCTAGTAGCCATTGACAGCCCTGTCCTCCATGAATTTGTCTAATCTTCTTTTAAAGCCATCCAAGCTGGTGGCCATTACTGCATCTTGTGGGAGCAAATTCCATAGTTTAACTATGCGCTGAGTAAAGAAGTACTTCCTTTTGTCTGTCCTGAATCTTCCAACCTTCAGCTTCTTTGAATGTCCACGAGTTCTAGTATTATGAGAGAGGGAGAAGAACTTTTCTCTATCCACTTTCTCAATGCCATGCATAATTTTATACACTTCTATCATGTCTCCTCTGACCCGTCTTTTCTCTAAACTAAAAAGCCCCAAATGCTGCAACCTTTCCTCGTAAGGGAGTCGCTTACGGAACGGATAAAGAAGATTATTAGAGACTCTTCTCAGTGGCTAACACACTCCCCTTTCATGCTGATTGGCTCATAGCACGCTGGAGATATAGGGGCCCTGCTCCTAAAAAAGTAAAGGGTGTAAGACCCCCCTGAGCCCCTGGGTGACTACACCTCTGGGATTGCAGGAAACAATCTGTGCATAATTCTCATTGAGGCTCAAGGGAGGATCATTCTGCTAAAGAGGCTGTTGGAGGAAAGAGGCTTACCTAGACATAGTGCGGAAGTAAAGGAGGAGCCGTGCCACTTTCCTGGCCGAACACCAAGGGGCTTGCCATGCTGTTCCACTGGTGCAGATCTGGACTATGGGTCTCCCGAGTTTATCTGCGTTCCCTGTGACACACAGGACAGCCAAGGCAACAAGAAATATGACGAATGCTGATGAAACTCAGTATCTCCACACCCATAATTGTATTCTATAGTCACTTTAGAAAAATATAAAATTGAATTTATTTATTTATGGGTGCATTTAGTCTTTACTGCAAAATGTGATGCTTCGCTTCTGCTTCCCCCTCCGCATTTGCTCCAGCGCTCTTATATGCTCCCTTTGGAGATATCTGGAGAGGGTGCAGCCTTTGGGAAGGCTCCGCCAGGAGGTTCTCAGGTATAAGCCTTCGATACAAATGCAACATTTTCCAGAGGGGTAGCCCTAATAGCCTTTCGCAGCAAATATTGGGCTGTAGTCCACAAACGCTCGTGCCATAACGGACAGAGCAATCCAGCTCATGGGAAGCTAGTGGAAGGGGTGCCGGCGGAGGAGGAGCTGTTGGGAAGCTCCACAGTGTCCATTTCCTGCTCAGGAGCATCCGGGCTGGCAGAACAATGGCTCTGCCGGGAGCTGGACACACAAGCAAAAAAAGAGAAAGCTGGGTCTCACGAATACCCCTACTGGGGAGTAAGCACTTCCATTAGAAACATTTCTTAAGATAGTCCTTTTTCTCGGTGTAACTTTGGCCTGGATTGGGACCCACAGGAGCACTACGAACAGGAGTTGGATGTCACATGAGTCCCCCCCCCAAGCCCCTCCTCTGATACGCCACCGCAATGTCCCATTTGGGGGCCTTCTGGTGGCTTCCGATGACCCCACTTCCACTGGGCTGGGCTTCCCTGGCAGACCCCCAGCTGAGTCTGCAGGGTCCCAGCTCTGCCACTAGGGAGGGGGTTTTGCCGGTGGCGCCCAGCAGAGCCAGGACACCGCTGGCTCAGCCGGGGATCTGCCATATCCAACTCCCCTCAGCCCAGCATAAATATGAGTTGGATTGGAAAGTCCTCATGGAAATTCATCATCATTTTTGTGTGAACTAATATACACATTTGTATGCCATTTTGCCTAATATGCACGTTTTTGCAAAGCAAACTTCCCTAATGTAATGCACATTTGTATGTTATTTTCAATAATACATGCATTTATATGCATATTTTACACCAATATCTGCATTTTTGTACACATTACTTGGCTGGAACACTGCAGTGCAAAATCCAGGGAAGTGTGCAGTTTGAAGGATGGCCGTGTTTCGGTTCACATACTGTGAATGTGAATTTGGTTAAGTTCACCTTCCAATGTGAAGTGAATCAGATTTCTCCCCCATCCCAAGCTGCAAGACACTTTATTGTTTTTGATACAAATGAGAGCTGTGCAAGAGGTCAGTTGTGCGGTTTGTGTGGGAAAACATCCTGGAGATGATACAATTCCTCTGTCATCATTCCACCTCTTTTCAGTACCTGGCAGACACACAATCCCAGAAGACAACAGCTCAGGACTGAGCAGCTCCCAGTGGACGAGCTCCTGTGGGCCAGATCCCAGAGGAAGCGATACTTTGACCAGGGCATCTGTGCCAGATGTGCTCGTGGTGATACTCTCTATGTTCTTAGGAGCTGGAAGTTCTGAAAGCATGTCACCCTGACTGGTACCTGGGCAGAGGGAAAACCTGACAGTTAGAGGAATTGCAGAGATGGACTGTACCAAAAAACCATGATCTAGCCTGGACCCAGATCAAGACTATCCAAGAAGACCTCACAAGCCACTCAATTCCATTGTGTCCCTTAAAAGGCAGAGAGCAGAGGTTCCGTATGCATATAAGCAGGGAGACTAATGTTGCACCAGACCAAAGCACCATCTAGTAAGCTAACCGTGAGTGTGTTGGTTTGTTGTTGGACTGCCTTCAAGTTGATCCTGACTTATGGCGACCCAACGAATAGGGATTTCATGGGAAACG
This sequence comes from Rhineura floridana, assembly GCF_030035675.1. NCBI lineage: Eukaryota > Metazoa > Chordata > Lepidosauria > Squamata > Rhineuridae > Rhineura > Rhineura floridana. Next base: position 3,118,958 of record NC_084485.1, read on the forward strand.
GTATTCAGAGTGGGGTATTTACCATTGCCTCCCTCTGAGGCTAGTCCTCCCCAGCTGGCCAGGGCCTGCTCAGCTTGCCACAGCTGCACAAGCCAGCCCCTTCCTTGTCCGCAGCTGCCAGATGGGGGGCAGCTGGGCTCCTTGGGACTCTGCAGCTTGCCCCCGGCTACACAGGTGGCAGGGCACATAACCCGAGCCACTCCCTGTGGGGTGATCTTTAGCTGGCCCTTGACACCCAGGAGACACGAGTGGGGAGTTGAACTCACAGGCTCTGGACTCCCAGCCAGGCTCTCCTCCCTACTGTGCTATACCAGCTGTGTTGGTTTAGAACGTTGGTATGTTTAAATACAAATGTGCTGATCTTGTAAGGGTGTGTTTGAGTAAACTAAATGATCCCCTCCCCAACTGTAGTTAGACAAAATTATGTTATAAAGGGGGGGGTTGTTTTAATTGTTTTGCTTTTTATTATACTGTGATTAAGGAATGAGCTGATTTGTTTAATCTATTGTATTTAAAAATAAGCTTTTTTCCCTTGTCTTTTCCCTTGAAACCTAGGGAATATTTTGTTTAGTCTCTTATGTATATTATGTTTTTTTCCCTTATGTTTCTTGTACTTAATTTTATATGCAACGTTTATATTATGTTGATACTAAAGAGGATGTTTTGTTCAGTTAATTGCATTTTATTGATGGTTTTTTGTAGCTGATGTTCTGTCTTGTTGTACACTGCTTAGAGTTTTATTTAAATATAAGTGGTATATAAATGGTCTAAATAAATAAATAGTCTAGCATCCTGATTTCATAGTGGTCAAACAGATCCCTCAGTGGGAAACTCACAAAGAGGATCAGAGTGTAACACCATTCTCCCAGCAACTGGTATCCGTACTGTCCCTGCAGCAGAGTTAGAACAAAGCCATCATACCATCAGTAGCCTTCTCCTCCTCCACGGCCAACACAACCAGTGGCTATACTTTGTGGCAGTGAGTTCCAAAAATGAATTTCATGTTGTATGAAAAAGGACTTTCAGAAGTACTGAAGTCTGCATATCAGCATCAGTAACACCAGATGACTCAAACAAGGGTCATGGGGGGGGGGGTAGAGGGGTAATTTCCTTCCCAATCCCAAACTGGCCATTTGGACCCTGAAGGGGGGGGGGCTTTCATTCAAAAGACCTCACAAAATAACTTTTTATCAGGATGCTTGTGCAGACCACCCAATATCCCATTTTAGATTGTAGTACCCTTTGCAAATAAATACAAGAGTTTAAATTGCTTCATGGACTCCATTTCCAAAATCTTCACAACAATTTTGCATGTTGCTATTACCACCAAATTGCAGATGCTGGCTGAGAGAGAGCGGCTTGCCTCTGTCTGCCTTGCGAGTTCATGGCATCGGTCAGATTGGAGCTCCTGAGGGCTTGAAAGCTCTCAATTTCAGTTAGTCACACAACTGACTAACTCACTGCAATGGTCCTTTTTCTGAAGTTACAGAGGGAGAGGGGAGCCCAGACCTTGACCTCTCAGGCAGCAACAACTGCTTTCTTTTACAAAGCGTGCACATGGAATTTGGGGTATGTTCGGAGGAAAACACCATTGATTCCACAGGGGAACATAGTCAAATCAGCCACGCAGTGGAGACTGGTGGCTCCAACGTCTGTGGGGCAGCTCCGTGAAAGTTGGACTAAAACCCAGAGCGGATTCACTGAAATCAGAGCCACCAGCCCACACTGCTGCCATGTAAATTAACTCTGCCATATTCCTGAAGACTTCCTTGTCAAGCTGGGCTTCTGGAGAGGCCACAGCCTGTGCCATGTGGAGCGGATTTTCTCCCCTCGCCCTCCCCAGGTCATGTGTAGTCGTGACAGGAGGAGCCTGCTGCACACTGTGCAGGCTGCAAGATCCAGCAGTGGGTCCTTCTGGAGCACAGGGGCATGCTTCGGCCCACACACCACTGTGTGGCGCCTCCTCCGTTCGCCACACTGCTCCCTTTCCTAAGGACTCCTCTGAGCAAGTTCGGAGAGTTCCGTCCATGCCCGAAAGGCCACAACCTGGCAAGTCTCCCTGCAACCCCCTGCTCCCAATCTCAGCCTGATTCCAAGATTATGGGTATATTAATTGTATGTATATGGTTAAGTGGAATTTCCTCACCAGGGTTCCCCCACATGTGTGAGAACCCTTGAAAGCACGGGCATTTTTCTCAACATGGCAACTTTCCTGTTTTTCACACAGCTGGCTCCATGGAGGAGGCAAAACCGGCACAGGCAGACCCCAATGCGACAGGCAACACCAGGCCTTTGGAAGGGCTGCCGCTTCCATCTAACGCCTTGCTTTACTTTTGCTTATTCCTCGAGGCCTGCCCTCATCTGCCCGTTACCTTTCCCGGGTACTGCCTTTGCTCTGGCCGTTCTGGGAGAGCAAACGACCGACGTCCTTTTCTGGGGGCCTTCCTGCCCCTTCCCAGCTTTCTCTGACATGGACAAGCTGCCCCCCAAGGAGCCCAGCTGCCGGTGGCCTTTCAAGAAAGAGAATTTACTGCTGGCAGCAGGACAGTCTGCGGGAGGCTTCAGAGGTTTAAAGTGTCCTGGCTTGGAAGAGCCCTCCTCCGCTTTCCTGTCCTTGTATGGATGTTCAGAGAGGACTCTGGGAGCCGCCTGGTCTGGCCCCTCAGGAGGCAGAACATCTGTGCTTTCAGAGGGGGAGGACTGTTTGGATGCATCTATCTCCTCCATAATGGCTGCCATCAATCCTGAGCTGAAGCTGACAGGATTCTTGAGGGCAGCTACGTATGACTCGCGGTACCTGCATCTCAGCTCGTGGACCTTGGGGTCTTTGTTCAGCCTCCTCTTTAGGCAAGGTGTGCAGGGGCCTTCCTCTGGGTTTTGCCCCTTCCCACAACTCCAGACGCCCACTGTTGCCTCATTATCTCCCTCCACCCAAAGTAACCCTTTCCGAGCCTCGGGTGGTGGTGCCTCCCTTTGAGGCTGTTGTTCAGTGGCCGACGCAGCTGCCTTGGCAGGAGAAGATTCATCCAGTTTCCCTTCTCCAGAAAATCCCAGCAGATTCACATATTCCCCTTCCAGGTTCTCGCTGATGATGTCGCACAGACTTGGCACCACGAACAGTGTGGATTTCTTCCAGGATCCTTGCTCTACCTTGATGAGGCCAGGAAACTTGCCTTGAGTGGGCCGCAAGCTCCTGTCAGTTCTGCTGTGCTCATCGCCAGCCACGTTGCCGTCTTCCTGGTGCTGAGAATTCCCCCTCCAGTGTGTCTCTGGGCAGTCTGACGCCTCTTGCTCCACCGAGCCTTCTGTTTTGGGTATATTGACAAATTCCGGAGTGGCTATTTTGTTCCATGGTACAGGGACGATGCCATTCCCAGTGGCCACCAGGCAAGTGTGCAGCGTTGGCCGGTCAAAGCCTTGGTTGATCTCCTCCAGCCACTCTTTGGTAAAGAGCAAGGAGCAGGAGGATTCTGGGACGGGGATCTTCTCCACTGTGGTGAGATCCCTGGAGAGACACTTCACCACCAGACAGGCCGACTGTTCCCCACAGGGCTCTGCCTGGAGGTAGAAGTCGCCTGGGCGCAGCAGGAGGGGGTTGAGCGGGCCGAGGTGGACGACCACTTTCTCGTGGAGACATAGCGGCCAGCCTTCGTGGAGGAAAACGCAACTGATGTAAGGAGCCTATTAGTGGGCATAAAGAGACAAACAGGGAAAGATACAATGTGCAGGCAGCAGTAGAACCACCTCCCATCTGTCACCACTTGCTACCCTTCCAAAACCGATGGGAAATGCCTTAGGATAACTTTTGGAAGAGGAAAGAGCAATCTGCCCCAGTTAGGAATTTGTCTCAGAAAATCAAGCTTTTCTCCCTCCCTTCCAAACAGTCAGAAAATAGTTCTCTGTTCCCAAGCCCTGCGTTCAGTTCTGAATGTGCAAACCTCATTGTGCCCCCAGTGATGTCACTTGGGGCATGGTACGGTTGTTTTTATCACTCCCCCCCACCCGGTGATCCCCAAACCTTCCATGGATCCCTCAACTGTGCCTCACAATGACCATCTTCTCCTTCCTTAACTGGCGTGACCGTGGCAAGGTCTCTCTCGGTGGCTGCTCTCTCCATCTCTCCATCTGGTACCTTGAATGCCTGCAACAGCAACATCCAGAATGCAAGGGACCCTGGGAAATGTAATTATCTAGGCTGCCTGGATCCACGTTAAGAGAAAGACAGGTACAAGAACAAATGGCCCCAAGGCAGCAGAGCTATAGAGAGTTGCTCTGAAATATTTTTTCCTAGATGTCTGATAGCTGTGGCATATATTTTTTTTTGGCTTAAAAAAAGTGAAGGCTTGCTTCACTGTTACAGCTGAAAAGGGTTTCTTTTTGAGTTTTTAAGAGTAAGAATGATCTATTCCCTGGAATTCCCTCTCTGCATCTCTGCATGAGACTTGGGACTGCATATGCGTCCTGGTGATTGGGAAGAAGCCAGCCCAGAGCCTGCTATGCCCAGGCAAACATGTAGCTGGAAGCCATCTTTGATGAGTGATAATTCTATTGAGTCTCTGCCTTAAGAATGAGCGAATGATCCAGTCTACAATTAATGCAAACCAGAGCCAGGAATCAGGGAGAGATGCACCAGACAGACTCCTTGGGGGTGGGCCCTTTGGACTCAGCAGGTGACCTTTGAATTATTTAAGTGATGTATTTCTTATCATGATTCTATCTAGTGTATCCTGTACAGTGTACTCTGTTTGGGAATTACATTCAGTAATAAATAAGTCAATAAATAAGTTCAACCTAAATTTTGCAACAAGAAAAGTTAGATTCCATAGCCAGGAAATTTTTTTGTAAATTTGACTATTTTGGGCAATTTATTTTACTTTTTATTACTTTGAGCCAGAGCTTGGAAGTAATTAGGAAAAACTAATTACTTGTGATTTATTACTTTTTTTAGAAATGAGTGGGTAATTTCTTTACATTTTGATTGTAATAGGAGTAATTTTGTTACTTTTGAGGTATAATTGTAACGTTTCCAGCATTACATTTGGGCATTACTTGGGGGGGGGGAAGCAGGGGAAGTCTTCTGCTCCTCTGATTCGTAGATGAAAATCATGTGCCTCAAACTGGGCTTCTGTGCAGCATCGCTCTTCCCTTGTGCTCTGTGGATGGATAGGAGGTGACGAGGGAAGAGGTGGAGAATGAGACGGGTGGAGTGGGGAGAAAAAAATGTTAAAATGGATGGTGGTGGAGAAGAATGGAGGGAGAAAGGAACCAGTGGGCAAGAACATGAATAAAGGAGGAGAAGGAGGCAGCAGTGGAATGAAGATAAAGAGCTGTGGAGGGTAGAGACGATGACGATGACGTGTGTGTGTGCATATATGTGTGTGTATGTTGATACTGTGTTTGCACTTGGCGCATGAAGTGGCCTCCACCACCCTCCCTGGCTACTTTGCTGCATTTTCAGGGACTTTACTTTTTTGCACCCCAGGAGAAAAGGTTGGCTTGAGTAGGTGTGTCTTAGTTGGTGGCAGGGCAGTGTAAGAAACGACGCTTGCTGGCTGCACGCATGTGTGTGTGGGAGTTGCATTTGGTTTGATGTGCAAAGATCTGAGCTGTGGCCTCTGCCTCCCTCCCCACCTCCCTTACCAGCAGAGAGACCACCATTGCTATCTTATGGATAAAAATAATTACTCTACTACCTCTGTATGTGTGTGTTTATTTTTAATGTTGTTTTGGGCTACTTAGATGTCCAGCAGCCAAGGCCAGCACCTTGTAGGCATTTTTTTTAAAAAGTAACTGAAATGTAATTGTAGTGATTACTTTTGAGTAACAGTAATCAATTCCTTTCAGAACAATTATAATTCATTCCTTTTGGGGGGCATGTCACCATAATTGTAATTTATTCCCTTTTACAAGCAATCTTTCAAGCACTGCCCTGTCTGAGGTGTAAGGACTCTAGACAGCACTTGAACCCTAACCCTCTCTTCAGCTCCTCTCTTCCACCAGGTATTTGCATGCATTTTCAGGGAAGTTTTGAGTGCTGCAGATTCTCGTGTCTAAACTTCATGCATGCTACAAAATAACTACTGAACATGAGCAGAACACACAGCCGTTCATGAATAAATATTGATTGGACATGTGGGCACAGTCTTAGTAACGCAAGTTCAAACAGAACCGGAATGAGAAGGAGCAGATCATTCTGAAATGCAACTTCCTTTTCTTTTCATAGGCCTGTTTGAGAGAAGATGAAGGTGGGTGGATTGGGCCCTCTCTGTGGGTTGTAACCAGCGTAAGGCTAAGTAACAGCCCAGTCAGCGCAAGGATTTCCCTTTGTGCAACTAAACTTCCCCCCCCTCTCCTCCCCACCCCCACATCCCTACATCTACTCTAAGGGTTGACCCAACCCTCCAGAGCAGATTTGATGAGGTTGCAGGTGACGGTACACAGGACAGGAAGGGAGAGGAAATGAAAGTTTATTTATTTATATAATTTATTTATTAAATATATATCTTGCCCTTCCTCCCAAAGGGAAAGTTCTGTTGTGCAAGCAGAGATCCTTGGGCTGGCATGGGAGGGACACATCAGTTGGACACTGCCCCGTGCCACCTCTAATGCAACCCTCTTCAATGTGATGCCCTCCATATGTTTTGGACTACAGCTCCAATGGCTGCTTGGGCTGCTGGGAGTTGTAGTCCAAAACATCTGGAGGGCACCAGGTCAGGGAATGCTGCTCTAAAGGCCTCATACCCAAAGCAGAACACCCAAAGCCTGGGAAGTTCACATCATGTCTTCGGAAGAGTCCAGCCCTTCTCTTGTACTTACACAAGCTGCCTGCCTCACGTGCTCCAGAAGACGCTTGGAAGGGATGAGGAAGTCAAGGAGGCAGCAGAGTCCATCTCCATGGTATTTGGCCTCCAGGACCCGGAAAAGCTGGCTGAGGACTGTTGGGGCTGTGATGTCGAATGGAGGGTAGAGGCCTGAGAGTGTGTTCTGCACAGCAACATCCAGAGATTGGGGGTCCTTTGCGGGTGGGGGAAGAGTAAGCAGTTAGAACAACCCATGCTGTTGATGGCTGGGAACAGAAACACTCTGGGATACAGCATTGCATCCGAACGCTTCACAATTAGTTGCATACACGGACATAAAGGGACCTATGCAAGTGCCTTCTTCTGAGTCAGGAAAAACTTCCTAACTGTTAGAGCCATACGACAATGAAACCAATGTCCTAGAGAGGTAGTGGGCTCTCCGACACTGGAGGCCTTCAAGAGGCAGCTGGACAGCCATCTGTCGGGAATGCTTTGATTTGGATTCCTGCATTGAGCAGGGGGCTGGACTGGATGGCCTTAGAGGCCCCTTCCAACTCTACTATTCTAAGATTCTATGAGTCAAACCCCTGGGTCATCCAGCTCAGTACTGCCCACACTTCAGGATGGGCCGATGTGTCCATTTTGGTTGTCCCACTTTCTCATTTTCCCATATTTAAGCTTAGGTCTCCACATTCCCACATCAGTTTGTGGTTTGTTTGTTTTAAAAAAGTCAGCATGGAAATTCATCAGGATTTTAGTGTGAACTAATATACATTTTTGTATGCAATTTTGCCTAATACATAGCAATTGCCCCTAACAGAATGCAATTTTTTATTTTCATTAATATATGCATTTTATGCATGCTTTACCCTAGGTTCATCTTTAAATGTATGCAAAATGAATCAAAATTCTCTTCCATCCCTAGTCTTCGGCACTGACTGATTTCCCCAAGTCTTTTCAGGTCCTGCTATTCTAACATCTGTGCTCAGTAAAAAAACTGACCTAGTCTAACCACCGAGTGAATCAGGATGAATGCTGAACAGTGGAGGCTGGTAGCTCTGATGTCAGTGGGGCAATGAATCCACTCCAGGTTTTTGCCTGAATTTTTAAGGAAGTGCCCAGGGTGCATTTTGGACTAAAATCCAGAGTGGATTCATTCACTACCTCACTGACATCAGAGCCACCAGCCTCTACTGATGTTGAATTAAGCAGTCATCTGTAGGAGCCCAGTGACATTTGAAGAGAATGAGGTCCGAGAGAGGCTGTCTTCTGAGCACTTCGGATACGATTATGATCCTGCCATGCTAGTGGTGTAGGCTCCGTGGGTCTGAAGAGGAGCTTACCAAGGGGAGTTGCATAAATAGTAGAGGCTGCTGTTGCACAAGCAGCCTCTTCTGTTGCCCTGAGCTGTTTCCCCCTTTGGACATAAGGACCCCTCCTTCTGTCACCAATACTTGGAAGTAATGGAGTCTTTGGCAGGCTGGATGGAATTGCCATTCTACGTCTGAGAAGGGGATGGAATTTGAAGGGGGCTGTCTTTCTGTGCAAGGCCTTGGGGAAAGCCAGGGAGGGAGGGCTCCAGGGAGACCAAGACCTTAAAGAGCAACTGGAGAACAACGGAAGAGGCCTAATATATTGGCAGTTCCACATGCAGAAGGTCCATCACCGAATTGCAGAGCAATTGCTTTGCATACAAAGGTCCTAAGCTGACGCCCAGATAGGGCTACGAGTGACTCCTAAAACGTGAATAGCCACCGCCAGTCAGTGTAGACAACACTGAGCAAGATGGACCAATGGTCTGACTCAGGAATGGATGGAGGAGGGATTTGTTTGGTCTGCTTTGCGCAGCAGACGCAAGCCTGAAGCGACGTTGCCAAGTGTGCTTGTGGGTCAGAATGCAGCTCCCAGTCAGATTACGCACTTCCGGATTCTGCAATGCAATTTTGGTGGACAAAAAGTGCACACACAAAAACACATTGTTGATGTTAAAAAGAAAAAGCACACAAAGTGCATTATTTTGCTGGTGAATGTATTGAAAAGCATTGAGAAGTGTGTTTTTTATGTAAAAAATTGTGTACCTAAAAACTGTACACGAATTGCATACAATTGGATGAAATGTGATGCAGTAGAGTGCAGTAGGATGGAACGGACCTCTGACTGGAACGGCACAGAATTTATTTATTTATTACATTTGTATACCGCCCCAAAGCCAAAGCTCTCTGGGCCGTTTACAACAAGGATCGGCTGCTTGGCCCTTCCCACACTTGCCATGGTGGTGGAATGCGGCTCCTTATGTTCCTATAGGATTGTTGCTGAGACCCCAACTATTGTCTTTGTCTACTGAGGAACCCCTTGCCCTGTATTCCTGCCATGGCAACCCAGAGCACCACAGAGAATTTCGGGATTTGTTCTAAGGGTGGCAAAGAAAACCTTGATTGAGAGTCACTCTTGTCCTGTGCAAATGTGTGCCCCAAAACATTCCTGGCTACTCCCTTGGATCTGTAAGTCATGGTAGTGGGGAACATCATCTCTTACTGCTGCTCCTTCTCACTGAAGGACCCCTAAGAAACCTCTGACAAAACATACCGTTTTCCAGAGTAGTTTGGAAAAACCCTGAATGTGCCAATGAATTACATTTCTGAAGCTTCAATGTTTTTAATATTTGGAAACAGGAAGCCCTATGAGGAGAGACTGAAAGAACTCGGCATGTTTAGCCTGGAGAAGAGAAGACTGAGGGGTGATAGGATAGCTCTCTTCAAGTACATGAAAGGTTATCACATAGAGGAGGGCCGGGATCTCTTCTCAATCATCCCAGAGTGCAGGACATGGAATAATGGGCTCAAGTTGCAGGAAGCCAGATTTCAACAGGACATCAGGAAAAACTTGCCATACGACAATGGAAGCAATTACCTAGAGAGGTAGTGGGCTCTCCGACACTGGAGGCCTTCAAGAGGCAGCTGGACAGCCATCTGTCGGGAATGCTTTGATTTAGATTCCTGCATTGCGTAGGGGGTTGGACTCGATGGCCTTGTAGGCCCCTTCCAACTCTACTATTCTATGATTCTATGAAATGTTTTCTGGTAGCTTGCGACAGAATCTGAGAAGGGGCCTTCACATATTACCACGTGAACCCTGAAGACGAAACCCACTTCCATCTCCTGATTCAAAAATGGCTGCTTGAACTGGCGCCCTCATCTCATTTGATGCCGGTAGAACTCATTTTGTAGCAGGTTTTTAACTCCTCTATAGGCTCTCTGGGCACCAGCAAACCAGAGAGCTTCATCTCTGACCTTGTCAACTTTGTGCAGTAGGCCACTGTCTGCATTTTGCTCTCCTTGATATGGGCGGATAGGGATGGGATGCCAGAGGCCTCCACAAAGAGAGGGCCCAATGTCCTATTCAGCAGGAGTGAACACAGCAGCTGCCCTAAAGTGCTTCTCTTGCGGTCACCAACTTCACCCAGCAAAGGGACAATAGTGCTGGTCAGTAAATATTCCGTCCTTGCTGGCTTCCTACTGGGGCCACTCTGACAAGAGGATGCTGGACTGGGACTCGATGGGCCCTTGGCGTGATCCAGCAGGGCTCTTCCTCTGTTGTCATGCCCTGATGGCCTTTAGTCTCTGGCCCTGGTGCTCTCACAGCAGCACTGAAAACTATTTTAAAACCGCAGTTTGCACACACACATCCCACTATCATCTCTGGTCAAACAGGTTAGCAGGGTTTTGTAGCGCTTCATAAACCTGCAACACAATTTGACCAGAGACACAATAGCGGGGGGGGGGAATAACTATACATACCTCAGACAACAATTGCTCTAATTATACACTTCCCAAGTTCTGAAAAGCGATCATCTGCCTTTAGCATGAGAGAATAACTTCTGGATCTCAACCTCTGGCAATCCTCTGTGTTAAGATGAAAACATCTGACTAGGAGATTGCTCTGGCTTTTGTGTTTGTACAGAGGGCTCTTGGCGGTGCCTCTAACACCCGTCCAACATAAGCAAATCAAACGATACTCTGCCTTAGACCCCTGGCCTGGGAGACCTGGCAGCCACTCTCACCAAGAGCAACCCTCTTCTTTCTCTCTTACGCCCACCCTGGCCTCCTGGTGCTGCTCTCTGGTCAACATGAAAGATGTTCACTGAGCGTCATTCCTCCAGCCCACGCTCTTAAGGGACCACCCCAATTATTCTGCAGACCAGATCTCTTCCCAGACTCAGCATTTCTGGCATTTAGCCAGAGGAGGAGGAGGAGAATAAAATCTGTGCTTCTCACAAAAACCACACCAGTGCTAGGCAGCCCTGGAAATTTTATCACCAGCCCCTCGTGATATTCTCTTGTGCTTTATGCCAAAGTTCTGGCTTCAGGAATCATGCGGCACTGCAGAGATGAATTTAAATTGAAAGGAACTTACACCTCCTCCTTGGCTCTTTCTGTTTACGGAAAAGTTCTGGGAAGTGTTCACCCAGACTAAGGATTGCTCAACGTGGGTGAAAAATATTATTGTTCCTGGATATCGTTAGCTGATCTTTTGGAATGCTTTCTGCTCATTTAAACTTTCAATATGTTTCAGGGAACTATAATAGCTGAACTGGTATGTTATATTGTAACATGATTATGGCTGTTGTACTTAAATTGTCTGTCATGTGAACTGCTTTGAACACAATGCATTTTATGGAAAATGCAGTATGCAAATAAACTGATATATTTAAGAAGGTGATGGGGGATGACAGAGGGAAGGAAACAGTTTTCTGCTTTTCTGCTTTGAGCCTGTCTCAGTGTTTAGCTACTTGACTAGTGGCCACAAATAAAGTGTTTCGTTATTTTGTTACATTAAAAGAACAGTGAAAATCTGACAGTGCAACTGCGTCCCACTGAATTCAGTGGCTACATTTGTACTAATTCAAGCAAATCCACATTGCTCCAAAAGTAAGAGCTTAGTGTTTGAAGCAAACCCTGACAAGACCGAGGTGCTGCTCGTAGGTGACAAGGGAAGGTTAGGAGATGTAGACCTGGTGCTGAATGGGGTGAAATTGCCCCTGAAAGACCAGGTCCGTAGCCTCGGGGTCATTCTTGACTCCCAGCTGTCCATGGAGGCTCAGGTTTTGGCAGTGAGCCGGGCAGTTTGGTATCAATTACATCTAATACAGAGGATGTGACCCTACCTTCCTGTCCATCTTCTCCCACGAGTGGTACATGCCCTGGTCTCCTCTCGCTTAGACTACTGTAATGCGCTCTACGTTGGGTTACCCTTGAAAACAGTCCGGAAATTACAGCTGGTACAGAATGCGGCGGCACGGTTGATTAAGAACAGCCGCCGCCGTGATCATATCACTCCGGTGTTAGAAGATCTACACTGGTTACCAGTGGTTTACTGGGCCCAATTCAAGGTGTTGGTACTAACCTTTAAAGCCCTATACGGTTTTGGCCCAGTTTATCTAAAGGAGCGCCTCCAACATCACCAAATATGCCGCCTAACGAGATCGGCCACTCAAGACCTTCTCTCGGTCCCCCCAGTAAAAACAGCTAGGCTGGTGCGGACCAGAGAGAGGGCTTTCTCGATTGTGGCCCCCACCCTCTGGAATTCTTTGCCCTATGATCTCCGCCATGCCCCCTCTCTGCCAAGCTTTCGTCGAGCCTTGAAGACCTGGCTATTCAGGCAGGCCTACAAGATCCCGGGAGTAGATTAATTCTATCTTGCTACAGCTGTGGAAGCTTTTAGATTAATTTTAGATTGAAGTTTTGGTTTCTATGTTGTATTTTATTGCTGTATGTAATTTTAAATTGTACATCGCCTAGAGTGGCCGCTGACCCGGCCAGATAGGCGACCCAGAAATAAAATTTTATTATTATTATTATAAATGTAAATCCCACACATTTCATGAAATGCAAATTCAGCTCACTCCTCAAAGTCCAGCACAAGCAACTCTGGACCCTGTACATCCCAAAAGAGCTTTGGCTTAAGAGGAGGACCTTGCTTCTTCACAATCTCAGGGGTCTTCTCTGAAAGCGCCTCCCTTTCCCACGAAAACCCCAATAGACAGAAAGGTCTGGTGCGCCGCGGTGGGAGGTGGATTGAGGAGGGGAGCTCTGCTGCAAATCCCACCCAGTCATTCAAAAAGATAACTTTCAGGGCATTTTATTGGTTTGCAAGGATCGTTGTTATTTGATCAAGACTCCTATTTTCCCCAATGCTATTTTGAGGCTTTTGATTTCTTGCTGTAGCAGAAAATCCTCTGGGCTCAGCAAGCCTACTATAATCTTCCGGCTTCTTCCCCAAATCCTCCTGCAGAACCACTGAAATCTATTAGGAGACTGTTTTCTGGGGTGCATAGAAGGCACCAGCAAGTGACAAACTTGGGCAGCTGCCCAGGATTCATGAAGGTCAGAAGAACATAAGAAGAGCCACCTGTTGGATCAGGCCAAAGGGCCGTCTAGTCGCATCCTGTCCTCACAATGGCCAACCAGATGCCCACAATGAGAAGCCCGCAAGCAGAGCAGGAGTGCAACAGCAATCTCTCCCCACTTGTGATTCTCAGCAACTGGTATTCAGAGACACAACACCTCCAACAGTGGAGGTTGAATATAGCCATGGTGGCTTGTAGCCATTGATAGCCTTACCCTCCATGGATTTTTCTAACCCTCTTATAATGTCACAAGGACCCACTAAGCTGACCTGGAGGAGTGTAAATCATATACTCCTCTCTCTTTCTCTGTCTCTGCATGTGTGTGTGTGTGCATGTGATAAGGGCGGGTGTGCAGCGATGATCCTGGAGTGTAGGACAGCAACTGGTACTCAGAGACAAACTGCCTCCAGCAGTGGAGGTAGAGCATTGCCATTCTGGCTGGCCACCAAGGAGAACTGGACCTCCCATGAGGGTGGGCATCCTCGCCATCGGGTGAGTGGGACTGGGTGGAATGCACCCTGCTGTACAAAAGCCAGGATCCCCTCTGCTGCTTCTCCCACTTTTGCCTCTGCCGCCTCTTGGCACGTGGCCCCCAAGAAGGCTGGTTGTGAGGGAATGCGGCCCTTGGGCGGAAGAGGCTTCCTTGGACCTGCTCTACTGTGAGAATCAAGCCCTTCGTTCTCATCTCCTGTTGCAGTTTCAGACACACAGTGGCCTATACAGAGGCATGCCATTTGTGGCATGACCGTGTCTCTTTTTACCAGCCTTTTTTCCAACCCTAGACATATTGCTTCGCCCATGGTGCCACCTCCCTCTTTCTCTCTGAAATCCCTGGGCAAAATCCTTTTCCCTCCCACTCTTCTACCAAAGAGGGAGAATCTTCTGATCTGAGGCAGTTGGCAAGGCTGCCCGAGGGATCCCAGCTGCAAAGAACAGCCAAAGCTTTTAGGCTGTCACTCAGAGGCAGCCTTGGGGGCACCGTTGCTCCAACTGAGCTCTCAGGGCAAAGGAAGAGGGGTGGTGGGTGGGCTTGCCAGAAAGAGGTGGGGAGCAGATCTATTAGTTCACGTCCTTCCTGGATCAGATCACTTCTATCTGCAATGAGGCAGAGCCAGGCGGTTTTTCTAACCACAGCAGCTTTCCAGTCCCACACTCTCCCTTTCCAAACAGCTGCGAATGATCTCTGCAACCCTTGGTTGCTCTCTCAGTGCCAAACCTTTGTTCCCTCTGCTGGAGACGAGGAGGGCTCTTCGTGAGAAAGGGGATCCTCCTCCCAAGCAGAGAAAGAAGGAGGAGGAGATCTGCTTGCAAGCTGAGAAGTGGGAGCCCCAGTAGGCAAGCAGGCAAACTACAGCTCTGTCAGCCTTCTACATGAGGAAGGAGACCTTACAGAGTCACAACTGGCCCAAAAACCCTGGGTGGCTCTGGAGCTCTGCAACATGCAAAGAGGGAACAGTCCACAAGGCTGCAGCAGCACTGACCTACCCAAAGTGGGACTGGAGCACAACTGGACAAGGGAGGTCAGATGCCTGTTTTTGAGATTCACCAGGTTCTTTGCTAGGAGAAAATCCCCCAAAAGTTCACATATCATGCGTGTAAGCCAATGGAAGCATATGCATCTCCATTGGTTTGTCCAGTGCAAAATTAGTAGAGATTCTCAAAGGCATGACACACTTTCTCTTGCGTTGACTTAATTCCCAAATGGCTCAACCATTTGGCCAGGACAGGAAAGTCAACTGATGTCAAATGACTTTGGGAAAGATGTTTTTATTCCCTTAAAGCCCAGCTACAGCTACATCCTGCCTGATGAGGAATAGTGTTGGATCCAAAGGCAGGCTGTCAATGGTACCATCTCAGATCTCCTGTCCTTTTGAACCACCACGTTACTGAAATAGTTCAGAGGTGATACTGACTGACTGAACGCATCAGTACTTGTGCTAAACCATCAGACATCTCTGCTATGAATCCAAAGTGCTTTTTGAAAGATCTCATCACCTTTCTAGTCTCTTTAGTTCCCACAGAGGGTCCCAGCCTTGGGCTGCTACCTGTTAACTAGGGATGGAAATATTTGTCAATTTCTGTTTCCTCAGTTTCCCATTTTTCCAATTCCATTCAGTTCTCCGCATTTCTGCAGCAATTTCTTTTTTTAAAAAAAGATCCTTGTGAAAAATTCTCCAGCATTTCAGTGCAAATTTCTTCTAATAAAACACATTTTTGTACGCAGTTTTGACTAATGTACACATTTATGCAAGCAGTTTCTTCTGCATTTTTGTCTGTTATTTTCACTAAGACATTCATTTTAATGAATACTTTCCCCTAACGTATGCCTGTTTTGTAAACATGGCTTGGTTGGAGAACTGCATTGAAAAATTGAAATAAGTGTGAATTTCGAAAGGTGGCTGTGGTTTCGTTCTCATGTTGTTTCGGAAAGTGCGGATTTGTTAGATTTGGTTTTAAATGTGAATTGAAACAAATTCCTCCTTTAGCCATACCTGCAACTAAAACACCTAACCGCTGCTGGAAAACCGATTAAATGCCTTCAACAAAAATCACACCACCTCTGGCTCTCCTATCTTTGTAAGGAGCACATGGCTGCTTAGACACTTGAACCTTTTTTAGAGCGTTCTCATTCAGCAGGACAGACGCCTGCAGCACCGAAAAGTGTCGCGCAACAGCAAGAGAAAATGGACCTTCTAACTATTACGAACTCTTGAGTCCTTCAAGGCCAGGCTTCACCTTACACTAAGACCAGCAGTTTGCCATAAATGATTGCCGTGTTCCTCCCTTTTCCACAGACAGGAGGGAGGGGTTGGGTCAGAGCAGAAACTCTCCCTCCTCCTTCCCAGGTGCCCTGTCCCGGGCTGACCCCCTCGTGAAATCCAGGCAGCCAACAGAGAGCAGAAAGAGGACAAGCTTACAGTCTGGCAGAGCGAAGGGGAAAGCAGGTATACACAAAGCCGTGCTGAATGATTACCATGATTCCCTTGGATGTGACGCTGGAGAGGGCAGAGAAGCCGGGGGGGGCACAGAGCCTCGCTGCCCCCCTCTGCTGCCTCTTGCCTTGGCGATCAGTTGTTGGCAGCCTCTCTGGCCTTCCTGTTTCTGGCTGCCCCGGCCTGCTCCTTCCCGGCCATCTGGGCTGGTCTTCTGCGACGGCTCCACAGCCTCATCCAGGTGTGCTTCACGCCCCGAGGAGATGGGGGAGGGCCTCAGGCCAGCCTGCACACCGTCATCCCCACCAGCAACCCAGCCTGAGTCAAGCCCCACGGCTTCCCTCTCTCCAAACTTTTCCCATTCTCCGTGCCTTGCAGGGAAAAAAGAGCCAGCTCTCTGGCTGCGGAGGAGGAGGGATTGGGGAGTGGAAAGTGGGTGGGGGGAGAGGCTGTCTGGTCTTAAAAACACCGTCTCTCTCTCTCTCTCTCTCTTTCCCCCCCTTATGCTGCAAAGGCTCTCTGAGCAGTGCCAGACCAAGGGAACAGCAGCCCTCTTTGTGCTGAGGCACTGGCCCTGCCCCATGGCCAGACAGCCCAGGAACTAGTTCAGCGTGCATAGGAGGGGGCCGGCCGCATGATCCAGCTGTGATGTCACAAGGGCATTTCGCACCTGGGCTCAAGCACCAGGCCAGCCCTGCAAAACTATCACCCTTCCAGTCCTGTTTTTCCAGCCGTTCCTTTGCACAGGCAAACACACCAGCTTCCTTGCCACAGAGTCTTTCTTTTGGACCCTTGAAAGGGGCTTGC